>NC_064628.1:291924285-292233831 GCF_023864275.1 Schistocerca cancellata | reverse complement strand
GTTGTTACAGTGTAAAGAATGGAACCCTACGCATACGGTCGGTCAATGCGATCTAAGCAACGTGCAGTCTCCCAAAGGAGATTCATCAGAGAATGAAAGCAGTTTTGGTGATTGTGTTGATGTGAGTACTGTGCGTCGTCGGGCGAGTAAGTTTAAAGATGTTGAGGTGTGAATATCTGACCTGCGTTACAAACAAAGAGTTGTACGGCCTGTGACAGTAACCACCGAGTTTCACAAGCCAAATGTTGACAGATTGATTCAGGACTGACGTCGTATCACTCCGAGAGAAATTGGAAGCACAATCGGCATTTCAAAATAACGTGTGGGTTACATTATTGCTTTGCTTGGCTATCAAAAGATCTGTGCACGATGGGTACCCCGGGTGCTGACTCCTGAAATGAAAGTGCACAGACTTGAAATTTGCCAGGAACTCCTCTCGCGTCACGAGAATGAAAGTGACGCCTTTCTCCATTCAGTTGTGAAAGGAGACGAAACGTGGGTACACTATTAAGACCCGGAGACGAAACGTCAATCTATGGAATATCGACACAAAGACTCGCCCCAGAAAAAGAAATTCAAGACGCAGCCCTCAGCTGGAAAAATCATGGCCACGGTGTTCTGGGACGCAGATGGTGTTATCCATGTTGATTTCCTTGATCGTGGAACAACAATAAATTCAGAGCGTTACATGACAACGTTGCAAACTCTGAAACGACGGCTAACAAGGGTCCGAAAGCAAAAGGCAAATGTTTTCCTGAAGCACGACAATGCCAAACCACACACTTCGCGTGCCACCACAGCAGAACATCAGAGACTGAATTTCACCAGCTTACGGCATCCTCTATACAGTCCAGATTTAGCACCGCCTGACTTCCATCTGTTCGCGATAATGAAAGACGATCTGCGGGAACATCATTATGCTTCTGATGAGAACTGCTTTTTGAGAGAACTGTGGTTGTGGAAACAGAGTGTTGACTTCTTCCGTGACGGATTTAGAAAACTTGTTCATCGTTGGCAGAAATGTACCCAGTTGGATGGTGATTATGTGGAAAAGTGAATATTGGTAATTAAAGATCATATTCTAAGGATTATTTCTGCGTTTGATATATTAAAATATTCCCATCCAAACCCAATTAACGAAGGTGGAGGCATTACTTTTCATCCAACTGTGGTACGTACACGCAGGGTGATTCCATTAAGATGTTGCAAACTTCCAAGAATGATGGAGACGAACAAATGTATCTATTTAGGCAAGGGTCCCTGTTTGGGAAACGAACGGGTCACAAGTTACAAGTGAAAATCATTCTTGTTACTAAGACTGTAGGGAAGGCAATTTTCAGAGGTGGTCCTACTGACCGAGACAAGAAAAAATGTCTGGTAAACATGGGCTCTGAGATGTACACATTAACAGCTCTGAGCACTCGTTCAATAGAAGAGATATGTTTCACACTAGCGAAGATAAATAAGTGCTGGCAGTTCCTCATGTACACATTTTAGAGCCCATGTTTACCAACTTTTTTCTTCCTCGGTCCATACTCCCCCTATGAAAGCTGCATGCATTATATTTTTAGCAAACATAGTACCGGTACATTTATTCCACTATAGAGATATCAGAATGATTTCGCTTGTAACTTACGACTCGTTCGTTTCTGAACCGGGTATCCTTACTTCAAACATATACATTTATCCGCTTCCACTCTCCTTGAAAGTTTGTAACAACTTCACGGAATCACCCAGCATACGCAACAGTTAAAGGCGCTGGCGCCTATGGCTCTGATGCTCTGTAGCATCGTTGGATGACATTTCCGGACATCGGTTCCAATGTAAAACTTGATCTACTAAGTGTCCTCTACAACCTCTAGCAGTGTGTAACATGAATTGTGAAACACCAACTGAATCCTGTCAGGCCTGGTAATGACACTAAACACGAACGACACTAACGCACTCTGTTGGCCTTTCTACCAAACACAGAGAGTTGCATCTCTAACCATTTACATACCTGTCATTGGCAGCGTACATGTACGAAGCTACACTGACATGTGACCATGTGTTCTGGGTGTTTCACTTTTTTCATCAGACAGTGCATTTAAATGCATACCTGCAAGTTGCTGATACAAGTCAAGTTGTATTCCTACATAGGTGTTCTTGGTGGCAAGCATTTAGCGATTTCTTGCATCACCATGCGACGTTACTTGAAACTAAGTTGAGTCTTGCGAATGTAAAAGGAACGTGTGTTACATCGTGACGCGGAAAAACACACGCGCTACTCAATAGTCATCAACTGAGACAATAGCGTGGCTGCGTTGCAGATTATGGACATTTTTATCAGGATTTAAGGTCAATTCGTGATGTAATTTTTTACGACTGATGCCGAATTGTTGATGTAGTAAGTTAAGCGTAACTTGATTGTGTAAAATCTTCTCAGGCTTTCAGACGCGTGAAGATGGTTATAGGTCCACGTGGTTTCGGTCTAGGGACGCTTAGTTATTGTCAAGCGGTTGCCGACTGCCGCATGTATGTGTTTTTAATGCATTTCATTCTCTAGTACTAAAGGCAGAGCGCATTGGTTCAAATCTGACCCGGCGTCTTTTGAACCAAATACCAGGCGAGTTTTTACCAGAGCACAGGGAGTCCCAGTTTGGAATAACTGACCGCCGTACAAGAAAATCAGATCTCCTTAAGACCTTGGTCAGCAACGGGAAAGAGAATAGTTTTTAATTCTGATTCTGGGACAACATTGTCCAGACAAAAATATGAAACTCTAGTATACGTGTGCATCTATTTGTTTATGTGTATACACCAACCACTTGCCCCCTATGACCAGTGGACCTGTGTCCTACCTATGGCAGCCCTTGTCCGAAAAAAGAAGTTGTACAGGTTGTGACGGTCTGCACCTGCACGCAGCTTTGGCCTTTTAGCGAAAAATGCCTTTTGCGGTGATGGACTGAGCACCAGTGACGTCACAACCAGAACAACAGCTACACGAGGTCGACGCTAGTCAGTTTTCATTGACAATGGCTGAAGACAGTCGGCCGATAGAAATACAGGCTGTACCAAGAGTCCCATAACCCCTTACAGGTGAGCTTCACTTTCTTAGAATTCTCCCGATAAACTGAAGTCTCCATTTCTCCTTCCCTTAGAACGACCTTAGATGTTCGCTCCATTTCACATCGGTTTGCAACGTTACGTCCAGATATTTGATCGAACTGAATGTGCCAGGCAGCCCAGCACTAATTCTGTACTGGAATCTTAGAGGACTGATTTTCCCACTCATGTGCATTAACTTACTGTTGTTTTCTATATTTACAGCAAGCTGCCATTCATCACAACAAATAGAAATTCTCTCTAAGCCATCTTGTATACTCTTACAGTCACTCAACGACGGCACTTTCCATGACACTGCAGTATCATCATGTAACAGCCGCAAATTGCTGCTCACACAGCTCGTCAGATCATTTATGCACATAGTGAACAAGAACTGTCCTATAATGCGTTCCTAGTGCACTCCTGACGATAACACTGTGTCTGATGAACGCTTCTCCTCGAGACCATGTATTCACACAGTTACTTTTACTGCTGGGATGACGAGTTGAAAGCAGTTGTTGTTGTTGTGGACCTCAGTCCGAAGGCTGGTTTGATGCAGCGCTCCATGCTGGTTTGATGCAAGCCTCTTTATGGCCGGAAAACTACTGCAACCTACATCCTTCTGAATCTGTTTAGTGGTTCAAATGGCTCTGAGCACTATGGGACTTAACATCTGAGGTCATCGGTCCCCTAGAACTTAGAACTACTTAAACCTAACTAACGTAAGGACATCACACACATCCATGCCCGAGGCAGGATTCGGACCTGCGACCGTAGCGGTCGCGCGGTTCCGGACTGAAGCGCCTAGAACCGTTCGGCCACACTGGCCGGCAATCTGTTTAGTATATTCATCTCTTGGACACCCTCTACGATTTTTACCCCCAACGCTTACCTCCAATACTAAGTTGGTGATCCCTTGATGTCTGCCGGCCGGGGTGGCCGAGCGGTTCTAGGCGCTACAGTCTGGGACAGCGCGACTTCTACGGTGGCAGGTTCGAATCCTGCCTCTGGCATGGATGTGTGTCATGTCCTTAGGTTAGTTAGGTTTAAGTAGTTCTAAGTTCTAGGGGACTGATGACCTTAGACGTTAAGTCCGGTAGTGCTCAGAGCCATTTGAACCATTTGAACCTTGATGTCTCAGAATGAGTCTTATCAACCGATCCGTTCTTCTAGTCAGGTTGTGCCACAAATTTCTCTTCTCAGCAATTCTATTCAGTACCTCCTCATTAGCTTCGTGGTCCACCCATCTAATCTTCAGCATCCTTCTGTAGCATCACATTTCGAAAGCTTATATTCTCTTCTTGTTTAAACTGTTTATTGACCATGTTTCACTTCATACATGGCTATATTGCATACAAATGCTTTTAGAAAAGACTTTCTGACAATGAAATCTATATTCGATGTTAACAAATTTCTCTTCTTCAGAAACACTTTTCTTGACATTGCCAGTCTACATTTTGTATCTTCCGTACTTCGGCCATCATCCGTTATTTTACTACCCAAGTAGCAAAAGTCATGTACTACTTTAAGTGCCTTGTTTCCTAGCCTAATTCCCTCCACTTCACCTGATTTAATTCAACTGCGATCCATTATCTTCTTTTCTTTTGTTGACACTCATCTTATATCCCCATTTCAAGACACTATCCATTCCGTTCACCTGCTCTTCCAAGTCGTTTGCTGTCTCTGGTAGAATTACAATGTAATCGGAAAAACCTCAAAGTCTTATTTCTTCTCCCTGAACTTTAATTCCTTCTCCAATTTTTGCATTGGTTTCGTTTACTGCATGCCCAGCGTACAGATTGAATAAGATCAGGCGCAGGCTACAGCTCTGTCTCACTGCCTTCTCAATCATTGCTTCCTTTTCATGCCCTTCGACTCTTTTAACTACAAACTGCCGTCTGGTTTCTGTAAAGGTGTAAATAGCCTTTCGCTCCTTGTACCGGGTGATCAAAAAGTCAGTATAAATTTGAAAACTTAATAAACCACGGAATAATGTAGATAGAGAGGTAAAAATTGACATACATGCTTGGAATGACATGGGGTTTTATTAGAACAAAAAAAAAACAAAGTTCACAAAATGTACGACAAACGGCGCTGGACAGCAAAACGTCAGTGACTGCTACCGTGACGGGTGAGAGGTAGGCCGATATGTTACAGAATCGCATCATCCCCAGCCTGGCTGATAAACACCCGCTGGAACGTATGATGTTTATGCAGGATGGCGCTCCACCCCATATTGCTAGACGCGTGAAAGACCTGTTGCGCGCGTCGTTTGGTGATGATCGTGTGCTCAGCCGCCACTTTCGTCATGCTTGGCCTCCCAGGTCCCCAGACCTCAGTCCGTGCGATTATTGGCTTTGGGGTTACCTGAAGTCGCAAGTGTATCGTGATCGACCGACATCTCTAGGGATGCTGAAAGACAACATCCGATGCCAATGCTTCACCATAACTCCGGACATGCTTTACAGTGCTGTTCACAACATTATTCCTCGACTACAGCTATTGTTGAGGAATGATGGTGGACATATTGAGCATTTCCTGTAAAGAACATCATCTTTGCTTTCTCTTACTTGTTACGCCAATTATTGCTATTGTGATCAGATGAAGCGCCATTTGTCGGACAATTTTTGAACTTCTGTATTTTTCTGGTTCTAATAAAATCCCATGTCATTCCAAGCATGTGTGTCAATTTGTACCTCTCTATCTACATTATTCCGTGATTTATTCAGTTTTCAAATTTATACTGACTTTTTGATCACCCGGTATTTTACCCCTGTTACCTTCAGAATTTCAAAGAGAGTATTCCAGTCAGCATTGTCAAAAAATTTCTGCAGGTCGGCAACTGCTACGAACGTAGGTTTGGCTTTCCTTACCTTATCTTTTAAGATAAGTCGTAGGGTCAGTATTGCCTCGCATGCTCCTACATTTCTCCGGAAGCCAAACTGATCTTCCCTGAGATCAGCTTCTACCAGTTTTCCTATTCTTCTGTAAACAATTCGTGTTAGTATTTTGCAGCCACTACTTAACTGATAGTTCGGTAATATTCACAGCTCTCAGCACACGTTTTCTTTGGAATTGGAAGTGCTACATACTTCTTGATGCCTGAGGGTATTTCGCCTGTCTCATACATCTTGCACACAAGATGAAAGAGTTCTGTCATGTAGCTAGCGCTACACATATACAGACGTGAGTTAGGCAGTGGAGCAGCAGTGAGGAAGCGCTGTGTGCGAGTACCTGGTGCTGGCCGCCGGCGTGGCCGCGGATCAGCGGCAGGATGGGGTCCGCGACGGCGCTCACCAGGCACGGGTCCTCCTCGCGCGGCAGCCGCCACGACGTCGCCGCCACCTTCTTCGGCCTGCCACACACACACACGCCAACATCACCAACTACTCCGTACCCACTGCAGTGACCATTCAGAAATACTGAGTGCCAGAAGCAGTCACGTCAAAGTCATAACGTGCACTTAGAGCAGTTGTAGCGAGGGGGCAAAGAAGCAAGCAGTTATTCGCGGGACTTGGGACTTGCACATATTCGAAAACCACCTACAGACTGTTAGTGAGCAACAGGAGCCATCGGTATATTCTTTCAAAATTGACCATTGCAATTCATATCCCAGGCATTGCTACATCCACTTTTTTGTATGAGCTGGTCTACACCTAGGTGACGAAAGTCATGGGATACCTACTATATCATGTTGACGGACATCCCTTTGCTCGGTGGCATTGACTGAATGAGCCGTTGGAAGTCCCCTGCAGAAATGATTCAAATGGCTCTGACCACTATGGGACTTAACATCTGAGGTCATCAGTCCCCTAGACTTAGAACTACTTAAACCTAACTAACCTAAGGACAGCACACACATTCATGCCCGAGGCAGGATTCGAACCTGCGATCGTAGCAAAAGCGCGGTTCCGGACTGAAGCTCTTAGAACCGCTCGGCCACAACGGCCGGCCCCTGCAGAAATACTGAGCCATGTTGCCCTTCAGCCGTCCATAATTGGGAAAGTGTTGCCGGTGCAGGATTTTGTGCGCGAACTGACCTCTCGATTATGCCCCATAAATGTTCGACGGGATTTATGTTGGGCGATCCTGGTGGCCAAATCATTCGCTCGAACAGTCCAGAATGTTCTTGAAACCAATCGTGAGGAATTGTGGCTCGATGAAGTGGCTCACTGCCATCCATAGAAATTCCATCATTGTTTGGGAACGTGTCGTTCATGAATGGCTAAAAATATTCTTAGTTGATTCAGCTGAACCAGAGGTCCCGTCCATTTCATGTAAAAACAGTCCACACCAGTTTGCACAGTGCCTTGTTGATAACTTGGGTCCGTGGCTTCGTAGGGTCTGCGCCACACTCATACTCTACCATCAGCCCTTATCTACAGAAATCGGGGCTCATCTGACCTGGCTACGTTTTTTCAGTCGTCTAGGGTCCAATTGATACGGTTACGAGCCCAGGAGAGGCGCTGCAGTGATGTCGCGCTGTTAGCAAAGGCACCAGCGTCGGCCATTTGCTGTTATATCCTATTAAAGACGAATGTCGCAGCACCGTCGTAACGGATGCGTGCGCCGTACTTCCCACATTGATTTTAGCGATTATAGTGCGCAGTGATTGTGTGTTAGACACTGCCGTGTCTCTGTTGAGAGGTAATGCCTGAAATTTGGTATTCTAGGACACTCTTGACACTGTTAATCTCGGAATATTGAATTCCCTAATGACTTCCGAAATGGAATGTCCTATGCGTCTGCCTCCAACTACCATTTCACGTTCGTAGTTTGTTAATTCCCATCGTGTGGACATAATAACGTCGGAAACCTTTTTAGGTAAGTTACCTGACTACAGACAACAGCTCCACCAATGGAATGTCCTTTTGTACCTTACATGCTCAATACAACCACCATCTGTATAAGTACATATCGGTATCCCACGACCTTGGTCACCTGAGTGTATTCTATCGAACAAGACACAAATAGCACCAGTAGCAATGTATGGCTTCTGAAACACCTCATAGAAGATGGTAAATGTGATGAGGAGAATACAATCAGAATTTGTATAGGTAAAAGAAGAAATTTATTACAAGACATGAACCTGACTGAGGTTTTTCTGATTTTCCCTCAGTACGTGGGGTAAATGCCAGATTTGTCATCACACCATCCCAGTGAGAATAAGGAAAAGTTATTAATAGAACAGAGAAAATAAGAAATGTAGATTCCAACTCAAATTTCTCAAATGCACGGAGAGATAACAGAATTACATACAGGAGAGGATTAGCATTATCCCGCTCTCTTCCTGCCAGGGAGTTAGTGAAAGACGGGCAGAAGCTAACATACCGCCTAGAGCTAGGCCTTCTGGCAGTCTTCAGTTTCTCAGGAGGGGCGCCAACACAGTGTTCCAAACAACAGAGAAGTGCTCCTGGTCGGGTGCAGAGTGCACGTGGTGTGCTGCGTGCAACGCACCTGCCCCTGCGCGCGACCCTGGCGGCGGGCTGGTCCAGCTGCTCGACGCTGCGGAACAGGCTGAACAGCAGCTCCGTGTTGGCGACGCTCACCACGCGCCGCTTGTCGCGCTCCTCCGGCGGCGTCGCCGGCCGCAGGCCTGCAGGACAAACCACAGACTTCAAATCCCCTGAACACACTGCAGCGAACGGAGGCGAACACGACCGAACGGCCATTCGCAGTCAGTTCGCCAACGTTCGCTACCACTCAATTGTACCTGTGAACAAGCTTTTACTGTTAAACCAGGTAAAGGTGGTCACACTGATCTCCTATGTTAGTTTTCGGTCTTTGTGTAGGCTGTTGCGCTGGTGTCTCCTATACTACTGGCCATTAAAATTGCTACACCAAGAAGAAATGCACATGATAGACGGGTATTCATTGGACAAATATATTATACTAGAACTGACGTGTGATTACATTTTCACGCAATTTGGGTGCATACATCGTGAGAAAACAGTACCCAGAACAACCACCTCTGGCCGTAATAACGGCCTTGATACGCCTGGGCATTCAGTCAAACAGAGCTTGGATGGCGTATACACGTACAGCTGCCCAGGCAGCTCCAACACGATACCACAGTTCATCAAGACTAGTGACTGGCGTATTTTGACGAGCCACTTGCTCGGCCACCATTGACCAGACATTTTCAAGTGGTGAGACATCTGGGGAATGTGCTGGCCAGGGCTGCGGTTGAATATTTTCTGTATCCAGAAAGGCCCGTACAGGACCTGCAACATGCGGTCGTGCATTATCCTGCTGAAATGCAGGGATTCGCAGGGATCGAATGAAGGGTAGAGCCATGGGTCGTAACACATCTGAAATGTAACGTCCACTGTTCAAAGTGCCGTCAATGCGAACAAGAGGTGACCGAGACGTGTAACCAATGGCACCCCATACCATCACGCCGGGTGATACGCCAGTATGGCGATGACGAACACACTTTGAATGTGCGTTCACCGCGATGTCGCCAAACACGGATGCGACCATCATGATGCTGGATTCATCTGAAAAAATGACGTTTTGTCATTCGTGCACCCAGGTTCGTCGTTGAGTAGACCATCGCGAGCGCTCCTGTCTGTGATGCAGCGTCAAGGGTAACCGCAGCCACGGTCTCCGAGCTGATAGTCCATGCTGCTGCAAACGTCGTCGAACTGTTCGTGCAGATGGTTGTTGTCTTGCAAACGTCCGCATCTGTTGACTCAGGGATCGAGACGTGGCTGCACGATCCGTTACAGCCATGCGGATAAGATGCCTGTCATCTCGAGTGCTAGTGATACGAGGTCGTTGGTATCCAGCACGGCGTTCCGTATTACCCTCCTGAACCCACCGATTCCATATTCTGCTAACAGTCGTTGTATCTCGACCAACGCGAGCAGCAATGTCGCGATACGATAAACCGCAATCGCGATAGGCTACTATTCGACCTTTATCAAAGTCGGAAGCGTAATGGTACGCATTTCTCCTCCTTACACGAGGCATCACAACAACGTTTCACCAGGCAACGCCGATCAACTGCTGTTTGTGTATGAGAAATCGGTTCGAAACTTTCCTCATGTCAGCAGGTTGTAGGTGTCGCCACCGGCGCCAACCTTGTGTGAATGCTCTGAAAAGCTTATCATTTGCACATCACAGCATCTTCTTCTTGTCGGTTAAATTTCGCGTCGGTAGCACGTCATCTTCGTGGTCTAGCAATTTTAACGGCCAATAGTGTAGTTCATTCATCCTGGGAACCCAGAATCTCAAAATGTTCAAAACAGGTATCACAATAACGTTTCACCAGGCAACGCTGGTCAACTGCTGTTTGTGTATGAGTAATCGGTTGGAAACGTTGCTAATGTCAACACTTTGTAGGTGTCGGCACCGGCGCCAACCTTGTGTGAGTGCTCTGAAAAGCTAATCATTTGCGTATCACAGCATCTTCTTCCTGTCGGTTAAATTTCGCGTCTGTAGTACGCCATCGTCGTGGTGTAGCAATTTCAGTGACCAGTAGTGTACGTCGTTGCATATCATCGGTTGCATCTGGTAGTCCTTGTAGACAGCGTCTTTCAGCTTTCCCCACAGAAAAAAGTCTACAGGCGTCAAATCGGGAAACGGGTGGGCCGAGATACAGCTCCCTTGTCTCCAATACAACGATTTACATCAATTCATGAAGACATGCTGCAGTAATTCGTGCACTATGGGCTGGACAGCCATCGTGTTGGAACCATTGGTTCCTCCTATCTGCAGAGGAACGTCATCTAGCACCCGTGGAATATAGCCTGTTGGAAGGGTGAGATGTTTGTGTCCGTTTAGTGTTCCGTCTTTGAAAAAAAAAAGTTTATGAACTAATGGTTGATTGGTTTACGCTCGGTGGACGTTACGTTCCCCCTGACGAAGCCAACGGGGATTATCAACAGACCAGTACTGCATGTTTCGGAGGTTTACCTGGCCACGTATGGTAAGTGTGGCTTCGTCACTAAACAAGAAGACATAATACTTTTGGAGTATCCTGGATTAATGGCCATGTACTGAGGGTGACACGATTTTCATAATTCTTCCATGCAGCTCGTGATAGGGATAGATGTTATAGGCATGGAACCTATGCCCATGGAGAATGCACAGAACACTTGTCTGAGTCATGTCACTTTCTCGTGCGACTGTTCGGGGGCTAACGTACGGTACAACTTCAACAGCTGCAATAACATTGATTTCTCCCTCTTCTGTCGTCACTTGTTTCCTTTTTTTACGTTGTCTGGGTGTTACACTACCATTTTCACGTAACTGGTTGAAAAGCTTGATAAATAATTGCGGACATGGTTGACGTTTATTGGGATGTTTTGCCATTTTCACCATACAGCAACGAACTGCATTCTACATCTACATGTACATCCATACTCCGCAAGCCACCTGACGGTGTGTGGTGGAGGGTACTTTGAGTACCTCTATCGGTTCTCCCTTCTATTCCAGTCTCGTATTGTTCGTGGAAAGAAAGATTGTTGGTGTGCCTCTGTGTGGGCTCTAATCTCTCTGATTTTATCCTCATGGTCTCTTCGTTGGATCTGCTCTATCTCTTCTATTAACCCTATCTGGTACGAATCCCATACTGGTGAGCAATATTCAAGCATTGGGCGAACAAGTGTACTGTAACCTACTTCCTTTGTTTTCGGATTGCATTTCCTTAGGATTCTTCCAACAAATCTCAGTCCAGCATCTGCTTTACCGACAATCAACTTTATATGATCATTCCATTTTAAATCACTCCTAATGCCTACTCTCAGATAATTTATGGAATTAACTGCTTCTAGTTGCTGACCTGCTATTTTGTAGCTAAATGATAAGGGACTATCTTTCTATGTATTCGCAGCACATTACACTTGTCTACATTAAGATTCAATTGCCATTTCCTGCACCATGCGTCAATTCGTTGCAGATCCTCCTGCATGCAGTACAATTTTCCATTGTTACAACCTCTCGATATACTACAGCATCGTCCGTAAAAAGCCTCAGTGAACTTCCGATGTCATCCACAAGGTCATTTATGTATATTGTGAATAGCAACGGTCCTACGACACTCCCCTGCGGCACACCTGAAATCACTCTTACTTCGGAAGACTTCTATCCATTGAGAATGACATGCTGCGTTCTGTTATCTAGGAACTCTTCAATCCAATCACACAATTGGTCTGATAGTCCATATGCTCTTACTTTGTTCATTAAACGACTGTGGGGAACTGCATCGAACGCCTTGCGGTAGTCACGAAACACGGCATCTACCTGGGAACCCGTGAATGGCTCTCTAAGTCTCGTGGACGAATAGCACGAGCTGGGTTTCACACGATCGCCTTTTTCGAAACCCATGCTGATTACTACAGAGTAGAGTTCTAGTCTCCAGAAAATTCATGCCTACACTCTACATACATCATGAGCATGTCGGCTTTTTCGGCTCACGTCCACTCACGACCTACTGCCTGGACTGTCACGCTGACTATCAAGTCACTGTGCACTCAAGGAACACGCAAGCACGCTGTAAGCAGACATCACAATGTCGCACCGAGCAACTACGCAGATACACGCATACAACTGTAGGTGTGGAAATTTTTCAAAAAACGACTCGCAATAGAAACCTGCAACAAACGCCACTGACATTCTAATTTACCTTACTTGTAGTTTTTTAATGTCAATAGCCATATTTGTATTTAAAAAGTGCATGTTTACACAAAAAATATATTTTCTGAGTATTATTACAGTCTGTTTATGGATAAAATTTTAAGCTCTTCACTACCAATCCATACTGCGAAAACCGCACATCAGTATCACTTTCCAATTCCGCAATATTTGTGGTGCAAGTTTTAGGTGATTCACTCTGTATAAATGAACTTCCTTTCTGAATTATTTTCCTCTAAGCCAAGTCATTTCCTTGTTACTCCTATGTAATACAGTGCCATGTCGCTACACCGCCGTATTGCTTCAACTTGTTGACTCTAATCACAGTGGCGGCCGTTGTGGCCGAGCGGTTCTAGGCGCTTCAGTCCGGAACCACGCGACCGCTACGGTCCAGGTTCGAATCCTGCCCCGGCCATGAATGTGTGTGATGTCCGTAGGCTAGTTAGGTTTAAGTAGTTCTAAGTTCTAAGGGACTGATGACCTCAGATGTTAAGTCCCATCGTGCTTAGAGCTATTTGAACCATCTAATCACGGCCTGTAAAAATCTTTTTATCAAAGGCCATTTACTGAATTAAGTCTGAAATTCCAAAATATTAGCAATAAGTAGATTTTCTTTGCATGGAATTACGTATGAAACCTGAAAGGGAAGTCAACTACTGCTGTTACAGTGGTCGGTGCTTACTAAATAAGCTGCGCAGTGATCTAGCTTCTTGCTGAGATATTAGAACGAAACTGTATTCATCTTCATCTTCAGTTCTTCTTTAATGCTTGGAATGAATGACTACATGCTTGAGCGAACATCCTCACGTCCACTCCCGGACGCTATAAGCTGTAAGGAAACGCTTATTCAGCTCTCGGTCAGTTTCTTGCTGAGTCAATATTTAAGCTGTGCAAAACCCAGTTTCAGCTGCGTTTAAGTTTTCTAAATGTGTGTGAGTGTGGTGGGGGGGGGGGGGGTCGGTGAGTGGGTGGGTGTATTCAGTTCAACATTACGGGTCAGAATGCATTTCCGATTTCATTCTGGGGCTAGTAGGTTCATACCTAATGCGCAGCTTAAAAGCTCAGGATTATTTTAATTGCTCATTGGACTAGTTTAGTTCTCACAACAAACAAATTAAATAACCAAATAAATAAACTGGAGGGAACGGAAGAGAACAGGAGAGATTGAGCATGGCGTGCCAACGCTATGAATGATGAGTTCTACAGCTCCAACCACATTGCACTAGACACCTTACGATGTGTGGTGGAGGTTATTTTGTGTTTTACCGTCACTTCTCCCTTTTTCCTGTTCCTATTGTGAATTATGCATGGAAAGAATGATTGTTGGTTAAAACTCCGTATGAGCTCGAATCTGCAATTTCACTGTAGCTGACATATTACTAACAACAGGTTCTCTAACTGCGTTGAAATTTTAATTTATCTTTTATGTCGAGCTCTGAGTTACATATTCATTTTTTACGATGACTAGTTTCGATCTTCTTCACATGCAATGTTAGCATCCCTAATCGCTTCAGCATTCATCTTTGACAAGCTAGTCAAAATTGTGTCAAGGAACCAGCTAAATACAAAATCCTTGCAATTCTCACGTTCATTTACATATATTTACGTATACAGTGCGGTTAGAAACTGTCTGAAATGCTTAGAAGAGTGTTGCAGGGTATGTTGCACTGAGAAATAATTGTTAAGAAAAGTATTCGATACGTTGCGGCGTTTAAGAGTTAATTAGCATCGAAATTAGCCAACCAGGCAGTATGCTCGCAAGTTCAAGCGGCTCGCCAGATGCAATTAGCATCAGTTGTTCTCATAGCATAGATAATACCACAAGAGACTGCTCAGTCTTTGGCTTAGGTTCAATCCTCATTACCGTCCTATGTCCAATTTTTGTATCGCTCTCTTTTTCGGTTTTAGGGAACCAACTGAAGAGCCGGCCGCTGTGGACAAGCGGTTCTAGGAGCTTCAGTCCGGAACCGCGCTGCTGCTACGGTCGCAGGTTCCAATCCTGCCTCGGGCATGGATGTGTGTGATGTCCTTAGATTAGTTAGGTTTAAGTAGTTCTAAGTCTAGGGGACTCATGACCTCTGATGTTAAGTCCCATAGTGCTCAGAGCCAAATGAAGAACGCGTGTCTTGACACCGTCTCTGGCGAGCCGCTTGAATTTGCGCTCGCAACGGCCTGATCGGCTAGCTTCAGTACTAATTAACTCGGAAACGGAGCTCCAAATCGAAGTTTTTTTCATATCTATTTTTTCAATCATCATTTTTTTTTGTCGGCAAGACTCAGCGGAGGAGTGCCTCTGAGGATGTCCAGCGCAGTCCTGGACGAAACGTCAGGAACAGAAGAGTTTCTTGGACCACTATCTCACATTCCGAAAGGTTTACCAGCAGCTGTGTCATCCGGTCGTGAAAGCCTTCATTCTATTTCAGTATTTACCTTGTGTCCGGGTAAAACCACGTGGTCAGTTAAATACGCTTTGGAAACTTAGGTCCAAAAACTTCGCATACAATTTAAATGTGGTCTTCGTGTTGATTGTATCAAAATCCGTGCGTGTGTCGTGATATATTATGTATTTTCGTAAGCCGCGAAAAAACGTATTTTGTGCGGTAGCATTAGTTGTAATCAACATTTGGGCTTTATACAATTTTAGCACTAGTACCCTCGTTTAGAGAATCGTATACTCCAAATTTCAGTGCATATATATCAATGTGAATAAACGTACACTTTTGAGAATTTTCGTAAGTTACGAGTGTTGTGCATAACGTATTTCGTAGGAAATTGACGTTTGTGATTTACAGTTTATGTTGCACATATTACAAATAATGTATCGTGTCGCATTCAGTTTTCCCTTTCACATACTGGAAAAACAAACTTTCCTTTCCCCCACCCCCCCCCTCTCTATCTCTCCCACTCTCTTTCTCCCTCCAACCTTTTTCACTTCGTTCTTCCTCCTTACCACTTTTCCCCATCTGATTTCCAACTCATTCTCCATTTCCCTAATTTGCATTCACTATTCAATCATCTTCCCCTAGTCCTCCCTTCCCATGCCTATTCAACATTTACATTTTCAAATTATTCATCTCCATTACTGTTCCTCCACTTCACGCACACATTAAATCAACACATAGTTAACATAATTAAACGACGTTATACACATATGAAGAACCACAGAGGAAGAGAAAATTTTTAGATCAAGGGAAAGGCGATACTAATGGTTAATTTTGCAACATTACTCACATAAATACATACAGACACATGTTTATCGAGTGGGATCCAAATAAACAGTAGTGGTGCATCATTGTATCGTTTTTATCATCGAAGGATGTACAGTTCTGCAAAGCAATGTGGGGTCAGGTGGAAAACAGTCAAGCCAAACGGGGGAATAGCTCAAAAACTTGTAAGCGGGTGGCGTTTGCTGATGTGAGCGAAAATCGGACACAAAGTACCACAAGCAAAATCAACATCTTTTGTAAAGAACTGTTTTTCTGTCTAAAAGCAAGCCATATTGTAAATATAGACCATTGGTGACGTTTTATGTAAAACGAAACGCATCTGGTGACAAAAATACACATTTTCTTGTAGTTGCAAACACGGATTTAAAATACTTTCAGTAACTGTAAAGAAACTGCGGACAATATAGCCACACAAATGAAGTCTCTAGTTTTACCTTCACGGTCTTTTCGCCAGATATAGGTGACAAGAAGCAATATATTAGTTGACCTTCTAGGAACATGCGTTTATAAAATCTGTGCCTCTGATCACTTGCGTGACATTCGGCGAACACGTCACTATCTCAGCTCGTTGTCCTGGTGATTGCCTAAAGCACCAGATTCTTTCCCTGTTGGACGTTTGATTCGCCTTGGCCTCGCACTTTATCACAGTGATTGTGACCAAGTATAATCAGAATGAAAGACAACAGGGGACAGCACAACTCTGTTTAATAAGGGTCGACTACAGACTCGACTACAAAGATATACAATACTGCTTCACAGAGATACATGATTATACTTCCGACAAGGCTCACACATTTAATAAGTCAGAAAGCACTGAAATCAGTGGATAATTAATGGTTAAGGGACCGGCAGATAGCGCTCTGTCAATAAAGAAGTATAATACACAAGAAATCATGGTATACATACATGGGTATAGAAATTAAACATTTTAAAAATGAGGGAGAACGAGAGAGATTCTGTCAAGTGATAATTCACGGCAGTAGAATGCCGAGGATAGCATTAGCGGTGGCACAGAATTGTCTGTGGTTCGGATGCGATCGTAGTTGCGAGTTGCCACCTTATTTCTGTGATATCGCGATCACTGAACATCAGAAGCGTGCAAAGTTATGCTCTACAAAATCAACATTTCATGTAGTGTCTGCCAATGGAGTTGGACGACCGTCTCAGGTTATTAAGCAAATGTCTGACGAAACGTGCTGCTCTTCTTCCGACTTTTCTGTTTCCTTTTTCATTTATACTCTGACGAGAAATACCGAAGTAGCCGTCAAACGAAGGTAGACGTCTGCTTCGTCGATGGATATACTTCCTGACCCTGTCTCACATGCTTTTCCTACGATTAGTTTTACGTGCTCGTTACAGGTCGTATCACTCCGTATCCATACTCCCAATAGTTAATGGATATTTATTTCGAGTGATTGTTTTGCAATCCTGAAATTATGCAAAAACGGGTCGCTCCACATTTTATCAGCCACACGTCACTACAGTTGTCTGTGCTGGGGATAAACCTCCAATTCCTACGTAAAACTTGATACTCTGCAGGTCATCTTCCAATTCACTACTGTTCTAGCTTTGTGACTTCTTTATATACAAGAACATCATACACGAATAGCTGCGTGGGGCTCCCTAAGTCCCCTAGGCCACTTACATACATTATGATCACTAGTGGTCCTATAGAGTCGTTGGGGTAAGCAGGTAGTTATTACGTCTGAAGATTTCAGTCCTTTGAAAATGACATATGTATTCTGTTTGCTAGAAACTCTTCAAAGCAGTCACAGATGTTCCGTACGCTCATATTTTGTTCACGATGTGACAGCGAGGAACTGTATCGAACACATACTAGCTGTCAAGGAACAGGGCGTCGTCATGGTATTTCAATGCCTTTCGGGTCTTGTCGATAAACACAGCAGGCTGGGTTTCACGCGATCCTTGTTTGCAAAATTATATTGAGTCTTACACAGGAGAGTTTCGGTCTTCAGAAAGGTCATAATATGAGAGGGTAACTGTTTTGTTTAAACTAATAATCCTTGCGCAGGTACAGTGGCAAGAAACGATTCTAGAAGTTAAGCGTTAGCTACTAGACGCACCTACCAGTATTCTTTAAGAAAAGCTGTGCAGTTAAAATAATAATGCTAGAATCGGGTCCTTTTGCAGTTTTTTAACGATCGGAGTAAACTGACGTTTCTTTGAAGCTCTGTATCTTGGCATTTGTCTGGAGTAATATGACGTTTAATTAGGGAAAATTCTAGGCAGTTTAACGATGTACGAGAAAGATCATAGTGCTTTTGTCATAGAAACAAAGAGATAAAATTTATAGAGGAACAATGATCAAGTGCTAGTAGTACTCAGGCACTTATATAAAAGAAAAAAAAGAAGCTATTGAAAAACTACACGAAATCGCTTCCAAAACTGGACAACAGATCTCTTACGAAAAGACACAGTTTATGAGCACAAAGGAACTCTCACCTCTGAACACAAAGTAAGGCACGATTTACAAAACGGCAAACTTCAAGTACCTCGGTGAAACACTACAAATGAGCTGACATAACAGAGACTCAAGCGAAGAAAGAAAAACTAAACTGGACGAGGCAAACAGAGAAGTGTGGAATTATTACAACAAGAAGTCTATCTCACAAAAAGCCAAATTACGCCACTACGACACGGTGGTGCTCCCCGAAGCACTGTATGCAGCAGAGACCACACTAATCCTAGGGCATACATGTATCGCCGGCCGCTGTGGCCGAGCGGTTCTAGGCCCTTCAGTCTGTAACCTCGCTGCTGCTACGGTCGCAGGTTAGAATCCTGCCTCGGGCATGGATATGTGTCATGTCCTTAGGTTAGTTAGGTTTAAGTAGTTCTAAGTCTAGGGGACTGATGACCTCACATGTTAAGTCCCATAGTGCTTAGAGCCATTTAAACCATACACGTATCAGACAACTAGAAAAAGTAGAGCGGAAAATACTACAGAGGAAGTATACAAACATACGGAGACAATGACAGAAAAGATTAGAAAACGCAGACTACACTTCTATGTACACCTATACAGAATGCCATCACACGGACTGACCAAACAGATCTTTGACTGGGTAACCACTAGAAAGAACAAATGGGTGGCAGAGGTAAAAAACGACCAGAACCAACTCAATATCACACCAGACACAATAAACAAAAGAATAAACTTCAGAAACATTAAGAAAAGTAAACTGCATGAGATACGCTGTGACTAACGAACACGCGTAAAATGGACCGAAGAACGCAAACAAGATCACAGCCAGAAGATGAAAGAAATATGGGCAACCAAAAAGGCAACCAAGATGAAGCCGGAGACACGGAGCCGACAAGGAGCATGGACAGATGACCGGAAACAGAAACACAGCAAAGAGGACCGGAAACAGAAACACAGCGAGCGGTTGAGGGAAGGGAAGTTCGGGCAGCAAGAAAGGCAGCAAAAGGATTTGGCCATGTAGTTTAGTCTAACTGCGCTCTATAAGGGCAAAACACCAATAGGGTGAATCACCTAAACTTTGTTTGCAATAAAGTGCTATTGATGTGCGGTTTTCAGAAAACAGATTGGTAATCAGGGTATCGTATTGTTAGCCAATAAAAAGATTGTAATAATACTTAAAAGATGTATTTTACGTGCAAACATGTAATTTTTTAAATGAAGCAATGCCTATTGAAATTAACAAACTGAAAATAGGACAAATTAGAATGTCAGTGGCGTTTATTGCAGGTTCCTACTCTGAGTCGTCTAAGAGATATCGTATTTTGAAAAGTTTCCACACCGACACAGATTTGTGCCATTCAGCCTGCCTAGTTGCTAGGAACGATGGTGTTATGTATGTTTACAGTGTGATTGTTTTTTCCTGGAGTGCTTTGTGACTTGTTAGTCAGTTGGTGTGAGACAGTCCGAGTAGTAGGTCGAGAACAGACGATGCGATTTACTAATTGCAGAAAAAGCCGACGTGCTCATGGTGTATGGAGGATGTGGAAATAATGCATTTCGTTCTTGTATGTCGTATGCGGCAGGATATCTCGAAACACGTCAACCATCTTGGCAGTTATTTGTCACGCTCTTCAACTAGTTACTTGAAAGTGGCAGTGTAACACCTAGACAACTTAACAGGAGGAAACAAGTGACGACAGAGGAGGAGGAAATTAATGTTCTTGCTACTGTTGCACTTGACCAGCACTTTAGCTCCCGCGCAATCACAGGAGAAAGTGCAATGAGTCAGGCAAATGTCATACGCATTCCCCACTGACAGAGGTTTCATCTCTATCACATCATTTTCCACCAAGAGCTACATAGAAACAATTTGGGAATCGTGTTAACTTCTGTACATGGGCTTTAAGACAGTGTATTCCAGATATACCATGTATCTTGTTTAGTGAGAAACTACATTTACCTATCGTGACCAGGTAATCCGTCGAATCGTGATATACTGGTCTGTTGACAGTCCCCATTGGATTCGTCAGGTGGAATGTCAGCGTCCATGGAGTGCAAACGTGAGCTGTGGGACAGTGAGAAATCAGCTCAATTACCACAGTCTGCTAAACGACTATCTTCCAACGATGCTAAATGACGTTCCTCTATAGATCAGGAGGAACTTGTGGTAACAACACGATGGCCGTCCAGCCCATAGCGCACGAAGTACTACAACAAGTCTTCACGAATTGTTTCCAAATCGTTCTATTGGAGGCACATGACCCGTATCTTCGCCGCACCGTTCCCCGGATATGACTCCGGCAGACTTTTTTCTGTGGGGAAAGCTGAAAGATGCTGTCTGCAAGGACATACCGACTACACACGATGATATGCAACGACATATTACTGCATCCTTCTCGGACATCTCCGCTGAAATGCTAGCACTTGTGCAGCGGTCCTTCATACCAGACTGGAAGCGTGCATTACTGCTGTCGGTGTTTATTTTGAACACAACCTGTGATGGTCAATTGTCTCGTTTCTGTTCAGAATCTACATAACTAGTGTATTCACTTGTGTTGTTCTTTGGTCTTTGCTACCACAGGTATTATACAAGTGGCTGTGTGGGAACTTTTCAAAATACGATACCTCGCAAACGATTCGTACTAGAATCCTACAACAAACACCACTGGTCCATTGTGTGAAAACTACCCAACATTTTTCCCTAGCTCCCTCCGATCCATCTGGTTTGATTATTTGGCTTTTTATACTACTGGCCATTAAAATTTATATACAAAGAAGAAATGCAGATGATAAACGGGTATTCATTGAACAAATATATTATACTAGAACTGACATGTGATTGCATTTTCACGCAAATGGCTCTGAGCACTATGGGACTCAACTACTGAGGTCATCAGTCCCCTAGAACTTAGAACTACTTAAACCTAACTAACCTAAGGGCATCACACACATCCATGCCCGAGGCAGGATTCGAACCTGCGACCGTAGCGGTATCGCGGTTCCAGACTGTAGCGCCTAGAACCGCACGGCCACCGTTTTCACGCAATTTGGGTGCATAGATCCTGAGATATCAGTACCCAAAACAACCACCTCTGGCCGTAATAACGGCCTTGATACGCCTAGGCATTGAGTCAAACAGAGCGTGGATGGCGTGTACAGGTACAGCTGCCCTTGCAGCTTCAACACTATACCACAGTTCATCAAGAGTAGCTACTGGCGTATTGTGACGACCGAGTTGCTCGCCCACCATTGAACAGACGTTTTCAGTTGGTGAGAGATCTGGAGAATGTACTGGCCTGGGCAGAAGTCGAACATTTTCTGTATCCAGAAAGGCCAGTACAGGACCTGCAACATGCAGTCGTGCATTATCCTACTAAAATGTCGGGTTTCGCAGGGATCGAATGAAGGGTCGAGCCATGGGACGTAACACATCTGAAATGTAATGTCCACTGTTCAAAGTGCCGTCACCTCGAACAAGAGGTGACCCAGACGTGTAACCAATGGTACTCCAAACCATCACGCCTGGTGATACGCCAGTATGGCGATGACGAATACACGCTTCCAATGTGCGTTCACCGCGATGTCGCCAAACACGGATGCGACCATCATGATGCTGTAAACAGAACCGGGATTCATCCGAGAAAATGACGGTTTGCCATTCGTGCACCCAGGTTAGTCGTTGAGTACACCATCGCAGGCGCTCCTGTCTGTGATGCAACGTCAAGAGTAACCGCAGCTGTGGTCTCCGAGCTGATAGTCCATGCTGCTGCAAACGTCGTCGAACTGTTCGTGCAGATGGTTGTTGTCTTGCAAACGTCCGCATCTGTTGACTCAGGGATCGAGACGTGGCTGCACGATCTGTTACAGCCATGCGGATAAGATGCCTGTCATCTCGACAGCTGGTGATACGAGGCCGTTGGGATCCAGCACGGCGTTCCGTATTAGCCTCCTGAACCCACCGATTCCATATTCTGCTAACAGTCATTGGATCTCGACCAACGCGAGCAGCAATGTCGCGGTACGATAAACCGCAATCGCGATAGGCTACAATCCGACCTTTATCAAAGTCGGAAATGTGATGGTACGCATTTCTCCTCCTTACACGAGGCATCACAACAACGTTTCACCAGGCAACGCCGATCAACTGCTGTTTGTGTATGAGAAATCGGTTGGAAACTTTCCTCATGTCAGCAGGTTGTAGGTATCGCCATCGGCGCCAACCTTGTGTGAATGCTCTGAAAAGCTTATCATTTGCACATCACAGCATCTTCTTCTTGTCGGTTAAATTTCGCGTCTATAGCACGTCATCTTCGTGGTCTAGCAATTTTAATGGCCAGTAGTGTAGTTCATCCATTCTGGGAACCCAGAAAATCAAAATGTTCAAAATGTGAGAAGTCCTAAGGGACCAAAGTGCTGAGGTCATCGGTCCCTAGACTTACACACTACTTAAACTAAGTTACACTAAGAACAACACACACGCCCATGCCCGAGGGAGGACTCGAACCTCCGGCTGAAGTGGCCGCGCAATCGGTGACATGACGCGCCTCTAACCATGTGGCCAATCCGCGCTGCCCAGAATCTCAACTATTTTTATCTGTTTTCGCTATAGAGACTAGGAAGATGTCAATCCCGGGAGACCGAATCGAAATGTCTACAGTAGTTCCTCAGACTAGCCTTGACATACAAAAAGAAACGAGTATGGAACTTCAGTTACTACATGTAGACACAGAAAATTTCATAAAATGTTTTTTATTTAGTTACTAAAACATGACTAAAACTTACATTTTATGTTGCATGCAGTAATGTACGTCTGTTATGCTTTTGATGGATGATGAATGCAATGTATGTTATGACGGCAAAAAGATGTAATAATTACAATTTAACAATTTTCAGATTTTCTTTTATTTCTTTGCTTTTACTGTGGTTCTTCCCAAATATCATGATTCTACGTCAATGGAAAGTACCCAATAGATCTTGATGATTTCACTGGCGGGAAAAAAATTTAGGTCTTTAAAGATCATAAAGACGTGGGTACGACATTCTTCAAACGCATTTAGAAATTTTTTGAAGATAAATACAGAGATTTCAAAATATTGTTGAAGATAAATAGAGAGATTCCAAAGTACTTTTGCAGATGGCTGAGGGATGCATTTCGCAATATGACAACAATTTCAGACTGCCAGTTTCTACTTTCTTCAGATTATCAATCGCGATTAGCACTCTTAATTCACTGTAAATTCTTCAAAGAAAGGGCAATGAGTTACTCAGCTATGAAGTATCGTAATAAATAGGACCAATAATGAAAAAATAACCACTTCATCGTCAGGGTGTGATGCAACACTTACAATTTGATATAATCAAATGCTTTTAACCAATAGTTTCCCAGCAATCGTTTGAGAACAATTTTCTTATTCAAGTGAAACGTTTTCCAATAGAGTATCCAGCAACTTTGCTTCGTCTACATTCAGTATGTTCTTTCAACACCGCAGCAGAGAACTTAACTTTCGTCTTTCTTTTTTCTTTGAATCAATCCTAGACGTGGACTCGATTCTTTGCTTGGCACGGCGAAGAAGTCTCCCATAATGAGTACATTACAGAGAATTGCAGCAATGAGTCTCAACAATTCATCACAGTTCCCACGAAACTTCACCAGAAGAATGCTGTAACACGAGCTAAACATGCAGATCATGTGGATTTTTTTTCCTTTATTTGGACCATCTCAGCCAGCCTCTGATAGTTATTGAATCACTCACTCACAGACGCGCACACCACTCACACACACCGCTTATTCGCACACAGTATTTACATTGATTATATATATATGAGAAAAAAGCCTTTGCATTTGCTGTTCCTATGACGTGGAGTGAGCCAAGAAATCATACCAATAATTGCTACTTTTGCAGTGTTGGTATTATTAGTCATAATTCGAAAAACAAGAAGGTAATAAGCTACCCTAACCTTCCGTCCGCCATCCTACCAGGATGCCTATTCCTGAACCGCCAGATGATTTAAATTCTATTCCAACAGAAGTATTTTGTGATGTACATTCTCATTTACATGAACCAGATTATGACGAATTCCATTCTAACACAGAAAGTCTAGAGCCCAAATTGTTTACTCAGACCGAGCTTAACGATTTGATTAGCGATCTGGGCTTAACGAAAGAAAAAGCTGAATTGCTTGGCTCTAGATTAGAAGAAAATAACTTATTGGCAGTTGGAGCCAGCATATACATGTATAGAAAGAGAGAGCAGCAATTTTCCAAGTTTTTTCAACAAGAAGGTGATTTAGTGTACTGCTCAGATATTCCCGGTCTGATGAATGAGTTTGGCACTAAATACAAAAAGGAAGACTGGAGGCTGTTTATTGATTCATCCAAAACTAGTTTATAGGCTGTTTTATTACACAATGGTAACATGCATGCATCTATACCTATTGGACATTCTGTACAAATGAAAGAAAGCTATGAAAACTTAGAAATAGTGCTAAATAAAATAGGCTATTCTGCTCATGGTTGGATGATATGTGGCGATCTAAAAGTAGCACGCATGCTCCTTGGTCAGCAAACTGGCTTTAGGAAATTTACACGTTTCTTGTGTGAATGGGACAGTAGGGCTAGGGATCAACACTGGAGCAGAAAGAGCTGGCCTGTGAGGGAGTTTTAAAACCTGGTGAGAAGAACATTCTACGCAAAAACCTTGTAGATAAAAAAAAACGTACTCCTACCACCTCCACATATAAATATAGGCCTAATAAAACAGTTTGTAAAGGCTTCGCCTAAAGATGGACCATGTTTTAAGTATCTATGGCAAAGTTTCCACACCTTTTAGAAGCTAAACCAAAAGAAGGCGTCTTTGTCACACCTGACATTAGAAAATTGATGTTTGATGTTAACTTTGAATCCACAGTGACCTTAAATGAGAAAGAAGCTTGGATATCATTCAAGCAAATCGTAACAAAGTTCTTAGGAACTGAAAAAGACCCAAAATATGTTTCTATTATAGCTACAATATTAAATAAGTTTAAAAGCCTGAAGAGGTTTAATGAGCCTGAAAGTTCACTTTCTGAACAGTCACGTTGATTACTTCCAGGACAATATGGGAGATGTAAGTGAGGAGCATGGAGAGCGTTTTCACCAGTATATTAAAGTGATGGAAAAACACTACCAAGGCCGCTGGAACACCAACATGATGGGGGACTACTGTTCGTCATGTCACCGAGAAGTTCAGCAAGTGACTCATCGTAGAAAAAGCTACACAAGAAGCTTCAAAGAAAAAAACAGAAAGAAAATACAAACCAGTTCCAGCTGACAAGTGATACCTGTATTAACACATATCATTGTTTTAAGTAGCTTACTGTAAATACAAACCATGCTTATGTTGTAACAAAGCGTTTCATTAATTTCCCTGTTTACCATGTAGCATAGGATTTTTATACTATATAATAAAAAGCATATTGGTCGAAAACTGTGGGTGATACAAAAAAACTAAGGCTAGATCTGGTACAGCTCATAAAAATCTATAAAGATCAGCTATCAAAGTAAAAAAAAAGTTTTTCAAACTCTCATACTCTCCGGTTATCAGCACTCAGATTGGTATATTCAGCAGCAGATTACTGTACACCTGTCTGGCTTAACAGTCCACACGTAGAACGACAGGCGTAGAACTTAATGAGGCCATCCGCATTCGCGCTACTGAGTGAATAACGGAAGATTGCTAGTAACACCGACCTTCCAATAATGGAGCGAAAAAGACTAAAATCAAGATGTACCACGCTCATCACAGCCAGGGCTCTCATGCAAACTGAATTCAATAGCATCGACGAATGGAAATTCCGCTGGTAAAAAAAACTGTTTCCCACAATGCTTAAAGCTGCCTTGAATCCAGAAGAAGCCCCCGGGATTCGACAGCCTCAGACAATTTGGACTACCTTGAACCGCATCCAGATGGCCCATGGATGATGTGCAGACACTCTATACAAGTGGGGCAAACCTTCATCAGCATCGTGTGACTCTGGTGAGGAAAGACGGACAGTTGCTCATGTTGTGTCGACACGTCCCGTACATGCCAACAAGGGCCCTTTCGAAGATTTCCTGACAGCGACGAGTGATGTTATAAAATACATAAAAGACCTCGATATCCATGTATAGCTGGTGTCATTTGTGTTCGTTTATGCTGGAGAGCTGTGCTGAAATGTTGATGCGCAGTTTTTTTGTGATCTTTGTATATGTATTGTCATATGATAAATAAATAATGATAAATATAATACATAAAGAAATATGTAACATATAAAGAGGAAAATTCGTGAGTAAAAATCTCGAAACATACTGGACAGATTTATTTAAAATTTTGTTTGATACTCTAAGTAACATTAGACGGACAACAAGATATATATTTTAACATATGTAACATATAAATACGTATCTAGTACATAAAGGTGGTAAACTGTTACCGAAAATCTCAAAAAGTAGTTATTGATTTACTTCAAATTTTTAAAAGTTACTCTAACAAACGTTTGAGCGAATATTTGTATGTAACAGCAAAATGTTGCTGGCATAAATCTCAAAAAGCCCATGACTGGTATACTTCAAATTTTAAACGATGCTGTATTAAACATGCAAACTAAAAGTCCTGAATTTTCAGTAACTATAAATAAGGCTCAAGGTCAGAGAGAGAGAGAGAGGGGGTAAACTTGATGAACAGAGGGGTGAGAGGAAATTGACACACAGAGCGGAAAGGAAGAGATGGACAGTGGTGGCAGGAGGAGATGGAGAAAGAGAGGAGGAGGGTAAGATGGACAGAGAGAGGGGGCAGACGGTGATGGATAGAGAGGAGGCAGAGAGGAGGACGTGGACAGTGGAGGGGGGGGGGGAGAAGATGGACAGAGACAGGGAAGAGAAGGAGATTGGGACGTGCTTTCCCTTTTGTTTCTTTTCCATTTAACCAGACTGAGTCTCAGCAACGCTTTGCCAGATACAGCTAGAACACTCTAAAATATCTTGCTTCTGCACCTACATTGCTTTTCATCGTAATGACTGCAGCTTAGGTCCCTCTCTACCCCTCAGCGATATTTATTTGATTACTTTCTGACCTCGGTCATCGATAATTTCGAAATAAACATCCTGATTCAAATTAAAGCTACCAAAATGGAGAAGTCAGAGCCTTGGTACGAAATACGCTCTCTAAAAACCACAATTTCACCTCAGTTCTAAATTACACGCTCCACATAATGAGAGTTAAACAATGGTCTGTCGGTGCATTCGTCGGCTTGCAAAATCGCGGCTCCTAGGGCCACACATGGCCTTTTGGGAAGGACCCGACTCTAAACGTCAAGTTCATACAACTATTTTCATAGTTATCGCTGGGAATCTGGTTGAAATTGTACTGCATCCACTGACAGCAGCAATTTCTGTTACATTTGAAATCAGTTCACATTGATAAGGCAGGACTCTCATCTTCGGTCCATTACTACTGTTCCTACACTGTATTAAGTGACTGCGAATGGTACACTCTTTCTTGCAGACATCTTAGATGGTGCACATTGATACATCAATAAATCGGGTAGCTTCATTCACGTCCCAACATTGATCCTATCGGTCATCCTTCCACTTACTATGCCGGTTCTATACAGCCAAATGATACATACACCCTACATCACTACCATGTCTTAACGTCAGAGGTGGAGGGTGTCACTGTAGCTTGGTAACAGTTCAACACCATATAAAAATTTTTTGAAAGAAATATGTTTCCTACATAGGCCATTATTAATTTTCTTTTCATTTTTATTTTGCATACTATGTCGTTTCGGCTGTGTTGTCATTCTAAAGTAATTGCATACATACCAGAAAAATCGTAGTTAAAACACAAATTAAAAAGCAATCTGCAGCTGCAGTAAAGTAAGGTAAAAAGTAAAGTTCTGCATTGTGGCGCTAGATGGACCGAGAGGGCCCGGCCAGCATCAACGAGGTTTACAGGCCATGTGGCATAGATCACAGACACTACAGATCTTACAGTCTCCAATGGGGAACGATATACCATTTCAGAGCAGTTTAATACATTGTAGCTGTGTGTTTAAATATACTCACGCTGTCGATAATACTTGACAAGGTGAAGGACTTGATTGGTTACCTTTTCATTGGCATACTGATTTCCCACCTGCCCCTGGACGTAGCAGAGCGTTTGTGAGTGTGTCTGGCAAGGCAACTAGTGTGACGTCACAAGTTCGCTGCAGGGCCTGTATTTCCCGTGGGCCCCTGCTCGACCAACAGGCGTGTCATCCTCTGCCAGTGGAGCCTTGGGATGCGGTATGGAGGGACATCTGGCAAGCACACCGCTCTCCCAGTCGTTGGCGGTTTTCTTGACCTTGGAACCGCTACTAATCGATCGAGCAGCTCATCAGTTAGCCTCACGAGGTTGACTGCACCCCATTCCAGTCGTCCCATCAAGAAAAAAGCGCTGACCACTCACAGTTACGGAGGCGGACTAAGCAGAATAAACTTGGACTAAAAACAGACTATAAAGAGCACTTACAATATAAAATCTGCTAACAACGTAAGTTCCGCGTTACAGTCATTTTGATGGGCAGTTGGTGGTCGGTTTCACACACAGTAAAGTAAATCAACATTAAAACTCTCTGTAAGTACAAGAGAAAATAGTAAGCAGCCAACAGTTGAGAACGCCATACATCATATACTATCAATAACAAGGTTAATGTTTGTCAAGGTGTTCTAATTTATGGGGTCATGTCACTAAAATATCTAGAGAAATTGGCAATATTGAAATTTAGGTAGGTGTCAAATGTGGTGATATTTGTTGGTATAACTGCCTGTATATGCACTTTTATAATTTGTTCATATTTTATTCACGGCAGCTTATAAGATCTAGGAGATTTTGTTGCCTTTAGTAAGAAGCACTTAGCGGACGATATGAAAAGTGCCAAAAGGTTCGAGTCCACAACCAGGCATTGCATGCTACGGTATGCATTGTTCATAAATGTAACGCCTTTTGTATCAATGATACTTGAGGTTATTATCTTTCAAAGTGAAAGGCATACCCCGCGCATAGTTTTCGTGCAGCTTACACGCTTGGTACACCTATCTGCATGCGTCATGATGCATGTTACAGCTTCTTTTGTAATAAAGCCCTAGAAAATGATGTATTAATATAAATTTTATCTAGTATATTTACCGAAGATTTTACGCATGTAAGATCATTGTACAAATAAGGCTTTGGCCTAGAATGCGGTCTTCGCATCACGGATAATGATAGTGTCTTTCACCTTATTTTTATTCTCCAGAGTGTGTGCGAATAAAACATAATAAGAAAATAATATTTTAGATTTTAGCATTGACTTTCTGTGTGGGAAGCAGTAATTTTCGGTATTGTATTACCTCAAAACATGGATAGAAATTTTGTATCTTGTAAAGAAAATACGTTGTTATTTACGAGAGTGCTCGCTAGTCGTCATCTCTTGGCTTTGTTTGTTTAATTTAGATGCTACGTTATTTTCAAAACGTAATTGTTAACACTTCTTGTAATGTAAAATTGATTGTTTTCCATGTTATACAAATGTTATCAACAAATGACAGTGGGTATGGCAGCTCCGTAGCAAACTAATAGACGGAAATATGCGGATGTGCACATGTATGAGAGCGACACCTATTGGCGTGTCCTGTACTCCACTAGGATTGGATTGGATTTTTTAGGGGGAGGAGACCAGACAGCGAGGTCATCGGTCTCATCGGATTAGGGAAGGACGGGGAAGGAAGCCAGCCATGCCCTTTCAAAGGAACCATCCCGGCATTTGCCTGGAGCGATTTAGGGAAACCACGGAAAACCTAAATCAGGATGGCCGGACGCGGGATTGAACCGTCGTCCTCCCGAATGCGACTCCACTAGGATTCTTGCTTGTCAATTTGGTTGTGTCGTTCGGGTGTAACACTAGACACATAAGCCGTCTTATCAATGACACTATTTGTTGCTCACAGTTTGAGTTTCTTGTAGAAAGATATTCGTGCCTTTTGGCACCGTGCTGTATTACTACGTAGTTATGATTAATAAGGTATGTCTATAATCACACAAGTACTTGTAATATGGATATTTATACTGTATGTAAATATTTCTGTCCAACATGTACTTTGTAAATTTTAGGCGTGTTGTCTGAGAACGGGAAAGTCAACACGAAACCGGTAATCAGTGCAACAATAAATTGTATATTCCTGCAAGTGAGAGGGACAAAATAAAAATTTATCAAATTTTTCTCAGTACTGTGGAATGGTTTACCACATTAAATGGCCATACAGTCTGGAACCGCGCGACCACTACGGTCGCAGGTTCAAATCCTGCCTCGGGCATGGATGTGTGTGATGTCCTTAGGTTAGTTAGGTTTAAGTAGTTATAAGTTGTAGCGGACTATGTTAAGTCCCATAGTGCTCAGAGCCATTTTCGATGCAGCCATGATATTCGGTACAGCACAAACAGTAGCACACAACTACTCCATGTACTGTTGTCAGGTAGCGCTGAACTGTGAGCAGCGACATCTCGCGTCAGGCAAGTCAAATATACATCTGTATGGACAGGTAAGCACAAGCATGGTCTGCCTTATCTAAGATTATTATCATAAATGTTAGGAAGAGAAGAGTACTTTTTCTTTACTCTATGGTTCAAATGGCTCTGAGCACTATGGGACTTAACTTCTGTCATCAGCCCCCTAGAACTTAGAACTACTTAAACCTAACTAACCTAAGGACATCACACACATCCATGCCCGAGGCAGGATTCGAACCTGCGACCGTAACAGTCACGCGGTTCCAGACTGTAGCGCCTAGAACCGCACGGCCACCTTGGCCGGCTTTACTCTATGTTCAGCCTCCAGAGCTCCAAAGCGAGCAGTGTAATCTTTTAAGGGGGGTAACTAATATTTTGTCCGGCGAGCTTAGCTGACAATGGCCGACCCGAGTGGACGAGCGGTTCTAGGTGCTTCAGTCTGGAACAGCGCGACCGCTACGGTCGCAGGTTCGAATCCTGCCTCGGGCAAGGACGTGTGTGATGTCCTTAGGTTAGTCAGGTTTATGTAGTTTCAAGTCTAGGGGACTGATGGCCTCAGAAGTCGAGTCCCATAGAGCTCAGAGCCATTTAGCTGACAATGTTCGACGGGTCTGTAAACATGACAGTATCACGTAGCGATTCACGGCGTATTAGCTGAATATGACTGCAGCTGTCGGTCAGCGCGATCCCTCGCGCTGAGGCGTCAGTTTAAGCACCACCGCTTCCCCCGAGGTGCTGTACACTTTCCACGCTTGGGGCGCCAGCGTGTCCTTCACCGGCTGTTGCCACGCGACGACAGGACTTGCGCCGTCTCAGGGTCAACAGTCGACCGCCGCAGCTTCGACCTCTCACCACCTCTTCCCCTCGCCCCTACCCTCCTAGAACGACCAGGACGACGACACGCCCCATCACCTACAAGTAGGCGGTCGATAAGGAGGTAGTCGCCGCACCTGCATTATTCACGACGCTGTCGGTTCTCGTTCAGGTCGACTGTCGAGCCACACCTCTCAGTGACGTCACAGGTTCTCGGCGAAGGCGCACCTGCACCGTCAGTTACGCGCGCTGTGCACACTCTTGAATTTAGCACAGTCCTGAATATGTAATTTAGTCTCGTATGCATCAAAAAGGGCTCTGAGCACTATGGGACTTAACAGCTGTGGTCACCAGTCCCCTAGAACTTAGAACTACTTAAACCTAACTAACCTAAGGACATCACACACATCCATGCCCGAGGCAGGATTCGAACCTGCGACCGTAGCAGTCGCGCGGTTCCGGACTGCGCGCCTAGAACCGCGAGACCACCGCGGCCGGCATGCATCAAAAAGACTTACCCTTGCCGTCTTGCAAGGAAGGCAAAGACGTCACGAATATAATCGGGTGCAGTAATATCTGAGACTGGGAGTATGATAAGGGGCTAGAACCGAGTGGAACAGAATGGTTTGCTGTGACCCAGATAACGGCACGAAAAGCCAAAAAAGCGTGCCGTCCAGAGCGTTTGCGTCAGTCTGCTAAATCATATTTGCGAATAATATTGTGAAGCATGTCTTTCGTACCGTTGCTACATATGATTTGGGCTCTTTCGTGATGGATAAATCCCCCGATGTCAAACTTTGACAGGTCGCATAGGCATATTTGCTGAAATATTTTGTGTAGGGAACAATCGTAACTAGCAGCTCGTTATCTAGTTAGTTGGTTTATTGGTGTACAGTTTATAAAGGGCCGGCCGCTGTGGCCGAGCGGTTCTAGGCTCTTCAGTCCTGAACCGTGCTGCTGCTGCTACGCTCGCAGGTTCGAATCCTGCCTCGGGCACGGATGTGTGTGACGTCCTTAGGTTAGTTAGGTTTAAATAGTTCTTAGTGTAGGGGACTGATGACCTCGGATGTTAAGTCCCATAGAGCTTAGAGTCATTTGAACCATTTTGACTTCATTTACACAGCAATATTTGACATGCCATCTTAACAAAAAGATACAAAAATAATTAATTCATAAATACAACCATATTATTAAAGACAGTTTTTGGCGACAAATGTCTGATAAGTGGGGTACAGTTTTTTGCAGACAGGGTGAATCATCTGAAACTTGCATAGCAGATATTGCAGAAATGGAAGGTGTTATTGATGTGCGGTTTTCACAGAATGGATTGGAGGTCAAGGACTCATATTGTTGGCCAATAAACAGACTGTAATAATAGATTAAAACTGTATTTTTTGTGCAAACATACTTATCAAATGAACAGTGTCTATTGACATTAAGAACTACCAGTAGGGTAAATCAGAATTCAGTAGTGTTTCTCCAGGATTCTAGAGCGAGCTGTTTAAGAGATATCGTATTCGGAAAAGTTTCCACACTGACACATTTTGTGGTATTGAGCCTACCAGCCCATGTGGCCGATCGGTTCTAGGCGCTCGCTTTGGAGCTCTGGAGGCTGAACATAGAGCATAGCCGGCCAAGGTGGCCGTGCGGTTCTACGCGCTACTGTCTGGAACCGCGCGACCGCTACGGTCGCAGGTTCGAATCCTGCCTCGGGCATTGATGTGTGTGATGTGCTTAGGTTAGTTAGGTTTAAGTAGTTCTAAGTTCAAGGGGACTGATGACCTCAGAAGTTAAGTCCCTTAGTGCTCAGAGCCAGTTGAACATATTCAGCCTGCGTAGTTGCTAGGAACGATGTTGTCATGTTTGCTTACAGTGTGTCTGTGCGTTCCTTGAGTGCGCTGCGACTTGCTAGTCAGTCAGTGTGACAGTCCAAGCAGTATGTCGGGAGTGGACGATGCGAAATACCAATGCCGAAAACGCCGACATGCTGAAGGTGTATAGAGAGTGTAGGAAGAATGCAGTTCATTCCTTTGCAATGTACGCGGAAAGATATCCCAAAAGACGTCTACCATCTCGGTAATCATTTATCAGCCTCTTCAACCAGATACGTGGAATTGGTCGTGCAGCACCGTGAGAATGTAACAGAAGGAAACAACTGGCGACAGAAGAGGAGGAAATTAATGTTCTTGCTGCTTTTGCAGTTGATCCGCACGTTAGCTCCCGCGCAACTGGACGAGGGAGAGGCATGAGTTAAACAAGTGTTCTACGCATTCTCCATTAAGACAGGTTTCGTCTCTATCACGTCACTTTCCATCAAGAGCTACATGGAAACGACTATGGGAATCTTGTTAACTTCTATATATGGGCTTTAAGACAGGGTATTCCAGATGTAGGACATATCTTGTTTATTGGTGAAGCTACATTTACCAATCGTGATCAGATAATCCGCCGAAACATACAGTACTTGTCTGTTGACAGCCGCCCTTGGCTTCGTCAGGTCGAAAGCAAACGCAGCGTCCATGGATGTAAAAGTGTTGTGAGCGATAGAGAATCAAAAGCTAATAGGTCCATTTTTCGTAGACAGAACACTGAAAGCGCACAAATATCGCAGTCTCCTAACAGACCATCTCCTAGAGACGCAGTAGACGTTCCTCTACAGACTAGGAAGAGCCTGTGGCACCAACATGATGGCTAGCCAGCCCATAATGCACGAAGAACTACAGCATGTCTTCACGAATTGTTTCCTAATAGTTGGATTGGACACAGAATGCCTGTATTTTGGCCGGCCCGTTCGCCGGATTTGGCGCCTGTAGATCTGCTGGCGCTGTCTGCAAAGACATACCAACTGCATCCTATGATACGTACGACGTGTTGCTGTAGCCTGCTTGGACATCTCCACTGAAATGCTAGCAACTGTGCAGCATTCGTTCCATACCAGACTGGAAGCGTGTATTACCGCTGTTGGTGGTCATTTTGAACGCAACCTGTGAAGGTCAGTTGTCTCGGTACTGCTCAGAATCCACATAACTAGCGTATATACTTGTGTTGCTGTTTAGTTTGTGCTACCACAGGTATTGTACGAGTGTCGGCGTGGGAACTTTTCAAAATACGGTATGTCGTAAATGACTCGCACTAGAACCCTGCAATAAGCAGCACTGACATTCTCATTTACCGTAAGTATAGTCCGTTAATGTCAATAGGCAATTTTCTTCTTTACGGCCAGCAGCGTAATATATGTCTGATTGTTACAGTAGATACACCAAATAGCTGCTTATAATAAGTAATCTTTATTTTCATTTACGACAGTCTATTTAGGTTTCATCGCCATTTTCAAGTACCTGCAATTACAAGCGAAGAGCTTAGAGTAGAAGAGATTTGTTTCACAGTTCCAAAGATCAAGACTTGCTCATAGCTCTTAAGGGATGCGTTTTACGGCCCATATTTACTTGACTTTTTGTTTCGAATGATCATTCCTCTCACATTCCTGAATACTGACCATCACGTCTGAAACACGCGTGTGTGCGTGTGTGCGTATGTGTGTGTGTGTGTGTACTCGTCAGCTGAAGAATACGAAACAGTACTTTTCACCTGTATTTCACTTGGCATTCCCTACGACAAGGTAGTAACCCCGCGAATTCACCTAGACAGTCTTAGTGGTATTCTGTTTATATTGTCGACACTTTCTGTAGTGTATTTACTTACGTGCTTCGAAACTGAGTAACACGGCAAACATTGTAGAAAGTCCGATTGTCGTTATTAAAATTCTGGTTCCTAATAAGGAAACCATGGGTATTGTGCCGTGTGGTCCTGGCCTCTGGTGCAGTGTACGACGTTGTTGTCAAAGTGACGCTCTCTGGTTATTTTATGTTGGATGACAAACTTGTTTGGTGAATACGGTAGGCTCCATCAAGCTGGGCATAGGAACTTCCTCCACTACTAATGTTGTATGCTCGTTTTTAGAAAAATCTAGATAAAGAGGCCCTGTAAGATGACGCAACAATATAATAGCCCAGCTAAATAATTGCATACCGTTCCGCACTACACTTTTATAGAGAAGCGTTCTTGAAAATAAAAACCTTATGGGTCTTCGAAGGACAACCGATGTAAGCACGAGTGTTACTGATACCGTCAAAAGTGAAACTGGCTTCATCAGTAAACAGTGATTTGCATCTTGCCAATGACAAAATTGCAGTCGCTTTCGTTCATCTCCTTCTCGAGGAAGTTGAATCCCTTGTAATTGATAAGAATAAAGGCCGTGCGTACGTAGTGTCACCCATATTCCTGGTAAGGAACTCTGATTTTCGTAGTAATACTGAGTGTAGTTTTTGAAGGACTACCAATTGAATAATATCTTCTACATCATCCACACACTGTTCATTTGCATTTCCTGATGACTATGACTGCTGAGCACTGCATCAGTTTCATGCGCTTTGATGAACGCTGATAATTATTCCTGGCCGCGCGGGATTAGCCTAGCGGTCAATGGCGCTGCAGTCATGGACTGCGCGGCTGGTCCCGGCAGAGGTTCGAGTCCTCCCTCGGGCATGGATGTGTGTGTTTGTCCTATATAAGGATATAATCTCCTGAATGGTATAGCCATAACGTTATGACCAGTGCCCACCGCGATGTTGGATGCCTCCTGATGACGTTGGAGGCATGCCACGCGGTAACAAAGGTATGTAAGCGGCGCAAACACGGACCGGAGATCACCCTAGCGAAGATATGGGCTGCAAATTGAGATAAGCGACTTTGACAGAGGGCAGATTATCATTACACAGAGCCTGTTAACGAGTATCTCGAAAACGGCGAAGCCGCTCGAATGTTCAGGTGCTCATATACGTGAGCATCTATGGGAAGAGGTAGAAGGACAGTGAAAGTAGCACTAGACGTTAAGTGATTGAACGCCCACGACTCTTCAAAAAACTTAGTATGGAGCTCCAAAGCAGTCCACCCCTACGTGTTCACATGTTGACCGAACGACATCGTCAATTACGATAGAAGTGGACACGAGGCCAGCGGGATTCGACCATCGATCAATGGAAACGTGTCGGCTCTTCGCGCGAATAACATTTTTGTTACACTAGATCGCTGGTCGTCGCCATAAACGCCGTCATCAAAGCGAACGACGGTTCGAAACGTGCAGCGTGCCACGGACGCAGGCTGGTTCAAAATGGTTCAAATGGCTCTGAGCACTATGGGACTCAACTGCTGAGGTCATTAGTCCCCTAGAACTTAGAACTAGTTAAACCTAACTAACCTAAGGACATCACAAACATCCATGCCCGAGGCAGGATTCGAACCTGCGACCGTAGCGGTCTTGCGGTTCCAGACTGCAGCGACGCAGGCTGGTGGGAGCAGAATTATGCTACGTGAGACATTCTCCTGCGCTTGCTTGGGACCTGTGGTAGTAATCGAAGACATGCTGACAGCTGCGAACCACCTTCATCCGTTCATGCTTTGTCTTCCCCGACGGTGATATCATCTTTCAGCAGTATATTTAATCGTCTCTAGGAGCCAGAACCGTGCTACAGAGGTTTGAGGAGCATTATAGTGAACTCGCGTTGATGCCTCGTCGACCAAATTAGCCTGATGTGTAAATCCTATAGAACCCGCCTGGCCGCTATCACCGCAGCTATTTACGCGAATTACGTGACCCGTGCGTAGACATCTAATGCTCCATACCTCCACAAACCTACCAATAAACTGTTGGATCCCTGATACGCAGTATCAGTGCTAAATTTCGTTCCAAAGACGGACAAAGAAGCTGTTAAGCAGGTGGTAATAATGTTTGGCTCATCAGTGTAAACAATAACTTAGGAAGCTTGAAACCGCTAAAGATAAATAATTTCTGTCATAACAAAAGGCGAGTGGATGACTTTACTTATCACAGTCGCTGTGTCTGTAATAATAATAATAGTAGTTGTTGATACAACATTTGAGCAGTCTTACAGACAGGTGTGTAATTGAAAGTGTATCAAATTGGCATCACGTAGCGAGTTAATGGACTGTAACATGCGCTAAGATCAATACAAGACGTATGAGTCACAGTATATCGGGGATCACACAAAAAATCAGTTTTCCGAGGTACACACATGTAAGCCAGAGACTTTTCCGAGACGTAAAGCGCATGCACAAGACTCAGCAGCTGCTCAGTCCAGGTCCCTTACAAGGAAAGAGAGTTTAACTACATTAAAATCACCATGCCAGTCACGAATTCCCATATCTTAGGTAATCACAAGTTAAGTGATAGTATTCATGGGCCTATAAATCAATAAATTAGAGATTCGATGAAATCAATCAGTCAATTTATGCATTTAAATCAATTTTCCCCAGCCACTGAAACCAGCGACGGCTCGTCTGAGACGAGGACCATCGAATGGTGGGGTGGAGTAGTTTCCGTATTCGCCAATCTATTAATTCAGACTATTCTAAGATTGCGGAAATTTGTTGAAGTTCGCGGCCACTACTTTTAGATTCGAGGTGCAGCCACGCCAACGCGTAAGGACACTAGCCCTGGAAAACTGTCACCACCACAAAGTCGCCAATCTGAGCTCCAGTAAGCCGAATTGACCCTCATGCCAAAAGCAGCAGGAACGGTTTGACTGCTACTCCCATTCAAGTTGGCTATAGGCACCTTTTCCTGTCGGAGGAGGCACACAGCTGTGCTGTATCAGAGGCTGCAAAAATACGAAGAGACGCTCTCCCAGCCCCATCTCGTTGTACTTCTCCGCCATCTTCACGTCGTAATTAATAGTAGTGCGGTAGATTCAGTCACGGTAGGACGCTACTGCTAACTTCAGCCACGATTAAGTTGCTAATATTCTGCTCCGCGAGCAGCCGGTAATGGGATTCCATCGGCGCAAGTCGGTTAGTTTTGATGCGTTGCCGCTCTCTGTGTGTTCGTATTACGTGAGTCCTCGTGGCTAACTACTTCTTTTCCTGATTTTCTGTTCCCAAAATTCACTTCAGTTTCACGGATCATCACTGTCTCTAGGGATTCTACGAGTTACCATTCTTTCTCTTTTGATACTCATTGTTTTTCAAGCATATTTATCTCGTCCTACAGCACATCGGTAACTCGCCATACAGCCCATAATTGTGGATTGGCTAAATTCTATTCTTTATGACAAGCCTACATCACATTTATGTGTTCTTACCGCGAAAATATTTGATTTAATTTAAATTCAAAGGCCGTTACTTGTCTGCAGTCCCCCCTCACCCCCCCCCTCCTGCGGTCCCCATCATTAACTAGGTCATTTACCCAGACAACAGAACTCTTGCTGTAAGTGATGACTGAGGTCTCCACGGTCGACGGAACAGAAGCTTAGCATGTCAAATGGTTCAAATGGCTCTAAGGACTATGAGACTTAACATCTGAGATCATCAGTCCCCTAGACTTAGAACTACTTAAACCTAACTAACCTAAGGACATCACACACATCCATGCCCGAGGCAGGATTAGAACCTGCGACCGCAGCAGTAGCGCGGTTCCGACTTGAAGCGCCTAGAACCGCTCGGCCACAGCGGCCGGCTTTAGCATGTCAAATTATTTTTATCCGCTTACAGGAAAACAGCAACACGAAGTAAATCTCATTTCCATCCGATAAACCCATAGCCTTAAACCATGCCAAATGCTGAATCTACATAGCGTCTAGGATGGACGATATCGCAGAGTTGTGTTCATACACGCATACACCGCTGCACAGGGCATATCTCATTAGAGCCAAATGTGGCGATCGACGGTTTGTTTGAGTCTGTCCTCCGCCAGTTTGAATGTGCTGCGTCACGAACCACTTCTAGCAGGACTAAACGGACACAGACGCATCTTACGTGCTTCAGAAGCATAGGAGCGACTCACTATTAGTGTCATGTCCGGTGCATTACCATTACTTTTGGCAACACTATGCGCATCAAGCATTCTATAACTTAGAAGAGTTTTATGGAAACTTTCATAAAAATTTACTGTCTTGTAGGGAACCAACTGTTTTATTACGATTAGGTACTAAGCGTAATCAATAAAATTCCGAAAAATGAACAGCAGACTCCGGGAGACTGCTGGTCGTTTAACACCATGTACTGTTTGTAGGATTTTGTTTCCGTTGAATGTATCTTACACTAGAAACAACAGAATGGTTGGCAGTTACATGTCACAGATTCAGACTTCAAATGATTCCTAAAAATCGAAGTTATCTTAAATGTAACGTAAATTTTGACTTTAACTGACGCTGAAAGAAAATTCAACTTGGCGTACCTGATTTCACGGAGGGCAGCGTGCCACCTGTGAGTAAATTCACTTGGTCTTGGATGGAAGGAGATACATCTTTCCTTCTAAATTCATTTTAAATATTGAAATGTTAGCTATATTTTGTACGCGGTAATGTGTGGTCTAATCGCTCGAAATGTAATTGCCCAGTCAAAATTTATAATCAAAAAATTGAAATTATTTGCTCTCGGGCAGTTCCGTTTGAAACGTTGTGATAACTGTAATGTACAATGAAACAATAATCGCTCCATCATGAACTTAAAACGCTAGACCGTATGATATTAAACGTTCAAGTTGTCTGAACAAAACGTTTCGCGAAAATCAATCGAGAAACGTTACAGACTGAATATAGTAGCCAGAATTAAGAACTACTATTTTAAACTGTTTTATACAAGAAGTAAAATATTGAAAGTAGTACTAACTTCATAAATGGCCTAAAATTGATTCATTTACACTGGCGTAACGAAGGAATGACAGCCAGGACGCGTGCCCTGTGCACCGTTTCCATTGCGAAAAAGAAGATGAGAAAAGGTAAACGAAAAAAGAAAGAGAGGACGAAGTATGAATAATAATAATAATAATAATATGATGATGATGATGAGGAGGAGGAGGAGGAGGAGGAGGAGGAGGAGGAGGAGGTAAAAGAAAGAAGAGATGGAGGGAGAGAATTGGAGGGTATTAAAATAGGAATGTGATTAGACTTGTTTGGGCAACAATTCCAGGAGACACACATCGCTCTGATACAGAGGCACCTGTTCCTTGTTTTGGGTTACTAGGTCGGGCCATGTGAGGCAACGCTACGGAAGTACGGAGTATAAAGAGTATGGTTCGCGTTTATTGTTTTGTTTGTGATGACTTTGGATTTATGAAAAAATTGCTCTAAGCACTATTGGGAGTTAACATCTGAGGTCATCAGTCCCCAAGACTTAGAACTACTTAAACCTAACTAACCTAAGGACATCACACACATCCATGCCCGAGGCAGGATTCGAACCTGCGACCGTAGCAGCAGCGCGGTTCCGGACTGAAGCGCCTAGAACCGCTCGGTCACAGCTGCCGGCTTGAATGAAAGAATGGATAACTAATCGCAACATTGTTATAATACGTATCTGGATTGCGTGTTGTCCCGTGCTCTTAACTGGTATTATATAAAAAGTAATTACTGAAATTGGTACATTTTACTTCTCTGATGGTTAGCTTTGTTACACCGCTATTCATTTCCTGTATGTACCCAGTTTCTACAGAATCGTAGCAGATAACTGTGTTGCGGCGGACTGCCGAGTGTGATCAAAGCAGTCCTTCGCAATGTTCCTTCCGTCGCCTTCATACAGGATTCATTATACGGGACGAAACTTCGACAACTTTGTTTCGGTCAGTCACGCAATTCGCCTTATAGTCTTTCCACCTGAACGCTTCCACATACAGCAATGGACGTTCAGCCTCCTTCATAAAGACCAGTTCGAGTTTGAAAATCTCTCGCCACCATCGACTTGAGAGCCCCACGAGACGGCGACTTATCGACCGCCGCCATAACAGGTGTTTACTGCGCCGACTGACCCCCGCGCGTGCCGGCCGCCTTCAATTATGGATCGCGCGGGGGTCGATGCGTCCAGTCGCCAGAAAAGCCGTTCCGCCGCGGCGGGCAGCTTGGACACTCGAGCCGACACGGATCAGCATGAAACGTGGCCGGCGCGGGAAAGCATAGGACCCCGAGGCCTATGTACGGGTCAAGGGCACCGTCAGGGGCAAGGTCAACAACCTCGCAGAGTCCTACAGTGGCGTGTTTAGAAAAGCAGAGCTGCTAACGTGCAAACTTGGTACTTAGTGAGCCAGAGCAGTTACTGGAAATTCTTGTACGCACGTAGACAATCAGCTGAGAGCTACATTGCTTGTCCAGAAAGTAAGTTCCGATCAGTCGCGAAATGGAAACTACATTGAAAATCAGAAATGTTTTATTTGCGATAGTTGCCTCCACCTTCCAGCTACTTCTCTACATAGTCGCCGCTCCAGCTAGGACATCTGTCGCACCGTTATACCAACTTTCCAATACCCTCGTCATAGAAGACAGCCGCTTGTGCTTCCCGCCAATTCTCTACGCTCATCTATAGCTCGTTGTCTGTGCGAAAATGTTGTCTTCATAGCCAGTAGTTAATGCGAGCAGAAATGAAACACAGAAGGAGGCAATTACCGGCTGTAGTGCGGGTTATCAAACACTTCCCATCGAAAACGCTGCAGGAGCAGTTTCATTGCCTCTGCAGATTGCGACCGAGAATTGTCGCGAAGTAGGAACCGTATGACAGTTCTGTAATGTGGGCTGCATAACATCAGGTGAAATCTCTCACCAGGACCTCATACTTGGCGGGAGACACTAATTTCTACGCACTTTCCGAATATCCCTCGTATTTAACGATCTTGCGCCTGCGAGGAGATAAAAAAAAAAATTGCTTGAGCAAATTGATGTTCCAGGTCAGAATGGGACACGTTTGTGCGAGCGCGCGCGCGCGCGCGTGTGTGTGTGTGTGTGTGTGTGTGTGTGTGTGTGAGAGAGAGAGAGAGAGAGAGAGAGAGAGAGAGAGAGGAGAGGTGCGGAGGCGAGTGACAGGAAATGGAAAAAGGAGTGTGTAGAAAGAGGAGAACTGCAGAAAAAAAGAGAGAATCATTGTAGAGAAACCCGACAGGAAACAGAGACCGAAAATTGGAAAGGAGAGGGAGAGGGGAAAAAAGAGAGAACTGAGACTACAAGGAGGAAGCCACAGAGACTGAGCAAGTCAATAACTAGTAAACTGGTTCCAGCTTGTTTGTATTTCATCCTATCCAATAAATGGCTAATTCCGCAAAACCATCAGTTGCAGAGTGTTTCCGAACGGTGGTATAAACTTTCAGGTACGATAGATAAGGGAAAATGTCATCAGTCTGAAAGAGGAAACCATGATTCAGAAACGAATTAATTAAAAGCTATGAGCGAAATTAGGAAAATTTAAAGAGTTACCATTGTTAGGCTGACGATGATAAAAATTCAAGTAATAGGTATTTTGGTAATTTTTCCATTTATCTACAGAATTTGCAAAATTTCTTAAGCTTCTATCATTATCATGTATAAGAACTGTTGCATCCCCATCACCAATTGAAGACTACACATTATTAGTAGAATTTTTGTCAAATGTGGTGCATCTACGTAGAATATCCGCACAAAACTGCTGGAACATTCTTCCGAGGAGTAAGAGAACGGAAAAAGTCAGCATGAGATTGCTATGCATTCTATAATTTCGTGAATGTTAGATTGTGGTTTGGAAACAGTGACTGTTTACGACATAAAAGATAAATTGAAACAGTTATCTGCCTCAGTTACTTTTATTTTCTACCAGGGCGCGTTTCGAGGGCTTACACCCTCATCTTCAGGTCGATCGGTGGATTACATAATATTTTTGTTTGCTCTGTGTAACCAGTTGTCTGCTTCGAGTTACATTTCGGTCAAAGTAAGATTTAACTTCCACTTGTTAATAAAATATAGCACTGGAATTATTAATTGTAAACAACAATGTAGTTACTTACATGGTATTCCAGCAGAAAAAACCGCGAGCGTTGTCATAAATATACCCTCAGCGTTAGCTCCGCTGGAACATGTTGTAATTGCCATATTATTTTAACAAATGCCACTTATACCTTATTTGTAACGAAACAAAAATCACCGAGCGAGGTGGCGCAGTGGTTAGCACACTGGACTCGCATTCGGGAGGACGACGGTTCAATCCCGTCTCCGGCCATCCTGATTTAGGTTTTCCGTGATTTCCCTAAATCGTTTCAGGCAAATGCCGGGATGGTTCCTTTGAAAGGGCACGGCCGATTTCCTTTCCAATACTTCCCTAACGCGAGCTTGCGCTCCGTCTCTAATGACCTCGTTGTCGACGGGACGTTAAACACTAACCACCACCACAAAAATCGAAACAGACAACTGGCCATACCCAGCAAACAAAAAAGGAATGTAAACCACTGATCCTGCAGATGATGAAGTTGTAAGCCCTCCAAATGCGCCGGGATAGAAAAAAAGTGACTGACGCAGCGTTGAAAATTGTTTTAATTTCTCGTTTATTCACTTTTTTAATATGAGAATTTTATGGATGTTCACGGGGAAAGTCTAACAAAATAGGCGTAGAAAAGAAACATGTTCTTCCCGAGAAATGGCCGTGGGAACAAATAGTGAGCCAATATCCGAAACACACTGTGAAATGAAGTTATTTCTCACATCCTACATTTCACGTCACAACCATAAGAACAAGACAAAGAGATTTTACGGCGTCTGCGGAGGTACACAGATAGCAATTTTAACCTATCATCATAAGCGTATCAAACAGGAAAGGAAGTAAATAACACAGACATAAAATAATCAAAATAATCTCCACAGTACCTCCACCTGTGACTTCTGATTTGTATAGAGGGACATCTGGAACTGGTAGCCTCTCCGCGGCAGAAGGCACCAACGAGTGTCAGTGCTTTGGCTTTCGACCCGGCGCTGGTGGTATGAAATGTGATGTTTTGATCACTAGTATCTGGCCGACAAAGAGGAGATAGGTTGTGGTATAGTGTTCATGATAACTACACTTTACATCAACTCACTCCGCAGCATCTCTTGGAAAGACCGCTTGCGAAAAGGATATGTGCCAGCAACGGATTGCAGCCGCTCTCGTCAACAGAAACACAGGTACAACATTATAGTTGAAACTTCCTGGCACCCCAAAACCGTGCGCCGGACCGAGACTCGAACTCGGGACCTTTGCCCTTCGCGGGCAAGTGCGCTACCAACTGAGCTACCCAAGCACGACTCACGTCCCGTCCCCACAGCTTTACTTCCGCCAGTACCTCGTCTCCTACTTTCCAAACTTCACAGAAGCTCTCCTGCGAACCTTGCAGAACTATCACTCCTGGAAGAAAGGATATTGAGGAGCCATAGCTTAGCCACAGCCTGGGGGATGTTTCCAGAATGAGATTTTCACTCTGCAGCGGAGTGTGCACTGATATGAAACTTCCTGGCAGACCAAAACTGTGCGCCGGACCGAGACTCGAACTCAGGACCTTTGCCTTTCGCGGCCAAGAGCTCTACCAACTGAGCTACCCAAGCACGACTCACGCCCCGCCCCCAGAGCACTTACCCGCTAAGGGCAAAGGTCCCGAGTTCGAGTCTCAGTCTGGCGCACGGTTTTGGTCTGCCAGGAAGTTTCAAATCAGCGCACACTCCGCAGCAGAGTGGAAACCTCAATCTGGAAACATTATAGTTATTACAACTTTATAGTTTCCAGCCTTCATAACACCTCTACAATACAGATACACTTGTGATACTTCGGACACAGACGACGCGTATGTGGACTCAAACCGAGAGCAAATATGAAGTTGAAATTAACAAGTATAGGGGCATAATTCTTTTTCTGACGTATTTTCACGTGACAGTTAACATTTTCTTTTATGATTGAATGAGACTTCCATGGTGTGTAAGCTTGGAATATTCCTTTTTGTGCCGGCCGCGGTGGTCTAGCGGTTCTAGGCGCGCAGTCCGGAACCGCGCGACTGCTACGGTCGCAGGTTCGAATCCTGCCTCGGGCATGGATGTGTGTGATGTCCTTCGGTTAGTTAGGTTTAAGTAGTTCTAAGTTCTAGGGGACTGATGATCACAGATGTTAAGTCCCATAGTGCTCAGAACCATATGAACCATATTCCTTTTTGTCTTGCTACATTCTTTTATCACTTTGTTCGTTATCTGTTCTCCTCCTAGCTTCTATTTCTGCAGATGTGTGTAATTCTGTACGTTATCATTTTGGAGAAAGATAAGTACGATCAAATAGACACACTGCATTGTGAATACTCTCTTCTCTGACACTAATGATATATTTGTATTTTAAAACCTCAAACTTTGGAAGTGTCGGTGAGCTTGTTTCATGATCAGAATTTTCCCTCTTTGATGTGATCTGTTTAGCCGCCATTACGACTATCTCACGGAGATAACTATTGGGTTGGTGCAAAAGTTAGTAGCATTTTTCCGTAAGTTTCATAAACGCAACAGATACACGTAGGGGGCTTTAGTCACCAATAATATATTCTCTTTCACTACTTGCAACAGTCTGCCAACGCTAGGGTAACTTTTCGATTATACAACTGTAGAAATTACGTAGTTTATAGGTGACGAACTCACAGAGCCCTTTTCGGTGTGCATTTTCATCCGGAAAGGAAGTTTCTTGAAGATTGTTCGACAGAGAGTGGAAAAAGTGAAAATCTGAGGGTGCAAGATCAGGTAAATTACGTGGGTGAGGAATGACTTCCCAACCCAATCCCTGTATAGAGTTTTTGTCAGTCTAGGAGAAAGTAGGCGGGCGGTATCGTAAAGTAGCATCACTTCACGCAGTCTTCCAGGTAATCGTTCTTGGACTGCGTCTGCAAGACGTCTCTGCTGTTGACAAAATAGCTCAGCAGTGATGGTTACACCTCGGGGAGGGAATCCGTAGGACAGCACGACTTTGCTGTTCCACTAGATGCAAGCGTAATTCGTAGTACACGACACTGTCACCGTTCCACCAGATGCATAATATAAGGAAAAGGAAGGAATGGCTGGGCCCAAACAAAGCAGAAACTGCCCAAGCAGCTTCAACAGGATACCACAGTTCATCAAGAGTACCGACTGGCGTATTTTGACGAGCCAGTTGCTCGACCACCATTGACCAGACGTTTTCAATTGGTCAGAGATCTGGAGAATGTGCTGGCCAGGGCAGCATTCGAACATTTTCTGCATCCAGAAAGGCCCGTATAGGACCTGCAACATGCGGTCGTGAATTATCCTACTGAAATGTAGGGTTCCACAAGGGATCGAAAGAAGGGTAGAGCCACGGGTCGTGACACATCTGAAATGTAACGTCCACTGCTCAAAGTTCCGTCAATGCGAACAAGAGGTGACTGAGACGTGTAACTAATGGCACCCCATACCATCAAGACGGGTGATACGCTAGTATGGCGATGACGAATACACGCTTCCAATGTCCGTTCACCGCGATGTCGCAACACACGGATGCGACCATCATGATGCTGTAAACAGAACCTGGATTCATCCGAAAAAATGACGTTTTGCCATTCGTGCACCCAGGTTCGTCGTTGAGTACACCATCGCGAGCGCTCCTGTCTGTGATACAGCGTCAAGGGTAACCGCAGTCATGGTCTCAGAGCTGATAGTCCATGCTGCTGCAAACGTCGTCGAACTGTTCGTGCAAACGTCCTCATTTGTTGAGTCAGGGATCGAGACGTGGCTACACGATCCGTTACAGCCATGCGGATAAGATGCCTGTCATCTCAACTGCTAGTGATACGAGGCCGTAGGGATCCTGCACGGCGGTCCGCATTACCCTCCTGAACCCACCGATTCCATATTCTGCTAACAGTCAAGGGATCTCGACTAACGCGAACAGCAATGTCGCGATACGATAAACCGCAATCGCGATAGGCTACAATCCGACGTTTGTCAAAGTCGGAAACGTGATGGTACGCATTTCTTCTCCTTACACGAGGCATCACAACAACGTTCCACCAGGCAACGCCGGTCAACTGCTGTTTGTGTATGAGAAATCGGTTGGAAATTTTTCTCTTGTCAGCACGTTGTAGGTGTCGGCACCGGCGCCAACCTTGTGTGAATGCTCTGAAAAGCTAATAATTTGCATATCACAGCATCTTCTTCCTGTCGCTTAAATTTCGCGTCTGTAGCACGTCATCTTCGTGGTGTAGCAATTTTAATGGCCAGTAGTGTATTTTCCTTTGCGTCAGGCGGTACAGGTGTCCGCCGTCCCGCTCACGTCGAATTACGCTCCCTCGGTGGGTTGGTCGCTCTGCTCTCTACTTTGCTGAGGACGCAGGCCCGTTGCCCGTGGCCCTGCTGCGACAGCCACGTCGACGCACTTGAACCAAGGACATCTCTTTCCGCAGTTGTTCACGCTAACCACCGGACCACGGCGCTCCTGACCTCATCTTCTCCTTTATGTTGCTTATCTTGCGCATGGACTACTCAGTTTGTATATTTTGCTTATTTTTTTCATAGTTCCACACTACTTCTTCCTGTTTTCTCGATTGATCTGTGTTCAGTTTTTCAAGGCCTATCCACTGTGCCAACTTATAACTAAATCTGAGAGGAGTGCGATGGGGAGGTTCCCTTGTTAGTAACGAGCGCTGTGATTGGCTAGAGCGTTCTCTCCCTGTCTTCAAGCCTACACACATTCACAAACATAATGAAACATATTCGAAATACTGGATTTACATTTAAATACTTGAAATTAAATAAATATTCCTACGGCTGGACCATAAACACGCTCTAACACACATTATTAGATACATAAGCAAACTAAATAAACATATATCAAAGGAGTAGAACAAAAGGTAGACCAGTAGCCTAACGTCTCTGTGCTTTCTATAAAACAGTAAATATTTAACCAATTTCTTCATGAATAATATATATCGGATATAAATAAAGACATAGATGAAAAAGTATATTTCTAAGCATGCTGCTAGCCGGCCGTGGTGGCCGAGCGGTTCTAGGCGCTTCAGTCCGGAACCGCAGTGCTGCTACGGTCGCAGGTTCGAATCCTGCCTCGGGCATGGGTGAGTGTGATGTCCTTAGGTTAGTTAGGTTTAAGTAGTTCTAAGTTTTAGGGGATGATGACCTCAGATGTTACGTCCCATAGTGCTCAGAGCCATTTGAACCATTTTCTGTAATTTATACCAATTTAGGTTTTCACTAATAGCTTCCTAAAGACACGTAGATCGACGAAATCGGATGAACCGTTTAGATTTTGGAAATCCATTGCTGGGTGTTACTTGTATAATTTATCGTCAGATACTAAACTTTAAACTAATAAAGATATTGGAAATCTGATTACACCATCAGAATCGTCGTGCAAATAATGGTAATATACGTTCTTCTTTTTGAGGTATTATGATTCATCTGGCTACTATTAATTTCTATACGAACTGTGAAATGTCTGCCATTAAGGTTTCCACAAAGTCCGCCCTCTTTGGCACCACCCGGCATAGACATCTCCTTCATCGACACAAAGCACCGTCCTCGTCACAACGGAATTCCCAGCCACTCGCTCGATCATAGGTTGGGGCTAGCCCTCTCGTCCGGCTAACGTTTGGCACCGCGTGGTCCAGCTATTGTGCAGCATCACGCGGTTGCTACCGAGCCGCGGCTTTGATGAGAGTCCTGTGCGGCCGCCTGAACTCCGAACATAGAATGCATCCAGGGCGCCACAGCTCGCCCGTTACCTCACACAATGTACCGAAACATGTTAATGTTGGCTTACCGCCTAACATAGACTTCATAGTTATAGCCCATTAAATGACTTTTGTTGGAGGCTCTTGACAAACAAGAATTAACTGATAAAATTGTCAATAATGTCTTTCAGAAAATTACTAAGTGGTTCCTTGTAAACGGACTCTCGCTGAATTTTGATAACACACAGTACATACAGTTCCATACAGTAAATGGTATGATGCCATTAATAAATATAGACCTTAATCAGAAGCATATAGCTAAGGTAGAATATTCCAAATTTTTAGGTGTGTCCATTGATGAGAGATGAAATTGGAAGAAACACATTGATGATGTGCTGAAACGTTTGAGTTCAGCTACTTATGCAATAAGGGTCATTGCAAATTTTGGTGATAAACATCTTAGTAAATTAGCTTACTACGCCTATTTTCGTTCACTGCTTGCATATGGCATCATATTTTGGGGTAATTCATCATTGAGGAATAAAGTATTTATTGCACAAAAGCGTGTAATCAGAATAATAGCTGGAGTCCACCCAAGATCATCCTGCAGACATTTATTTAAGGATCTACGGATATTCACAGTAGCTTCACAGTATATATACTCTCTTACGAAATTTGTTATTAACAACCAAACCCAATTCAAAAGTAATAGCAGTGTCCATAACTACAATACTAGGAGAAAGGGTGATCTTCACTATTCAAGATTAAATCTAACTTTAGCACAGAAAGGGGTGAATTATACTGCCACTAAAGTCTTTGGTCACTTACCAAATAGTATCAAAAGTCTGACAGATAACCAACAAGTATTTAAGAAGAAATTAAAAGAATTTCTGAATGACAACTCCTTCTACTCCATAGAGGCATGTTTAGAAATAAATTAAGAAAAAAAATTATAAAAAATTAAAAAAAAACAAAAAATAAAAAAAGTTGTTATATTAACTTAATTATGTTGTTAAATTAACTTAATTATGTCATGTACTGGAAAATTTGACTCGTTCCACATCATTACGAAATATCGTATTCATGATCCATGGGACTAGTATCAATCTAATCTAATATAGGCGCGCGAGACGTTACCTGCGCCGTCGTCGTCCTTGCAGCAGAGCGGCGGCAGCACGGGGTAGACGGCCCCCGGGGACAGCCCGCCCGCCGCGTTGGGCTGCTGCCAGAACGACTGCGGCAGCGCGCGCAGCTTCATCGGCAGCGGCTCTGCGAACACCGCCGCTGCACTGTCAGGGGCCCCCACCAGCACCAGCACCAGCTGCAACTCACACTGACACCAACTACAACTACGTGCCAAGCGCGACACCATCGAGACACTGACAGCTTCGCATTGGGCCACTGTGCCACTTCCACTAACTCCCCTCGCTGGACGAGCCTGTGGTCATCGACGATAACACATTGTTTACCGAGGAGAATCGCCGAACAGCCGTACAGTCTGGGCAGTTGTTTTACTTAGACAACCAGTTTCGCCATCTCAATAATGCCATTCAGGCCCCTGCGTATTAAAAACGAGTATACATTTTGTGTACATCGAGGTATATCACAGTTGACTTTACAGAAAATGAAGCGCAATACTGAAAGTCCTTAAAGTCTACAAAATGCAAATTGCAGCTGTAAGACAATTACCTGTGTACATACAGCAGAATATGTACACTTATAGTTTAGCACTGAAACTGCTTTACATCACAGAGTTATAACAGAATATCCCAAACATTACAAAAAATTAAAAATAGACAACATAAAATCAGAAGCACAAACGGATAAAGCTTGTGTAGTTTTTCCTTCGTCAACTATTTATCTTTCTGTACCTTTCCGTTTCTAATTTTACTTATTTTTGTACTTTTTTATATATTTTAATTTTTTTGTGTATTTTTAAAATACAAACTGTGGCGGTCTTACCCACTCGTTGCTTACAGGGTGCCTAGAGGATGTTGCGCTCTCGGAACGCTATACAACAATTCGGACGAATAACATTAGTAGTTTTATTTCTAGAAAGCAACTGACAATACTTAACTTTGGAGATTTACAAATAGTAATCGCAAACGAGGGGCTAGTTGCAATATTATTTAGAGCCCTTGATATGTGAACTGTTCAGGCAAGTTGACACACGTCACTGATAACTAACTTCCGCGATCCGGTGCCAACCTGAGCGGCCGAGGCTTTTTTTTTTTTTGCTTTATTTTATTTCAATTCCCCATCGGGGTGGGCTGGCAGCAGCACATGTGCTGCTCTTCAGCCGAAAGACATAAAACGTACAATAGAAGACATTTAAAAATAACATAAAGGAGAAAACATAAAAAAGGGGGGAACATTATGGAAGACAATAGACAAAAAGGGTCGACTGTAAAAAGGAGATAAAAACCGTAAAAAAGTAGCACAAAAAAAACACTGGGACCATTAAAAGAACACAAGGCGAAGTATGACCGGAGCACAAAAGTATCGACAGATGGCGTAGCACATAACAATCACTGATAGTAACACTATGTACAAGTCAAGCACACAAGTAAAATCACTCCTCTCAACACACAGGAGAACAGCACCAAACTCAACACTGATGTACCACACTGATGACGATGAGCAAAACACAGGATCTGCCAGGGGCACGGAGATGAGGGAGAAAAGAAGGAGGGGGGGGGGGGGAGACGGGCGGGGGCGCGTCGAAGAGGGCTGGGGAGGGAAGGACGTGGGAGGCACACAGTTGAGGAGGGGGTTCAGGGACTCAGGGGGGGAAGGGTGGAAAATCCGCTCTGGGAGAAGGAGGGGAGAGGAAAAGGGGGCCTTGTGGAGGGAAGGGACGGAGGCCAAGTTACAGTTGGAAGGAAGGGTATATGTCACAGCGAAGTCCAACATCCGGGAGAGAGAGGTGCTGGAAATTTCCCTGATGAAGGAGATGGAGAGTGTGGAGGTGGATAAAGGAGGGATACAGCGATAGAAGCGCGGCAATGGGCAGGGGGTGGAGAGGAAGGAGTAAACCAGGTGGTTGGGACAGTGTAAAGAATGCGGAGATGTTGGTGGAAAAGGAGGAGGTGGGGGAAGGGGATGAGGTCGTACAGGAGCCGTGTGGGGAAGGAAGGCGGATACGGAAGGCGAGGTGGAGCGCATGGCGTTTAAGGATTTGGAGGGCCTCGTAAAAGCGGGTAGGTGCAGAGATCCAGGCAACGCTGACATTACAGAGGATAGGATGGTTGAAGGATTTGTAGGTGTGGAGGATGGTGGAAGGATGCAATCCCCATGTCCGGCCAGGCAGGAGTTTCAGGAGGGCCGAGGACAACAGGAGCGTCGCTTACATTTGCTTCTTCTTGGTGTCCCTCTTGGTGTGGCGCGATCCAATTCCGCGCACAATTGGCCGCCTTCTCTGCTCTTGCGTTCCGCAGCTTCGTTCTGGCGCTTGGGGTCACGCCAGAACACAAACAACCTACATAACTCCTATAGATGAGAAAAACCCCAGTTCTTAGGGAGACTAACCCTCATTCAAAGTAAAACGTCGCGACATAAGCTACGAAGTACACAACAGTGTGCATATCCACAAAAAAATGGTTCAAATGGCTCTGAGCACTATGGGACTTAACTTCCGTGGTCATCAGTCCCCTAGAACTTAGAACTACTTAAACCTAACTAACCTAAGGACATCACACACATCCATGACCGAGGCAGGATTCGAACCTGCGACCGTAGCAGTCCCGCGGTTCTGGACTGCGCGCCTAGAACCACTAGACCACCGCGGCCGGCGCATATCCACCACTTAAGTATTATCACTAGTCGTGATATAACTCTGTGGTGCCAAAATACTTTCAGTGCTAACCAGTATGTGCACATGTTCTGCTTTGCTGTGCTGTATGTGCACAGGCACTTGTCTTAATGCTGTGATTTGTATTTTGTACGTTTTAAGGGCTTTTATTATATTTCTTCATTTTCTACAAAGTCAACTACATCTAGATATATCTATACTCCGCTAGCCACCAAGCGGTGTGTGGCGGAGGGCACAATTTGTGCGAAAGTCATATTCCCCCCCCCCCCCCCTCTCCCACTGTTCCACTTGCGGATCGTGCGAGGGAAAAAACGATTGTCTGAACGCCTCCGTACGAGCTCTAATTTCCCTTATCTTTGATGGTGATCATTGCGTGATTTGAAAGTTGGTGATAATAATGCTCTACATCCTCGGCGAAGATGGGATTTCGTAATTTAATGAGCAGCCCCTTCCTTTTAGCGCGTCGTCTATCTGAAAGTGTGTACCACTTCAAACTTTCAATGAGATTTGTAACACTCTCGCGATGGCTAAATGTACCAGTCACGAAACTGTGGTATACCTCGATATATACTACATATATACTTGTTTTAATATGCAGGAGACAGAAGATGGCATTATAGAGATGCCGAAACTGGTTGCGTAAATAAAATAACTTCCCAAAACATACTGCTGTTCGGCGTTTCTCCTTGGTAAATATTTGACCGGCCGCTGTCCCGATTCCACAATGGATCAACAGAGATTGATAATAAATTGTTTCGGTGACTGGTAGGGTTCCGATACCACAACAGTATCTCGACCTAAGGACAAGAACTGTATTTGTATTACCTGATTTAATGCAATGTAAGCACTACACAGCATATTTCAACTGTAATAACCGAGGACATAAATCTCGAAATACGTTGGAGCCAATAGAAGCAGAACAGACACAGAGCCGCCTAGCTCGTGACACATAGCATAAAAGCTGACACACCACCGATTCACCTCATTACTTCAGCAAGCTGTATTGCACCACTCATCGATGTCGGAGAAAATGGAAGCATACGTGCCCGCCTGGAGGAAAGAACACGTTGCAGAAAAGCAACACAGCTTCCGGTCATGAGTCTATTACCTACAACCACCTTAAGAATATCCCTGTTCATTCCTACAAGCCCTAGCAAAGCTGTATAATGCCTCCTACACACTGGATTCTAGACTGAGATGTGGAAAATCACCAAAAGTACTCCTTCCCTTTAAATCGAACATGATTTAACCTGTCTATTAGCCTTCAGCTACTTACAAAAACCTATCCAAATCCAGCGCATCCATAAACACTGAGAAACTCACCTATTACCCCTAACAGCCCATATGATGTCCGTCCAAAATGGCCCATTGCCTGCTATGGTCGCAGGTTCGAATCCTGCCTCGGGCATGGATGTGTGTGATGTCCTTAGGTTAGTTAGGTTTAAGTAGTTCTAAGTCTAGGGGACTGATGACCTCAGATGTTAAGTCCCATAGTGCTGAGAGCCATTTGAACCCTTCCTTTGTTTTTTTTTTTTTTTTTTTTTGTCCATTGCTGTTAAACTCCTCAACCTCATCCATCATCCATGCTCTTTCCCTACATCTCACAAACGCTGTTCCGCCAGTGTTGTCTCCCTCGACCTTGACAAATTCTTTGACTGATTATGGCACTCTGCTGAGCTTTGTGGATTAGAGACGTTTGCACTTCCAATCAATTACATCTGTCTTATAGCTTCCCCCTTGACACATTGCCTTTCTATTGTCACCAACAGCCATATTCAGCCTGGCATCTCATATTTGTCCGCTGAAGTTCTTCAAGGGTTAGTCCTATCCCATTTCTCTATCGTCTTTACACAGTTCTATTCCCCAGTCACCAGCGCAATGCTTATGTTCCAGCATACCGACGAAAACGTCTTCCTTGTCCTCCATCGAAGCCTAACAGCACCGCAACGGACCTCCAAGTCCACTTCAGTAACTTTACCTCCTGGTGTAACCTCTAGTGCCTCAAAACCAATCCTATCAAAATTGGGGCAGTGACATAGGGCACAATTCTCGTCGTTTCCGTCCCTCTGACTTCCACATCACCATACGTAACCATCCTGTACATTTTACCAACACTAAAATATCTTACACTAACCCTCGACAGAAAGCTAACGTGGCGCTCCGTGTACTAACCATCCTAAAGAAAGCCCATAACATACTGAAGTACTAAAACTATTAACAGGCTATATGTAGTGACTGCATACAGCTACCACCCTCTACATCTACAAGCGCTTAATCTCACCCATTTCACCTTCACCAATGTAACTTGAGTCTCTGCACCATCAAAATTTTATCATTCCTGGTAAGACCTAGAAAGGCCGCCTCGCCTTTTGTATCTGCCTTCTGACTTCTACACATATCGTCGACCAATTGATAACCACCCTCCCCCTTCTCCCTCTCCCTGAATTTCGTCCGACACTTCGTAAATAATATGTATCCCATAAATTCGGCTATCGTAACCGATAGGTCCACCCAATCCTGTTTAATCCGAGGATGCTGCCACGCATCACATACCATCCCTCCCCAACAACACCCTCTATGTCCCATTCCAAGGTAACTTCAACTGGCTACCTCTTCTTGACGTGGAAACACTCCCTGTCTATCTATCCTACCAGCTACAACCTCAGTGCCATATTCTCTCCTCAGATAAAGACTTTAACACTTCTCTCAGCCTCCTGACCTACCTGCGGCACCTAGGGCCAGCCTCCATTGTACATTCCGTTTCCCAACCCAACTCCATATTCTCTCTCCCAAACTTAACGACCTATGAACATTATCTGATCAGAAGTTTCTGGACACGTATTGGTGGACATTAATATGAGCTGTGTCCATCCTTCAACTTTACGACAGCTTTAACTCTGCAGGGAACAGATTCAACGAGGTATCTGAATTCTTCTGGAGGAATGGCAGTCCATTCTTCCTCAAAGGCCGAAACCAGAGAAAGTAATGTTGTTGCTCGCTGGATTGTGGAGCGAAAAGTTCTACCTTATCTCAAAGGTGTTCCATTGCATTGAGGTTGGGACTCTCGGCAAGCCAGCCCTTTTCAGGAATATTACTGTCCACAAATCATTGCCTTACAGATGGCTGCTTTATGAAAGGGTGCATTTTCACAGTGATACAGTCATCATCTCCGAAGGTTTTGGCCGGATTAAATAAGAGGTTGCGAACGCTAGTTGTTTTCTTTGATTTAACGAAGGGTTTTGACTGTGTTGACCACAAAATATTACTGCAGAAGTTGGACCACTATGGAGTAAGGGGAGTAGCTTACAATTGGTTCGCCTCTTACATTAAGAACAGAAAGCAGAAGGTAATTCTCCGCAATATTGAGAGTGGTAGTGATGTTCAGTCCCAATGGGGCACTGTTAAGTAGGGTGTTCCCCAAGGGTCGGTGCTGGGGCCACTGCTGTTACTTATTTATATAAATGATATGCCTTCTAGTATTACAGGTGATTCAAAAATATTTCTGTTTGCTGATGACACCAGCTTGGTAGTGAAGCATCTTGTGTGTAGTATTGAAACAGTATCAAACAATGTAGTTCATGAAATAAGTTCATGGTTTGTGGAAAATAATTTGATGCTAAATCACAGTAACACTCAGTTTTTACAGTTTCTAACTCACAATTCAACAAGAACCGATATTTTGATCAGACAGAACGGGCATATTATAAGCGAGACGAAACAGTTCAAGTTCCTAGGCGTTCGGATAGATAGTAAGCTGTTGTGGAAAGCCCATGTTCAGGATCTTGTTCAGAAACTAAATGCTGCTTTATTTACCATTAGAACAGTATCTGAAATAAGTGACACTTCAACACGAAAAGTAGTCTACTTCGCATATTTTCATACGCTTATATCGTATGGTATTATTTTTTGGGGTAATTCTTCTGATTCAAAAAGGGTATTTTTGGCTCAAAAACTGGCTGCTCGAGCTATATGTGGTGTAAAATCGAGAACCTCATGTCGACCCCTATTCAATAGTCTGGGAATTCTGACATTGCCCTCTCAGTATATATTTTCTTTAATGTCGTTTGCTGTTAGCAATATTAGCTTATTCCCAAGAGTTAGCAGCTTTCACTCAGTTAATACTAGGCAGAAATCAAATCTGCATGTGGAATGCACTTCCTTGACTCTTGTGCAGAAAGGTGTGCAGTATTCTGCTGCATCCATTTTCAATAAGCTACCACAAGAACTCAAAAATCTTAGCAGTAGTCCAAACACTTAAGTCTAAACTGAAGAGTTTCCTCATGGCTCGCTCCTTCTATTCCGTCGAGGAGCTCCTGGAAGAGCTGAAAATCAAGCAAATTCTAGTGTTACATTGTTGATTTCCTTTATTTAAACTTCCGACTTGTCGCCTGAATATGTTTCTTATATTTCATTTTATCTGTTTCTGCTAGCGTGTTATAATTTCATGTATTGACTCGTTCCATTACCATGGAGACTTCTCCTTAATTTGGTCCCACGGAACAATAAATAAATAAATAAATAGTGTTCCTCTACGGTACGCAGTACAGTATGCTGTGAAATGTATTCACATCGTTTCGCATTTAGCGTTTACTTAAGCACAATAAAAAAGCAATACCATAACCACGGAAAACACCCCCATACCATAACACCACCTTCTCCATATTTCACTGTTGGCACTATGTGTGATTGCAGGTAACATCCTCTAGGCGTTCGCCAAACCCAGACCCTTCCATCGGACTGTCATGAGGCATAGACAGCTTGATTCGCCACTCCAAATTACTCGTTTCCAGTCATCCACTGTGCAATGGTGTAGCTCCTTACACCAGCTGAAGCGTCACTAAGCGATAACTAGCTAATGTGTGGCTTATGAGAAGCTGCTCCACTATTTTACCCCATTCTTTTTAACTCCCTGCGCACAGTCATTGTGCTAACTGGACTGCTGGCAGGACTTCGGAACTCAGGAATGATTCCTTCCGCTAATTTCATGCGATTTTTTACAACAACCCTCCCCAATCCCAACATCCCTGTTCGTCAGTGTGTGAGATAACCCGTTCTTGATTTAGCTGCGGTTGTTCCTTTCGTTTCCACTTCTCAATCACATCCAGAAAAGTGGACCTGGGCAGCTATAGAAGGGTAGAGATGTCCCTTACTCAGGTGACATCCAACGCTTAGTTCACGTTCGAAGTCACTGAGCTCTCTTGACCATCTCACAGTGCTGTTAGGGGTTACGAACTGACAATACGGAACGCCCCACCTTATGTCATAGGGTGGGTCCGTTTCTGGAGATTACTATTGATCAATTTCGCATTACACAGTCGTTTCTAGATACTTTTTCTCAGATAGAGTAAATCTTTTTCCTCGGGCTCTAGTCGCGAGGGGCCGCTGATATGGTGTTGAGTATGGCCTTCCTGTACCTGTCAATTCCATATTCGCATGACAGACATACGATACCGACCATCACCAGCAGCAGTACCACTATCCTAATGCACCACGATTCTGTCACTCCAGCACTTGCTGGAATGGGTCCTAAAACAATCTTCTCACAGACAACTAATATTAAAGTTAAATTTATGAATGAGAAACCCCCAGCATAAATCTTTCTTTATATTCAGTTTTTAGATAGTGTTTAAGAGAAAGCAGGGTACGTGTAGCTCAAACGGAACTACCACCAACACAAAACTGGGCGAAGCCCTAACTTCGCCATATGATTTATATGCAGACAAATTGGACAAGACACACTGAAACTCAACCTGGCCAGTGAAAGAGCAGGACATATCGAACTACAGTTTCGCTACAATGAAAGTGAAACTCAGCAAAGCGGTTATTTGAAGAATGCCGACGACGATGTTACCAGACAAACTGAGAGAGAGAAACTTCGCATACTTTATGACTGCAACCAGACAGAACGAATACAATTTTATACCTGGGTAAACAGTACCATGGCTCTTTCAGCATACTTCTAATTATATACATTATAGCCGGACGCGGTGGCCGAGCGGTTCTAGGGGCTTCAGTCCGGAACCGCGCAGCTATTACGGTCGCAGGTTCGAATCCTGCCTCGGGCATGGATGTGTGTGATGTCCTTAGGTTCAAAAATGGTTCAAATGGCTCTGAGCACTATGGGAATTAACTTCTGAGGTCATGAGCCCCCTAGAACTTAGAACTACTTAAACCTAACTAACCCTAGGACATCACACACATCCATGCCAGAGGCAGGATTCGAACCTGCGATCGTAGCGATCGCACTATTCCAGACTGTAGCGCCTAGAACGGCTCGGCGACTTCGGCCGGCGATGTCCTTAGGTTAGTTATGTTTAAGTAGTTCTAAGTCTAGGGGACTGATGACCTCAGATGTTAAGTCCCATAGTGCTCAGAGCCATATATACATTACAAATCAAAAAATGGACCCTCTAATTCAGTTATTTGCACATGACGAAGTTCTACCGCACACTGATAAATTATCAGTTTTAGATCATGAGATCATATCGCGCTCTGTCAACACCGACTAAAAGGAAGGCCTCGGCGCTTGTTCGTGACGTCACGTCAGCTAGACACGGCGAACGCCAGGTCTGTTGCAGGCATACTCATAATGGTGGTGTCTCCCTCCCTGACACAGGAAAATGTGAAACTATTTGACCAACACACATTGTTCTGAGAGAGTTCTGCAATCAATTAATTGTGCAATTCATTACACTTAACAAATATTGTACTCCTGAACTTAAATTTCCACCTATTTTAAAGATTGACATACAAAAACAACTTCAAGGTCCAGCAGCAACAGAATTCGTGCTTCTTTACCTTATTTGTAAATCTGAGGAAGTTACGTTTGTACTGTGTTGCTTTTACAAGAAACTGTGAACATATTGGTGCTCTTCTTTAGGTATCTTGGTTGACTATGAGGTGAGGAGCACTAAAAGTTAATGAAATATCTTGCGATTGTACACATTGGGGGAGGGGTTGGGGGACAGAAGAAGAGGCAAAAGAGAGATACTTATTTTATCAAATAAAATTTTTTTATCTTATAAAGTTTCTCCTTTCAGTTGCAAGAGGGAAATATTTATCTTTTCTAATGTGCATGTTTAAAAAGTTTAAGCTCATCAGTATTTTCGATCTATGAAGCTATTTTGTTTCCTGTTTAGAATTCCTTTCGTTGAAAACGACTGTAGTCTAATGACTGGCAACAGCTGGACATTTACACATGTAAATTAGTTCACGTTTCCAGTGACGATGTCAAACGAAAATAAATAAATAAATAAAAGAAACGAGTTCATTGTAAGAGGGTTGGGGTAAGTTTCGATAACAAAATGGATCAAGTAAATATAGTTACTTGAATGTAAAATTTCCGAAGCTTGCAATGGGGCAAAGCGTCTTCTCATATTGATCTACGTTTGTTTCGACAGGATTCAGTAATACAGAACTATGATCTTCATTTGTAGCTTTACGATAGTAGGAAAATCTTTCATCTAAATAAAACTGCAGAATCCAAAACAATACGAAACATTTTGTCCAAAAAGAAGAGATTTATAGTGATAAGCACGCCCAGGCGTTTCTGCCTGCAACAGACCTGGCGTTCGCCGTGCCTAGCTGACGTGACGTCACCAACTAGCGCCGAGGCCTTCCTTTGAGTCGGTGTTGGCTCGACACGTACACTGGCAGCCGCGTGTGTCAGGGCGCCGCTTGCAGGACTCCAAGTCGCGCATTAACGACGAGGGCCAGCGAGCCGGTCAGCCTGAACGCGGTTTTTGAGGAGTTTCCTACATCCGCTTAGGTGAATACCGGGCTGGTACCCAAGACACATCCCAGTTACACCTTTTGCAAGCGTTTAGGAAAAACGTTCACACTCTTTCGCACGCATAACACTGCACGTAGACAGCTGTGGTACACGTATTCCATTCTGGGGGGAGACGGGTTGGCGACGGACTGGCGTCTAGCAGCTCTTAAAATTAACCGAGCCAAATCCGTACATAACGATGCCGACCTCGCATAGATGTGGGACAAAGTCACAAGAAAGAGAACAATCAAATCGCTCTCTTATAGCTATCTGTGGGCGAATTGTAGACTCAGTACAGAGGAGATACAGCAAAAGTTGCAAATTTCACTTTGATTTACTCGACGACCAATTTCGGGTCAGGACCCTTTTTCATATCATCCAGATAGTCAAAATGGTATTTCCCAAAATATAAGAACCATATCAACATAACACAGATATACATATAACAAAGCGAAAATTAACAGTTATAGAACAAACAGATAACTGCAAATGAAGGGTTACCTGTTCATTTGCACTTTGTTATATGTATACGTTTGTTATCTTGACATGGTTCTTATATTTAGGGAAATACCATTTTGACTATCTGGATGATTTGAAAATGTGTCCCGACCCGAAACTGGTCGTCGAGTAAATAAAGATGAATTTGCAACTGTGACTGTTTTTCCGCCGTGCTGATTAACACAAGTTGCTGCCCTGTAATTACTCCAGCATGCTCGAAGTTTGTGAATTGTAAAGTATCGGCATTATTACAGCTTTAACGCAGTCTATTGTCACAAGTACACGCTGGAAGCAGCCTTTTGGTGTGTGAGGCGGAGGGTACTCTTTGTATGCTGTCACATACTTCGCTGGCCGGAGTGGCCGAGCGGTTCTAGGCGCTACAGTCTGAAACAGCGCGACCGCTACGGTCGCAGGTTCGAATCCTGCCTCGGGCATGGATGTTTGTGATGTCCTTAGGTTAGTTAGGTTTAAGTAGTTCTAAGTTCTAGGCGACTGGTGACCTCAGAAGTTAAGTCCCATAGTGCTCAGAGCCGTAGTGCTCAGAGCCATTTCACATACTTCCCCATCCCTCATCCCCTTTACTGTTTCCCTCACGAATAATGATTTTGATAAACAGCAATTTGAATATATGAGAATGCCGGCTTTCTCGGCTAATCTCGATGATAAAACCTTCTCAAGTTAACAGCCGAGTCAATGCGTCGTTCTCTGGCAACATTTCAGCAAGTTTCTTACTTGCCATCCTCAGGCGAAGAGCCGGCCGCTATGGAAGAGCGGTTCTAGGCACTTCAGTCCAGAACCCCACTACTGCTACGGCCGCAGGTTCGAATCCTGCCTCCGGCATGGATGTGTGATGTCCTTAGGTTAGTTAGGTTTAAGTAGTTCTAAGTCGAAGGGACTGAAGACGTCAGATGTTAAGTCCCATTGTGCTTAGAGCCATTTGAACCATCAGGCGAAGGTGGCAAGTTGCCGGAGAACGACGCATTGACTCGGATCTCATTACGAAAAGAATTTATGAACAATTTGAATACTCCTAGTTGCCTTTCGTAGTGATAAATCGCCGTGCGGGTTTAGCCGAGCGCTCAGTTCCGCTTGGGACGCGACAGCGATCGGACGTGTCGGTACTTCCGCGTAGTCGTAGCGCCGCAAGCCGTGTTTATAATAATTCTTGGATTGTGACCTGTGATATTCTCAGTGCTTCTTCACTACCGTCGTACACAAGCTTCTTAATTTACTCACAGCGGTCCCGACCGCGCATATAGTGCAGTTATGGCTCCCAGTGTACCACGTAAGCATACCCTGTGTTTTGCATTTGAGAAATCTTCCAGGAATGTGCAACCGAGTTCTCTAGAAATCCATGACTGGATAGTAGATATTATTGGCATCACATCCGATCAGGTCCACACAGCATATTATGACATGGCGGAATACTGTTTCTTTGTGAAGTTTTTAGACCAGATACAACTGGAGAAAATTTTGGTGAATACTGGTGGGAAAGCAGAGTTCCGACATTGTGATCAGTCGGTGAGTACAGTTTCAATAACTAACGCTGACTTTGAGTATAAACAAGTGCGAGTGTTCAATTTGCCACCTGAGGTTGAGAATTGTTTTCTTAGAGATGTCCTCGCCAAATACGGTGACATCCGATAGATTAGAAACGAAAAATGGTCGAGCCGTCACAAACTCCAATGTTATAGTGGGGTTCGCTCAGTTGACATGGCTGTTAAAGTCAATATCCCATCCTATATAATGGTTTGTGGTTATAAGGCTCATGTCATTTATGAGGCGCAAGTAGGTACTTGTTTTATCTGTAACACGAGTGGCCATTTACGAGAGGATTGCCCACGGCGAGTTGTCGTACTTCGAAACAATCTGCAACAACGGCAGAGATTAACATTGGCTGATGTCATAACTCAAAATCAGACGCCTTCTGTGACTGTCTCCCAACCGAGTGCATCTGTGTCAGAGGACAACGATCTCGGTAACAGCACCTTCCCACCCTTGCCTCAAAAACCCGTGGCCAGTCACCCCTTAGCCACCGGCGTTGCATTATCTGTCGGTAACAAACGACGACGTACTATCAGTGACGGTAGTGGTTCAGGCGAACAGGTAGTAAAAAATCAAACCGATGACGCGGAGCCACGGGCCTCCACACAGGACACGCATGTGTCGGATGGCTCCGTTACGACCCGCCAAATTCCCATTCAACCGCCCGACGCAGAAACTGTCAATACGGGTGCAGCCGAGTGTTTACAGCAATCCGTTCCGATGCCGCTTGCCGACTCGCCGCAGGTGGCCAACACACAAGAGGCGGCAGTCAGTCAACTGCAACTCGTAAACACGGCGGATGAAGCACGCGGTGTAGAGCATAACATAAACAGCCGCCACCTCGAAACTGCTTCCAAACAACACGAGGACCCGGACAGCTGTATACAAACAGCCAGTGCGGCTCCAAACAAACACAGTGAGCCTACTGAAGCCGCGTCTTCGGATTTGCCGTCACCCGTTCCGAAGCAAGGACTTCCACATATTGCTTACAGCCATGACTCGCGGACTCCGCCGTCTTCAATGACACTTCGGACGCCTTTGCGACGGCAAAATAAAGTTAAACCAAAGGACTCCGTGGCTAGAAGTAACTCAAAAAGTAAAGTCAGCGCAAAAACTGGTACAAAACCTGCGGATGTAGGTTCGAAGTCCGACGGTGAGATGGACTGGGCTTCCTACGCTTCCCATCACCCACAAGTCTCGGACGATCATGAGTCAAGCTTATAAGTTTTTGTCCCTGAACATTAATAGAGTTAGGACAGATTTAAAATTAGCAATGCTACGGCAGTTTATCTATGAGTCCGAAGCTGATATAGTTCTGTTACAGGAAGTGTCTATCTTAAGTTTTCATGTATCAGGATTTGCAACAATCTTAAACACCGTGGCGGACGGGGGTACAGGTACGGCCATTCTATCACGAGACGGAATCCCAGTGAGCAATATCGAAATGTTGGACTCCGGTAGAGGCATAGCTTGCCAAATTTTTGACGTCACCCTCGTCAATATCTATGCTCCATCTGGAACGACCTTAAAGTCAGAAAGAGCTAACTTCTTTAAACAAGACATCATATACTTGCTACGCCGCAACCCAACCCAGTTGATAATTAGTGGTGATTTCAACTGTATGATCCACAGGAAAGACCAATCGCCAAACTTTAATTACTGTAGGGAACTACATGATCTGGTGCGTCACCTGCAGCTGAAGGATGCGTGGGAACTAAAATTTCCTACCCTGGTAAAGTACACGTACCTGACCACCACCGCATGCAGCCGTCTAGACCGTTTGTACATCTCTGAGAACATTTGCCAACATGTTCTGGACGCCGATGTCATTCCGGCTAGCTTCTCCGACCACTGCGCCCTCTGTGTCACAATAAATCTGGACAAACAGCATACTAAATGGCATAGGATTCCGTGGAGCCTAAATGTTTCTATTCTCGCCGATACCTTGCTACAAGATGTCATCTCCACGACATGGGCGGATTGTCTCAAGCAATGCTGCAGATATCCGAGCAAGATAGCCTGGTGGAATGCTGTGGTCAAACGGAAAATGCGATTATCTTTAAGAAACTACAGTTGGCAACGGGCGCAAGATGTCAAACGCACGATTGATTTTTACCAAACAGTTCTGCGAGAGTTGCATGCGACTACGACACCAACCAACACACAGCTGATGACCATCAAACAAATAAAGGCGAAGCTTATAGGCATAAAGCGAACGCAGCTTGAAGGACTGAAGATCAGATCTAAAGCAAAATCGCTTCAAGAGGACGAACTTGCATCGCTGTATCACCTCATAAAATATCGTGCCCATCGCAAGCGAGCTTTTATCGGGGAGCTGGACACAGATGATGGACTCCGTTTGACCCGACAGAGTGATATTCTTACTGCAGTTTACCGGTACTTCACGGATCTGTACTCGCAGTGCGATACGTATGGTGATGACGGCGGAGATATCGTGAGTGCTCTGCCCACCGTAGTCACGCCTGCGGACAACTCGGCGGTCGTACACGATTTTGCTCCAGACGAAGTCCTTGAACTGATTTCTGGCTCGCCATCAAATAAATCCCCTGGCCCTGATGGTTTGCCACGGGAATTTTATGTGCGCTTCTGGCCCATAATCGGACACGCATTTACAGATGTTCTCAATGAAGTGATGCGAGGGAGTGACGTGCCGGCCGAAATGAAGGAAGGCCGAATTGTATTGATACCAAAAACCAAACACCTAAAAACCTTAGATAACTTCCGACCTATTACTTTACTCAATTTTGATTACAAAACCTTCGCCAGAGCACTCAACAGCAGATTGTCTCCGTTAATGAAGCAAGTGATTCACAACCATCAATCATGCATCCCTGGTCGCACTATTATGACGCCCCTTTCGGAATATAGAGATGTAATAGCCATAGCGTCAGTCACTAACGTGAATCTCGCATTGCTGTTTATCGACTTTTGCAAGGCTTTTGATCGCGTCCGCCACGAGTACCTCCTACAGCTACTGCAGCGGTGTGGTTTTGAGCAACGGGTTATAAATGTCGTGCAACATTTCGTCACGGGCATTACAACCAGAATCAGCGTAAATGGACAGCTTACTCACCCCATCGAGGTCCAAAGAGGAGTGCCGCAGGGGAGCCCTCTCTCCATGATGTTATTTGTTTTATCGCTCGAGCCGCTCTTACGCTCTATTCATGACAAACTTGCAGGCCTTTCGATCTCCGGGACGTCCTTCGTGGTTCGTGCTTACGCCGACGACGTCGGAGTGTTACTGCGCAACGACGGAGACGTATCAACCCTCAAGACCGCGGTAGACGAGTACTGTCGTGCTTCCGGTGCTAAAATCAACGCCGGTAAATGCACCGTTGTCAACATTCGAGGATTCGACGCAGTTATTATACCTTGGGCGAAGCGTGTCGAAAACCACACCACTCTGGGGATGATTATCGACAAATGCCCGCTAAAAATGAATGCAAAAAATTGGAAGCAGGTCACCAATAAAATGCAAGGTGCCATCTATGAAAACAATTGGCGGTCCGTTAACATTCTCCAACGCATACGACTCCTCAGCAGTTATATATTCAGTAAAGCGTACTATATGGCCCAACTATTTCCAGTCCCCAAGATGCAGGCCAAACACGTGATGAAACTCTCTAATAGATTTATCTGGCAAGGGCATCTGTTCAAAGTGAAATACACCACGCTGACGTCTTCCAGACAGGCCGGCGGACTAAACATGCCTGACATTAACCGAAAGTGTACTGCGTTATATATTAAACGAATCACCCATTTGTTGGACAAGAAACTTCGCAGCGTAACCAGTTGGCTCTTCCGAACTTTACAACCCACCGATACGCATCCACCCATTGATGTAGGTAAAATACATTACAAACTACGACATGTCAAGCAGTTTTTTCTTGAAGTAAGCTATATTGATGGATATTATTTCACGCAGGATTTACCGACGACGCACCTGTTATTAAAAAGATGGACATCTCCAATAGTCCGGAATCCCATTGAATTTAAATACCCGAGTGTTCATTGGAAGGCAGTTTGGGACAACATAAGTTTAACCGTCCACACTGCTGAAGTGGCGTCCACATGGTATAAAGTGGTAAACGAAGTTATACCCACTAATGAAAAGTTGCATAGAATCGGTTTAAGTGACAGTGACAAATGCGTCCGCTGTGGCCTGGTCGACATCTTACGCCATCGCTTCACTTGTGGCGGTCATCTCATTAACTGGAAATGGGTGCAGCAGAGGCTGGGCCTGATTACCCGCAGCAGCCCAGCCAGCCACTGCACCGACATCCTGCTCTGGCCGGACGCGAAACATTTTCCCGCTACCAAGAACAACACCGTGATGTGGATGTTAGGACAGTTTGTGACATACATCATCATCCACAATAGTGAAGATAATCTCATTAGTTTCGAGGCTTACATGAGAACGGCACGCTGGAAGATGAAACGTTACCCAAATTTCAGGAAGATGTTTGCTAACATGTTAGACATAATTTTTGAAAAACAAGGCGTAGGGTAATTCTCGATGCCGGTAAGGACACAAATCACATGCAAGACTATGTAGCGAACAAAATACACAACGAGTAAGGGGCTATACCAGTTCCTAGGACTACTCCCGATTTCTCAATCGTGTTATTAACTTCAGTATGACGTTTTCATTAATTTATGTACCTGTGCATCTCTTGTTATCCGTTTGTGTGTTCCAAAGGACTTTGAGTTTGGACGGTTATGAATCAAATGACAGAACTGTCACTCCAGTTAAGACAATCAATTATATATATGTTTGCGTTACGGATCTATGTCTCTGTCTGGACTGAAGAGGCTACTATTTATGTTCTATTTTGTAAGCTTACAAATGGCACTATATTGAAATGTGTTCTTTAGTCTATTGTAGGATACCATTCGTGTTGAATCAGTTGCAGCACTTCAATATTTTGTTTTTGTGCTTATGTACATATATTGTTGTTTTAATAAAGGAAAAAAAAAGAAAAAAAGCGCTCTAAGGCGCTGCTGTCATGGACTGTGCGGCTGATCCCGGCGGAGGTTCGAATCCTCCCTCGGGACTGGGTGTGAGTTTGTCCTTTTATAATAATTTAGGTTAAGTAGTGTGTAAGCTTAGGGACTGATGACCTTAGCAGTTAAGTCCCATAAGATTTCACACACATTTGAGCATTTTGAAGTGATCAATCATTTATCATGTGTGGTCTACAAGTAAATAAAACAAGTCTGTAACACTTACCAAATTAGTTTTGACTTGGTACCTCGAGTAACGTGACCCGCAAGTTTGCAGTACGTAGCCATGGCCGTGAAGAACGTTTCTACCCTGAGCCGCTGGAACCTTGACGCCTTGTTCGTGGAATAGTCGATAGATTACGAGATATCGCGCAACAGACCGTCCACTATGCAGCCGGTCCTGTATGGCATACGGCACGATACGACATAAAAAAAAGCTCACTCTTGCCGCCCTGCAGTCGTAGCCCGCTAGGTGAAGACGGCCAGCTTATTCGCTGCTCCACAACACAGTGGTAGCAAAATGAGGCCACGAAAACGGCACATTTCCAGAAGAATGTGTGCTTTCTCGGAAAAAAACCCCTTCGTTGTGCCTGGCTACTAAACGATCTTCTTACGTTCTTTTCCCCATACTGAATTTTACCGAGTAAGCGTATCAGCAAATTCGTATTTGTGAATTGGGGTTCTAAATGTCACCCCATCTTGAATGATTTCTTCACGAATATCAGTTTATTTTAGGTCTTCATGAACTTCTGCTAGCCAGATCATGCAGCTTTTTATCGATAAGATTGTTCAGAATTTTCTTTACAAACAGGACCTCCTGTGATTTCTTATTCATCCAAATTTCATTTCCGCATTTTGGCTGAAGATTTTTCTTATAGTTTTTCTTTTTAACAATCCGTACCTCGGTCGGTAAAAACGGAAACCTTATGATATAACTTTGTTGTCTGTCTGCCTGTACGTCTGTTAAGACTCTTTTACTTAGCAAGGGTACGGGTATCAAGTTAGACGTGATGTCATATACTAAAGTCTACAGTCCCTTGGAGGTGTAAATAATTTTAGCTTCTAAGTTAGTGCCATCAAATGATAGGGCCATTGGTGTCACACGTTTGAAACATGCAAGCTCACTCATCAGAACCTAATGACTAAGACGGTACGGAGTTGTCGGGCGTGGTGTGTAAGCGGTAAAGTGCCTGCCTGCAAACAGAGAGGTCGTGGGATGGAATCTCGGTCGGACCAGGGATCTTTCACTCTTCGTTTTAACGTATCCTTCATCTCTCAACAACGTGACGAGTCGCCAGAAACAACAGGTAGTTCGGTTTCCAAGTTAACTGTAGGTCCCCTTCCCTCGTTTGAGTAACTGGGGTAGGTTAGGGACATGCAAGTCGCCGAAGTGGTGTCCAATAGAAAAGCTTGCACCAGGACATTGAGCCACAAGAAATTATTGTTATCCTCTGTTTATATTATTAAGTTTGTCATGGCAACGTCTGTTAATGTGAAAGATGCCGAGATATACTGTGGTTTGAAGTCAATCTTAAACTGTAGGTCGCCCTGGAATTGATTGGGTAAGACAGGTAAAAGGTCTGAGGAAGGCGACGGCATACCATCTCCAATAGGGCTATGCCCAGTAAATACTGTGGGATTCAAACCAATCTTCGAATTAACAACAGCTTTACCGATTTTTATAAGTACAATAATCATATTCCAATTGCGAATTTACCTTTCGAAAGATGACCCATTTTCGTGAATATCAGTCGCTGCCCATCTTTTCGTTTCAGTTTCGTAACTAATCCAAGTTGGAGAGGTGAATGGTAAAGTTTGGCTATGTTTACAAGTCCCCTGTGTGCTCTACTATAGTTGCACACCTCTGCGTCTCATGATCCATGAAGTTCAACACACTTCATCGCTGTTACACTGTCACCCAGGACCACCACTGTGCAGCAATCCCGGAATAATGAGTTCGTCATAAAGAAAACTACGCTTTCTATACCATCCCTTTCAGATGACGCTGAATCATCCTTTCATAAATTATTATGCTATATGCACTCCTGGAAATGGAAAAAAGAACACATTAACACCGGTGTGTCAGACCCACCATACTTGCTCCGGACACTGCGAGAGGGCTGTACAAGCAATGATCACACGCACGGCACAGCGGACACACCAGGAACCGCGGTGTTGGCCGTCGAATGGCGCTAGCTGCGCAGCATTTGTGCACCGCCGCCGTCAGTGTCAGCCAGTTTGCCGTGGCATACGGAGCTCCATCGCAGTCTTTAACACTGGTAGCATGCCGCGACAGCGTGGACGTGAACCGTATGTGCAGTTGACGGACTTTGAGCGAGGGCGTATAGTGGGCATGCGGGAGGCCGGGTGGACGTACCGCCGAATTGCTCAACATGTGGGGCGTGAGGTCTCCACAGTACATCGATGTTGTCGCCAGTGGTCGGTGGAAGGTGCACGTGCCCGTCGACCTGGGACCGGACCGCAGCGACGCACGGATGCACGCCAAGACCGTAGGATCCTACGCAGTGCCGTAGGGGACCGCACCGCCACTTCCCAGCAAATTAGGGACACTGTTGCTCCTGGGGTATCAGCGAGGACCATTCGCAACCGTCTCCATGAAGCTGGGCTACGGTCCCGCACACCGTTAGGCCGTCTTCCGCTCACGCCCCAACATCGTGCAGCTCGCCTCCAGTGGTGTCGCGACAGGCGTGAATGGAGGGACGAATGGAGACGTGTCGTCTTCAGCGATGAGAGTCGCTTCTGCCTTGGTGCCAATGATGGTCGTATGCGTGTTTGGCGCCGTGCAGGTGAGCGCCACAATCAGGACTGCATACGACCGAGGCACACAGGGCCAACACCCGGCATCATGGTGTGGGGAGCGATCTCCTACACTGGCCGTACACCACTGGTGATCGTCGAGGGGACACTGAATAGTGCACGGTACATCCAAACCGTCATCGAACCCATCGTTCTACCATTCCTAGACCGGCAAGGGAACTTGCTGTTCCAACAGGACAATGCACGTCCGCATGTATCCCGTGCCACCCAACGTGCTCTAGAAGGTGTAAGTCAACTACCCTGGCCAGCAAGATCTCCGGATCTGTCCCCCATTGAGCATGTTTGGGACTGGATGAAGCGTCGTCTCACGCGGTCTGCACGTCCAGCACGAACGCTGGTCCAACTGAGGCGCCAGGTGGAAATGGCATGGCAAGCCGTTCCACAGGACTACATCCAGCATCTCTACGATCGTCTCCATGGGAGAATAGCAGCCTGCATTGCTGCGAAAGGTGGATATACACTGTACTGGTGCCGACATTGTGCATGCTCTGTTGCCTGTGTCTATGTGCCTGTGGTTCTGTCAGTGTGATCATGTGATGTATCTGACCCCAGGAATGTGTCAATAAAGTTTCCCCTTCCTGGGACAATGAATTCACGGTGTTCTTATTTCAATTTCCAGGAGTGTATCATCAGGCCAGCAATATTGCTAATAAGTAAGCTAAATTTACGGTAAGACAGGACACACCGTTCACTACTCGCGCTGTAAATCAGAGCACGGACATATTATTCCATTCACTGGCAGCTGACAGTACTGCTGCCAGCTTTCAGTTTGAGAAGTGCGAAAGACAGCGACAAACTGACTGCAGACTATAGTTGCCTGGAACTGCGCAAACAGTGAGACGTTGCTTTAAAAACGTAAATGAAATCGTGTTACCTGATTGGAAATGACAGACGCCAAGCGATTACGACAACTCTCTTATTTTCACGGACGAAGGGATTATGGTTAATTTAACACAGCAGATCTCTAACCCAGATGCGTATGCCCATGGTTCTAACTTGTTTTTGGTGTATTGTCTGAACCTGCATCTCCAAGCAGGCCCCATAGAAAGAGTGTGGGGCAACGCCAGTAGCTAACAGTTCGTTTCTGACCAGCACATTGTGAAATTGGAAATTTGTGGTAAGGTCTTATGGGACCAAACTGCTGAGGTGATCGGTCCCTAAGCTTACGCACTATTTAATCTAACTTAAACTAACTTACGCTAAGGACAACACGCACACCCACGCCCGAGGGAGGACTCGAACCTCCGACGGGGGAAGCAGCGCGTATCGTGACAAGGCACCTTAGACCGAGCGGCTGAACCGCGCGGCTGCGAAATCATTGTGAGCCAATTAGGAGGCTCCACTATCCATCACGTCATCCATCATTATTAGCCCATATCTTCCTTTCTCGCTATTAACGTCATGCTCAGTTACAAAAGTTTGCATTTTTTTTCTGAATGACGACAATTTGCTGAGCTAGTTTTTTTTGGCTTGGATTAACATACCCTTCTTTTTTAATTTTTGCTATAACAATTTCGGCAGTATAATCATTTCCAGTGACTGAAATACAGGGTGTTTCAAAATGAATACACCGGTTTTAAAGCTTTTTTACTCTTTATTACATTCAGTTTAGTGTTACAAATAGTACATCAAATGAAAGAGCAACTCAGACAGGTTTTCTTACAAGTGTTGAAAGTGAGCACTATTTGTCACACATAGAGTCGACTGGCTAGTTCTTCCCAAACCTCGATCAGTGTGTCTGAAGTAACTGTTGCAACAATGCTTTTCTAAAGTCGGTTAGATCGGATGGTAGCGGAGCAATATGCATATGATCCTTTATGAACACCCAGTGGTAACAATCGCATGGCGTCAAATCGTGTGTGAATATGGAGGTCATGCAAAACAAGCTCTGTCATCCCAACCCTTGGGGCCAATCCAGCGATCGGGTACGTCATTTTAAAAATCGCATATTGAGGTATGCCAGTGATGCGACGCACGGTTGAGCTTCTTCCAAATGAGGGAAGATCCATAGCTCTAGGGTATCAAGATAAGAAACTACAGTTACAGTTCATTCACTGGGATATGTCACGAGAAACATTCAATTTAGAGGAGTTTTGTCGCAACTGTACCATGTCGTGGGGATTTGTTGACCCCCAGATGTGCATATTACGTGTGTTCACATTTCCGCTTACGTGAAACATCGATTCATCACTAAAGACGACACGATTCAGAAAATCTTCATCGTAATGCAGCAACATTTCGTTTGCAAAGCTGGCACCTAAACTATAGTCTGTAGGCTTTAGAACTTGTAACATATGCAAACGATAAGGACGTAGTTATAAGCTTCTCCTTATTAGTGTTTACACAGACATCAATGGAATTGCTAATTCACCACCAACTTTCCGAACAGATACCTGGGGACAACAAGGAATTAATGGCATTAGCTGCCAATGAGCATTGATTTACATCAATGGGGAAAGCTGAAACTTCATGCCGAACCAGGATTCGAACCTGGGTCTTCTGCTTGCGAGGCAAATGCGCCAACCACTACGCCACCTGGATACAATGGTCAGCGCAGCTGCACACAGTACCCTCGTATGCCTCCCGACAAACCCAAATTCTCAACTTATACCACACACCACTGATGTGGTGCCCCTGCTCATTAGCCTCATTTCTCGCGGCATCTCGCCGGTTCTCGTTAAGTGTTCGAGCACGGTGTGCACGTGCACTGAAGGGATCACCGGCAGTCAGATGGCGTAGTACTCAGCAGACCCGGATTCGAATCCTGGTTCTGCACAAATTTTCAACTTACGCCTTTGATTTAAATCAATACCCAGTGTCAGCGAATGTATTTAATCCAAAAAATTGGTTCAAATGGCTCTAAGCACTATGGGACTTAACATCTGAGGTCATCAGTCCCCTAGACTTAGAACTACTTAAACCTAGCTAACCTAAGGACATCACACACATCCATGCCCAAGGCAGGATTCGAACCTGCAACCGTAGCAGCAGGGCGGTTCTGGATTGATGCGCCTAGAACCGCTCGGCCATAACGGCCGGCTGTATTTAATTCCCTTATGTCTCGGTTTATAGTGGCTGCAGGATCAAAATGGTCTCCGAAAGCGCAGACACAACATATTTGAATTCTTGGAGCTGGAGGTTCTCACTCGTTGAACACGTCATTCAGTCACTCTTGATTTTTCCATACACTTCCATTTGCGTACAGGTGTACAGACAAAACGGTTTGAGTTGCTCTTTGATTTGATGTATTATTTGTAATTGTAAGCTGAATGTAATAAATGCTATAAAGACTTAAAACAGGTATATTCGTTTTCGAACAACTTGTACATACTAGTCGTATCATAGTCGTATACTGAAGACTAGATGATTCACCGACAAAATAAACATTAAACACTAGGTAATAATAACAAACGTAAAAAGAGTACTTACACTCTCTGATGAACAGGTGTCCAGACACCCATAAGGAGTGCGGAACTGACCATTATATGTCACGAGTATAAAAGGAGGGAATATTGTGTTGTCAGTAGAGAAGCAGTAAGAGCAATAATATGATTAACATTCTAAAGAACATAGTTCTTATTATACGAAACAGCGATCTATAATTACACTACTGTCCATTAAAATTGCTACACCACGAAGAGGACGTGCTACAGACGCGAAATTTAACCGACAGGAAGAAGATGTTGTGATATGCAAATGATTAGCTTTTCAGAGCATTCACACAAGATTAGCGCCGGTGGCGACACCTACAACGTGCTGACATGAGGAAAGTATCCAACCGATTTCTCATACATAAACAGCAGTTGACCGGCGTTTCTTGGTGAAACGTTGTGAAGCCTCGTGTAAGGAGGAGAAATGCGTACCGTCACGTTTCCGACTTTGGTAAAGGTCGGATTGTAGCCTATCGCGATTGCGGTTTATCGTATCGCGACATTGCTGCCCGCGTTGGTCGACATCCAATGACTGTTAGCAGAATATGGAATCGGTGGGTTCAGGAGGGTAATACGTGAACGCCGTGCTGGATCCCAACGGCCTCGTATCACTAGCAATCGAGATGATAGGCATCTTATCCGCATGGCTGTAACGGATCGTGCAGCCACGTCTCGATCCCTGAGTCAACACATGGGTACGTTTGCAAGACAACAACCATCTGCACGAACAGTTCGACGACGTTTGCAGCAGCGTGGACTATCAGCTCGGAGACCATGGCTGCGGTTACCATTGACGCTGCATCACAGACAGGAGCGCCTGCGATGGTGTACTCAACGACGAAGCTGGATGCACGAATGGCTAAACGTCATTTTGTCGGACGAATCCAGGTTCTGTTTACAGCATCGTGATGGTAGCATCCGTGTTTGGCGACATCGCGGTGAACGCACATTGGAAGCGTGTATTCGTCATCGCCATACTGGCGTATCACCCGGCGTGATGGTATGGGGTGCCATTGGCTACTCGTCTCGGTCACCTCTTGTTCGCATTGACGGCACTTTGAACAGTGGACGTTACATTTCAGATGTGTTACGACCCGTGGCTCTACCCTTCATTCGATCCCTGCGAAACCCTACATTCCAGCAGGATAATGCACGACCGCGTGTTGCAGGTCCTGTACGGGCCTTTATGGATACAGAAAATGTTCGACTGCTGCCCTGGCCAGCACATTCTCCAGATCTCTTACCAAATGAAAACGTCTGATCAATGGTAGCCGAGCAACTGGCTCGTCACAATACGTCAGTCACTACTCTTGATGAACTGTGGTATCGTGTTGCAGCTGCATGGGCAGCTCTGACTCAATGCCCAGGTGTATCAAGGCCGTTATTACGGCCAGAGGTGGTTGTTCTCGATACTGATTTCTCAGGATCTATGCACTCAAATTGCGTGAAAATGTAATCACATGTCGGTTCTAGTATAATATATTTGTCCAATGAATACCCGTGTATCATCTGCATTTCTTCTTGGTGTAGCAATTTTAATGGCCATTAGTGTATTATAAGTAAACTGGAAGCAGTCTTGATCGCATAATTTTTTTTTAATGTGGTGACCGATTTCGATCTCATTATAATATCATCTTCAGACCTACAATGAACAAGACCGAAACCGGTCACCACATTATAAAAAATTTATGCGATCAAGACTGCTTCCAGTTTATTTGCAATAATATGAATCGGTGAGGAGAGCTCAGTGACTTCGAAAGTGGACTATTCATTAGATACCGTCTGATTAACAGATCTATCAGGGACAATTCAATCCTTCTAAAACTTCAATCCTTCCACTGTTGGTTACGCGACTGTGAAGTGGAAACGCAATGGAACTGCCAAGACCTCATGTGCTACCAGACAGGTACAAGAACCATCGAGCACTACAGAGGATGGCTGTAAAAGTCGCATGAATCAGTGGAAGGAAACATTCGTGATTTCCGAAGTGCTACCAACAGTCCAGACAGTACAATGACTGTAAACAGGGAGTTAAAAAGAACGGGGTGCAGTGGTCGGGCAGCTACGTATAAGCCACACATATTTGTATTCAATGTTGAACGACGCTTTAGGAGAGGTACAGAGCGACGCTACTGGGCAGCGGATGATTAGGAACGAGCAATTTGGAGTGATGAATCACGCTGAACCCTGTGGCAGTCCGGTGAAAGGGTTTGGATTTGGCTAATACGTGGGGAACGTTAACTACCAGCATGTGTAGTTCCAAAAGTAAAGCACAGAATTCACGGCTCCTTATTGCCCTTAAGAAAATGCTAAATGCGGAAGGAAATGGAGAGAACTTAGAGCACTATGTACTGCCTGCGGTAGAGGAAACTTCGGAGATGACGAATGTTTGTCAGCATGACAATGGACACTGTCATAAACCAGCGTCGGTGAAGTAACAGTTTCGGGACAACAACATTCCTGAAATGGACTGTCCTGTCCAGAGCCCCTACCTGAACCCAACGAAACATCTTAGGGATGAGTCAGAACGTCGATTTCGTTCCAGACCCACTATCTCCTCTGGTTTCAGTTCTTGAGGAAGAATGGTCTGGCAGCCCACCACAGACATTCGGGCACCTGATTGAAAGTGTCTCCAGTAGAGTTCAAGGCATCATGAAGACGTAGGATGGACACAGCTCATATTAATGTCCACTAGTAAATGTTCGGATACGTTTGATCAGACAATGTACGGAGTGTAACTTGTGTGGTGGACCTATTTGTATTACACTACTGGCCATTAAAATTGCTACACCAAGAAGAAATGCAAATGATAAACGGGTATTCATTGGACAAATATATTATACTAGAACTGACATGTGATTACATTTTCAAGTAATTTGGGTGCATAGATCCTGAGAAATCAGTACCCAGAACAAACACCTCTGGCCGTAATAACGGCCTTGATACACCTGGGCATTGAGTCAAACAGAGCTTGGATGGCGTGTACAGGTACAGCTGCCCATGAAGCTTCAACACCATGCCACAGTTCAACAAGAGTAGTGACTGGCGTATTGTGACGAGCCAGTTGCTCGGCCACCATTGACCAGACGTTTTCAATTGGTGAGAGATCTGGAGAATGTGCTGGCCAGGGCAGCAGTCGAACATTTTCTGTATCCAGAAAGGCCCGTACAGGACCTGCAACATACGGTTGTGCATTATCCTGCTGAAATGTAGGGTTGCACAGGGATCGAATGAAGGGTAGAGCCACGGGTCGTAACACATCTGAAATGTAGCGTCCACTGTTCAAAGTGCCGTCAATGCGAACAAGAGGTGACCGAGACGTGTAACCAATGGCACCCCATACCATTACGCCGGGCGATACGCCAGTATGGCGATGACGAATACACGCTTCCAATGTGCGTTCACCGTGATGTCGCCAAATACGGATGCGACCATCACGATGCTATAAACAGAACCTGGATTCATCCGAAAAAAATGACGTTTTGCCATTCGTGCACCCAGATTCGTCGTCGCGTACACCATCGCAGGCGCTCCTATCTGTGATGCAGCGTCAAGGGTAACCGCCGCCACGGTCTCCGAGCTGATAGTCCATACTGCTGCAAACGTCGTCGAACTGTTCGTGCAGATGGTTGTTGTCTTGCAAACGTCCCCATGTGTCGACTCAGGGATCGAGACGTGGCTGCACGATCCGTTACAGCCGTGCGGATAAGATGGCTGTCATCTCGACTGTTAGTGATACGAGGTCGTTAGGACCCTGCACGGCGTTCCGTATTATCCTCCTGAGCCCACCATTCCGTATTCTGCTAACAGTAATTGGATCTCGACCAACGCGAGCAGCAATGTCGCGATACGATAAACCGCAATTGCGATAGGCTACAATCCGACCTTTATCAAAGTCGGAAACGTGACGGTACGCATTTCTCCTCCTTACACGAGGCTTCACAACGTTTTACCAAGAAACGCCGGTCAACTGCTGTTTGTGTATGAGAAATCGGTTGGAAACTTTCCTCATGTCAGCACGTTGTAGATGTCGCCACCGGTGCCAACCTTGTGTGGATGCTCTGAAAAGCTAATCATTTGCATATCACAGCATCTTGTTCCTGCCGGTTAAATTTCGCGTCTGTAGCACGTCCTCTTCGTGGTGTAGCAATTTTAATGGCCAGTAGTGTACAATCCACAGGGAGGGCCTAAAGTGTAATGATCACATAAAAGTAGTTGTAGTGAAAGCAAATGCCACATTGTGATCCATTGGAAAAATCGTAAGGAAATGTAACTCATTCGCGCAAGGAGTGACCTAGAAAGCATTTGTCCTAGAGATTCTTGTACATTGGTCGTCAGGTTGCGTTAATAGAAGAGACAGAGAATATGCAACTAAGGGGGCACTTTTCGTCACTGGATCGTTCAGTAAGCGCGAGGGCACTACGGAGATACGCAACGACTCCGCAGCCTGATTCTTCACGAGACCAGTTGTGCACCGAGGCAAGGTTGAAATACCGAGAGAGTACGCTCCAAGAAGAATCGGGCGACATACTTCTTGCTCTCACATACGTCACCCGAAATTATCAATACTAGAAAATAGGAGATGTTTACGTTGTCGTACTTTCCACGCGCCATTCGGGAAGGGAGATAATGATTGTGCTGTCAGAATTGAGTGTAAATTTACACAATGACCGAGAAGTCCGCGCGTCCCTCTGGACTTCGTAGAACTGGAAAAATATATAAGTGTTTCTTTGGTATCCCTGTTTGAAGCTGGCGAAAAATATTGTTGTCACTGTTTAAAAAGTGGTTCAAATGGCTCTGAGTACTATGGGACTTAACATCAGATTTCATCAATCGCCTAGAACTTAGAACTACTTAAACCTAACTAACCTAATAACATTACACACATCCATGCCCGAGGCAGGATTCGAACCTGCGACCGTAGCGGTCGCGTGGCCCCGGACTGAATTGCCAAGAACCACTCGGCCACAGCAGCCGGCCTTCTCACTGTTACTTTGTCTTACTTCAGTACGACATATTTTTAGTTGCGAAGCCTTGACTGACGTGAGCGCACACAGTTTACACTGCTGAATAGCGTTTAGTAACGTGTGTGCGAGCGCGCGCGCGCGCCTGTGTGTGTGTGTGTGTGTGTGTGTGTGTGTGTGTGTGTGTTGGTGCATGAAAAGGACAATGATAGTTTTAATGCGTCCGTTTAGAGTCCTTTCAGGTAGTATTCGAGTAGGGATGGCGGTTATAGATGAAACACCCGGTTTTCGGTAATATCGGTTTCTTTCCACGCCAGTTTAACCTGCCCGTTAAAACCGCTCAAAATAACCGGTGTCTGGAATAACCAATTTTCGGTTTTTTGTTCCTATTATTTCCTGTACTAAACGTAGAAATCGAACAAAAGTTGAAAAATTTTGACTCTCTCAGTTTCAAGATACACAGAATCATTGTATTATTAAATAGGGAAATAGAAAGAAACTTCGTCCGTCCAACGTTCGCTGCTATTCTCGAAAAGTGGTAACTGATTGAATACTAAAAAAATCACCAGTAATCTGGTATTGATTCTAATTTTTTGAAACTCTGCTCAAAAATCATGTTGTAGTCAGGGATCGTATCAGTATTTGGGCATTACAAATGCTGAAATGTGAAAAGCGAGGCTGAAGAAGTCTGTTTTTCGTATTTATTTGTCCTTTTCAAGGGATGTAAGCAGATAAAGACGTATTATGTCGACACCGGCAACAGACCAGCTCATTCTATTTTTATTGTGCATTATGAATGAATAGTTGTTAAGTTTTAATTTATTAATGTTACCTTAATCTCCCTCCTGTTTTATTACTTCCTAGAAATGACAGACAAATCTTTAATCTCTTAAAGCAAATAAAGCATTGCACTTCATTGTTATGTATTTCGTAAAAACATTTCCAGCCTAGGATTGGTGCCATTTTGCAAAACAATGGATGTCCGGCGGCGACAGCGAGGAACTACCGGATGGATCAAGTGGGGCCATGTCTTGCGTACTGCGCATACACAGGTACCTTCAGCCACGATATATGGCAGCAAGTACATTATTGTATAAGCAGTGATGTACCAATTTTTGCTCGTTTCCGTCGGCATTGTTATTGAAATAGCACTGATCGCTTTTCCCATTTTCTACAATAACGTCAGTATTTCAAAATAACGCAAATTTTACGGATGAAAATTACTTATTTTTTATGAAAGGTTACGAAAAATTTTAGTAGTGTTGCCATGGCTAATTGATTTTTATTCAGTTATTAGTAAAAAATAAAAAGCATCTGATATAACCCAGACCAAACAAATACTGAAACATACAGGTTAATCGGAACTAAAATACTGGTATCAATTTTAAGTGGTAGGTTTTCTCGTCCCTATATCAAAGACAGATTGTGTAGTGGGCATAAGAAAACGTGAGAGGAAAAGTGTGCCGCCAAACGTCGTTCAAACTAGGGCTGTCGATGTTGTTAAAAATATCGGGAATCTGATATATCGATATTTTAAAAAAGTAGCTTTATCAGCCGTCAGTATACCGGTAAAATTATCGATATATCGACGGTAACAACATCGACGTACTGCCCAAAATAGTATCGGCTGCACGTTGTAAATATACTGCCTGTTTTAGAGCTGATGTTTAAAAAATGATTTACTGCTATGTATTCTGTACATCTACACGTTAGCAGCCTGCTTATCTCCCTTAGAGCAAGGATTGAAAGGAAAACGATACTCGTTCACGCTTGGCGATAACCACTTTGCTAACAATGGTAAATGCACGGAAGTGGCACAACAAAAGGTGTCGGATGGGTTCGTCGTTCGGTTTCGTCACTTATGAGATTTGTCTGTATCACTTCATGTCGACTTCCCTGTCTTTTTTTTTTTCTTCATTTCTGTAAACGCCAGCGACCTAGAAGTTGTAATGAGAAAATTGCTTGATGAAGATACAAACGTTGCAGTTTCTGCTGGAGTATCGAGCGCCGATTACGTCAGCATTTCCCTTCACACGTCTGCGCCCACAGCAAAGACCACTCTTGTCATTTAGATTTTTGTTCAGCAGTTTCAGCAATTGTTTTTGAAGAATGCCGATGTGAAGAGATATCACATTAGTTGCTTTAAAAATTGTTTTTTAATGCAACCGGTATGCTATTTCTTCACATGGATGTCTTGTTATTCCATTTACAGCGCGACCTCGCAGTGCAATCGGACTTCTTCTTGCCATCTATACTTATCTCACGCAGTTATGAAGAAAGACTGGACGTGATTAAAGCTAAAAAAATAGGAAGACCCCTTCACAAAGTGAAAGTAAAATTATTTCCTGCTACAATTTCAAAAGAACAACTTCAAGTATTTATTGAAAATTGCGAAAAAAATATAATGTAAAATATAAATATCGGCACTCGATGTTGCCATTTCGATATTGGTATGTCGATATATCGGCGAAAATAATATGTCAGATATCTATCAATATTTTATGGAAAAATATCAATATATCCATATTTTATCAACAGCCCTAGTTAACACAACTAGCAGTCTCCAGTGAAGTCCATTTGCAGAAGAGCAGCTCAACTTCAAGTACAGCGGGCAGCAATGCAGAACCACTTTAAGGAAGCTTTTAGAGCGAAAGGATTTAGAGCGATGTTTGAGAATGAATTATTTGATAACAACGTGGAGCAGCGAGCTGCTGCCTTCCTTACTTTGTTGGGGATGCCGTGTTTTGCTCAAGAGTATGGGATCCGTCGCACCTCAAACAGCAGGAATGTGGTTTTCTAGTCTAATAAAAATCCTCGTTGTGTGAAAGACTTGGAAACAATCCATCACACGATACTGGCCGAGGGGTCATCAAGACGATAATTTTTGAAGAGTCAGTGAATGTAAATTGCTATTTGGACGTGTTGCAAACTTGGTTTATACGTCAGGTCGAAGACTTGAGAAAACGTGAGACAATACGGATCCTACGACTTATCTTAGAATACAGATTAAGGAAAGGCAAACCTACCTTTCTACCATTTGCAGACTTAGAGAAAGCTTTTGACAGTGTTGACTGGAATACTCTCTTTCAAATTGTGAAGGTGGCAGGGGTGAAATACAGGGAGCGAAAGGCTATTTACAATTTGTACAGAAAACAGATGGCAGTTATAAGAGTCGAGGGACGTGAAAGGGAAGCAGTGGTTGAGAAGAGAGTGAGATAGGTTTGTAACATATCCCTGATGTTATTCAATCTGTGTATTGAGTAAGCAGTAAAGGAAACAAAAGAAAAGTTCGGAGTAGGAATTATAATCCATGGAGAAGAAATAAAAACTTTGACGTTTGCTGATGACATTGTAACTCTGTCAAAGACAGCAAAGGACCTGGAATAGCAGTTGAACGGAATGAACAGTATCTTGAAAGGAGGATATAAGCTGAACATCAACAAAAGCAAGACGAGGGTAATTGAATGTAGTTGACTTAAATCAGGTGATGCTGAGGGAATTAGATTAGAAAATGAGACACTTAAAGTAGTAGATGAGTTTTTGTATTTGGGGAGCAAAATAACTGATCATGGTCGAAGAAGAGAGGTTATAGAATGTAGAGTGGCAATGGCAAGAAAAGCGTTTCTGAAGAAGAGAAATTTGTTAACATCGAGCATAGATTTAAGTGTGAGGAAGTCTTTTTTAAATATATTTGTATGGAGTGTAGCCATGTATGGATGTGAAACATGGACGATAAACAGTTTGGACAAGAAGAGAATAGAAGCTTTCGAAATGTGGTGCTACAGAAGAATGCTGAAGATTAGATGGTAGATCACATAACTAATGAGGAGCTATTGAATAGAGTTGGGGAGAAGAGAAATTTGTGGCACAACTTGACTAGAAGAAGGGACCGGTTGGTAGGACATGTTCTGAGGCATCAAGGGATCACCAGTTTAGTATTGGAGGGAAGCGTGGAGGGTAAAAATCGTAGAGGGAGACCAAGAGATGAATACACTAAACAGATTCAGAAGGATGTAGGGTGCAGTAGTTACTCGGAAATGAAGAAGCTTGCACAAGATAGAGTAGCATGGAGAGGTGCATCAAACTAGTCTCTGGACTGAAGACCACAACAACAACAACAACAACATGCTAACATAAGGAGAAAAGAGGAATGGTTGAGCCCAAATAAAGCAGCAACTCCCTGTACAAAGACTTGCTCGAAGCAACAAAAGATAATGTTACGAATCTGTTGGAACAGCGACGGTGTGGTGTACTACGAATTGCTTCTCGAGGTGTAACCGTCTCTGCTGTGATTTATTGTCAACAACTGAGAAGTCTTGCAGACGAGATGCAAGAACATTAGCCAGGAGGACTGCGTGAAGTGATGTTACTCCTCAATGACACCCACCCTCATTCTGCTAGACTGACAAAAAACACTTTACAGAAGTTGAGTTGGGAAGACATTCCGCACCCACCTTACTCATTTGATCTTGCGCTCTCAGATTTTCACTTTTTCCGCTTTCTACCGAACAAATGTCAAGCAGCCTCCTTTCTGGATCAAAATGCGCCCCGAACAAGGGTCTAAGTGTTCTTCACCTCAAAACTGCGTGATTTGCACAGTCGTGGAATTGGAAAGCTACCTCAGCGTTGGCAGACTGTTTTAAATTGTGAAGGAAAATGTGTTACTGAGACTAAAGACGAGGATTCCATGCGCATCCATGTTTTTTTATAGGATCATTGGACTCAGCTCAAGCTTAATACTTAATCACTTCATTACTTTCTGATGCCAAACATGTAAACTTTTTCGCTGCATATTTGCGTATTGTAACCTTTTCAGGAATGAAAACATGCATAATACGTATATAAGGAAATTTTAGTTTAATTGTGCATATAATATTCATCATTTTCAATTTAAATGCATATTTTAATGATTTGGAGCAGACACCTCGCTTTTTTTACTTTTATGATCCTTAGTTTTGCTTCAGGAATAAGAGCTGATGGAAAAAAAGGGGGAGGGGAGGAATAACAGGAATAGAAATTTAAGATTCTCACAAGAGGAAGCCTTTCCCAGAATTTTAGTGACAGCCCTCTGCAGGGTGCGTGTCGTAAACAGATTCATTTCTCCACGACAACCACCGGCAAGCCTTTGATCTCGCGAGAACGGAAATTCAGCCTTTTATGTCAGGTATCGCTGCTGACGCAACAATAACGCAGCTGCAGAGCGGCCTTCAGGACTTTGAACAAACCTCTCTACCAATTTAGATTCTTCTAAAACTGAAATTGTTCCCTTAAACTGTCTTCGTAGTCTGTGTGTGAACCTCATAAATTTGTGTAATTGTGTTCGCGTGCATTAATGTGCTGCTAATACGCCTCCACCAACGGCCTTGCCGCAGTGGTAAAACCGGTTACCGTCAGATCACCGAATTTAAGCGCTGTCGGGCTCGGCTAGCACTTGCATGGGTGACCATCTGGTCTGCCGAGCGCTGTTGGCAAGCGGGGTGCACTCAGCCCTTGTGAGGCAACTGAGGAGCTACTTGATCGAGAAGTATCAGCTACGGTCTCGGAAACTGACATACGGCCGGGAGAGCGGTGTGCTGACCACATGCCTCTCCATATCCGCATTCAGTGACGCCAGTGGACTGAGGATGACACGGCGGTCAGTCGGTACCTTTGGGCCTTCATGGCCTGTGCGGGAGGAGTAATACGCCTCCAACGAAAAGTTGCTGAGTGTACTCCTTACATAGTTGACAAAAGTATTTCATTATATCAGATGGAAAAGTTGCAGTCAGTGATTGTTCTAGTGAACATTTAACCTTTTCTTTTTCGGAAAATACTCTTTGGTGCTTGTCATTTGTAAAACATTACAAAATTTATTCTAAACAATTATAAGAATGCCAGTTTTTAAAATCATATCCACATAACTGAAAGATCTTTTATAATATCAGATAATTGTACTAAACAGCATGTCGCATCTGCATCACATATTGCAAGAACGCGAAAAGCGAAAGTATGTGCAACACAACGAAACCAGTCATTTATTACTGCTGCCATACCCAAGGCACCGAAAAATAATTTTTAGGTGGATTTGTGCGATGCCTTTGTAGGAGCAAATATACCATTTGAGAAACTCAGAAACTCAACTCTTAAGGGATGTTTGGAGAAGTATGCATCAAAAGATGTCCCTGGTCCCTCGACAATGAGGAAAAATTTTGGCCCGGAATCTTATCTTCAGAAGGCAAACGTAAAGTATTTGCCAAAATAAATGAAAATTATTTTCACACACGTGAAATTACTTCTTGTTTTGGTAGCGAGGTACTGTATAAAATTCGAGAGGACCTGGGATCTTCAACCATATGGACTTACGAAGATGAAACAATGGATCGCCGGCCGCTGTGGCCGACCGGTTCTAGGCGATTCACTCCGTAACCGCGCTGCTGCTACGGTCGCTGGTTCGAATCCTGCCTCGGGCATGGATGTGTGTGATGTCCTGGATGTGTGTGATGTCCCCTTATAGGGGACTGATCACCTCAGATGTTGAGTCCCATAGTGCTTAGAGCCATTTGAACCATCAAACAATTTATCGTGCGGGGCGCTATGCTGCTAACCTAGTTGTAGGAAAATGAACTGAGGATGGCGCTGGTCAACCCCACCTATTGTGCTGTTAAGTCCGGCAACAAGCAAGTAACTCTACAATTGCTAGTTTCTTTGATGATGGACTGCCTAAGCGTTAATGAGAAACTGTAACTGAACAACAGTTATAAAATTATTTTATTGTCACTTAAGTTTCCATTTTTATAAATCACTGGCTGAGAAAATGCTTCTTACGTTTTAGATATTCTGTGGCCAAATACTTTAAATACAAGCAGAGTTCTTTTGCGGCCAAGTGATGCTGCTCTTTGCATGCTGAAGGCCGGGAAAGCAATTAAAATAGTCTGGTCAAATGTAAAACACATTAATGTCTTGCTCATGGGCTCCTTCGTGTTGCAAAAGCAATACGCTCCAGTTATGGCAATGACAATAATTTGATATCAACTAAAAAGGTATGTGTGAAATTTAGGGATTTATCAGTTTTAATGGTCCCAAAGCTTTAAAAATAAATTAGTTATTTTTAAACGATATTTTTATGCACTTGTTTTCAAAAGCCCCTGCACGTATGGTTGTTTACAACAAGAATCCACCTAAGTTAATGTTACCCCCACACCCATCCTTACTAATGGAGTGCTTGGTTGGAAGCTGCAGTGTTTTACTCTGATAATTTTGATGCCATTAAATCGGTATGAATTAAAATTGATACGTAGTTAATTGCAAAAAAATTAATACTTCCCTTTTTAATTCTAAAGTAAATATTTCCTTCATTTCAGGCAGTAAACAGGTTCCCGCCGGATAATACCGTATGTGTCATAGATGAACGATCATCATTTAACTGCAAAGAAGGGGAGCAGGACATAATTAATATTAAGAGGGGTAGGACGTCAAACGAGCCAACTTGGAGCAGGACAAGCACCACAGGACATTTTAACTTCCACTGCCTATACTTTTACAAATAAATTAATGAACTTTGTCAGCATGACCAGGAAGGATACAGAATTCACACTCATAGCAGCGGAAGTTCAAAAACATAACAAAATAATTTTATTGACAACTGAAATTTCATCATAGTTTCACTTACTAAAGGTTGCATTTGTTGCTATAGGTATCCTTTTCTTCATAAGTAAGAGAGATTCTTCGATGAATTTTGCACAGCATACAAACCATACTTGTAGGTGTACAAAACTCAATTTATTTAATTTATGAAAATATGAATAGCCTGTTACATTTTAAACTTCATGTTTAGAAAAAAACCGAAATTTTATAGTTAATTATCTCAATTTCTACCATAGTTTTAATAGACTACGAAAATACTACAGTTTCATACACCTGTAAGTATGGCTTGTATGCTCTGAAAAATTTATTGAAGAATCTCTCTTACTTATGAAGAAAAGTATACCTATAGCAACAAATCCCTCCCAGGGGACACTGCATTATAGTGAGCACCTTCAGTGCCGGGCGGGAGGGCTTGCATGCTTACGTGAAGTCGAGTTCTGTGCCGGCTATAGCGTAGCTACTGGCGGGGTCACTCAAGCCGGATTCGTCTCGACTGAGGAGCCAAACGAAGTGTGGCCCACAACATAGGGCAGGAAGGGCACTAGAGGCGTAGTGAAGCCAGCTTCCCTAGGGGAGTAAATCTCATACAAATCCTGGTCCTCCAGGTTGGGCGTTGGGCGTGGGACTAACAACCCCGCCTCGTAAAAATTTTATACTGTTATTGAAACACATAAGACCTCTAATATGTGCCCTATTCTCCACATCAGAGTAAAAGAAATTAAGTGAAGTAAGTCATAGCAACAAATGCAGCCAACAGTAAGTGAAAAAATGATGATATTTCACATGTAAAAAAAATTAGTTTGTTATGTTTTTCAACTTCCACTGCTATGAGTTCGAATCCTGAATCCTTCCGTCTCTAAATTTCCATCTAAAGTAATAAAACTAGAAGCCATGTGTCTGCCACTGGTAGACTAAACGTCCATTGCTGAGGAACGACAGAGATACCTCAGTCTTCCCAAGGGAAAGCGGGGGAAGACGCGAGGAAGAAATGGTACTGTGTCATAAACAAGAATCCAGACTACGAATTCTTTTCTTAATTGACGAAGGTATTTTGTAGTGAAACATGAGCGAAGAACTTGAAATTGTCACAGATACGTTCTTCAAATTTGAACCTACAACTTCTTGTGATGTACACATGCCATTTTCTGCCTACAAAAATACACTACTGGCCATTAAAACTTGCTACACCAAGAAGAAATGCAAATGATAAACGGGTATTCATTGGAAAAATATATTATACTAGAACCGACATGTTATTACATTTTCACGCAATTTGGGTGCATAGATCCTGAGAAATTAGTACCCAGAACAACCACCTCTGGCCGTAATAACGGCCTTGATACGCATGGGAATTCAGTCAAACAGAACTTGGATGGCGTGTACAGGTACAGCTGCGCATGCAGCTTCAACACCATACCGCAGTTCATCAAGAGTAGTGACTGGCGTATTGCGACGAGCCAGTTGCTCGACCACCATTGATCAGACGTTTTCATTTGGTAAGAGATCTGGAGAATGTGCTGGCCAGGGCAGCAGTCGAACATTTTCTGTATCCAGAAAGGCCCGTACGGGACCTGCAACATGCGGTCGTGAATTAACCTGCTGAAATGTAGGGTTTCGCAGGGATCGAATGAAGGGTAGAACCACGGGTCGTAACACATCTGAAATGTAACGTCCACTGTTCAAAGTGCCTTCAATGCGAACAAGAGGTGACCGAGACGTGTAACCAATGGCACCCCATACCATCACGCCGGGTGATACGCCAATTCGGCGATGATAAATACCCGCTTCCAATGTGCGTTCACCGCGATGTCGCCAAACACGGATGCGACCATCATGATTCTGTAAACAGAACCTGGATTCATCCGAAAAAATGGCGTTTTGCCACTGGTGCACCCAGGTTCGTCGTTGAGTACAGCATGTCAGGCGCTCCTGTCTGTGATGCAGTGTCAAGGGTAACCGCAGCCATGGTCTCCGAGCTGATTGTTCATGCTGCTGCAAACTTCGTCTAACTGTTCGTGCAGATGGTTGTTGTCTTGCAAACGTCCCCATCTGTCGACTCAGGGATCGAGACGTGGCTGCACGATCCGTTACAGCCATGGGATAAGATGCCTGTCATCTCGACTGCTAGTGATACGAGGCCGTTGGGATCCAGCACGGCGTTCCGTATTACCCTCCTGAACCCACCGATTCCATATTCTGCTAACAGTCATTGGATCTCGACCAACGCGAGCAGCAGTGTCGCGATACGATAAACCGCAATCGCGATAGGCTACAATCCGACCTTTATCAAAGTCGTAAACGTGATGGTACGCATTTCTCCTCCTTACAAGAGGCATCACAACGTTTCACCAGGCAACGCCGGTCAACTGCTGTTTGTGTATGAGAAATCGGTTGGGAACTTTTCTCGTGTCAGCACTTTGGAGGTGTCGCCACCGGCGCGAACCTTGTGTGAATGCTCTGAAAAGCTAATCATTTGCATATCACAGCATCTTCTTCCTGTCGGTTAAATTTCGCGTCTATAGCACTTCATCTTCGTGGTGTAGCAATTTTAATGGCCAGTAGTGTATTTTGACAGATAAACGCAGGAATCTCACAGAAAATAGTTTAGAAATGTTGTCACTTGTTAATAGTGTAGAAAGGGGAGTGAACTAATAAATTAGGAAGAAACATGGTAGTGAAAATATTAATACTTTCTCACTTAATCGTGCATACATTCTAATTTGATAGTGCACGAATGCATGCATTTTTGGGATGTTATAGTGCATGGAATTATCGTCTTTATTGTTATGTGTATTCTATAAAAACGCTACGATGTTACAGGCCAACCCATTTTGTAAGATGTTATTTGGTCACTTCTCGGACATGAGGCTCACCTCTCCTGGCGCGCGGCCGGTGCTGCGCCGCCAGCTCGGGGTCCGCGGTGGGCGTGGCTGGTGACGGGGCGTGTCCCGAGCCGGCCTTCTTCTTCTTGCTGCCGCTGGGCGCCGGCGTGGGGGCGGGGGACGGCGGCAGCGGCAGCAGCGCGGGCAGCGGGGAGGGGCGGCCGCCCGCCACCGCCCCCAGCCCTGCCCCCGGCGCCGCCTCCGCGTCCGCCCCCGCATCCTCCCCGCCGTCGCTGCAGTCGCTTCCCGCCTCCGGGTCCAGGCGCAGCGGCAGCAGCCGCAGCTCCGGCGACGACGGCTTCCGCTTGCCGCTCATCGCCGGACGGTCATACCCCCCTCACAGGCACTGAGCACCGTTACAAACAACAGTTAGAGTCAGTGCTGATGATAACACCACAATCACCACCACTACTACTACTGCTACTACTAGTACTACGACTACTCCGAGGGGTTCAATAAATAACGCAACACATTTTTCTTCTCTGCCTATTTCGAGCCGGCCGAAGTGGCCGAGCGCTTCTAGGCGCTACAGTCTGGAACCGGGCAACCGCTACGATCGCAGGTTCGAGTCGTGCCTCGGGCATGGATGTGTGTGATGTCCTTAGGTTAGTTAGGTTTAAATAGTTCTAAGTTCTATGGGACTGATGACCTCAGATGTTAAGTCCCCTAGTGCTCAGTGCCATTTGAACCTTTTGAACCTATTTCGATTGAAGAACTGCGGAATTTGTTGTGGAATACCTTTGAATCTTCGTGCTTCTACCTCTATAGTTTCTTGACGTTCCGATAGGTGGCGGCACTATACATAGCCTTCAAAATGGCGTCTGTAACAGGGGTGCGATCCAAGCAGAGAGCTGTCATTGTGTTTCTTTTGGCGGAAAACCAGAGCATCGCAGATATTCAGACGCGTTTGCAGAACACCTATGGAGACCTGACAGTCAACAAAAGCTCGGTGAGTCGTTCGGCGAGGCGACTGTCATCATCGCACCAAGGCCAAGCAAACCTCTCCGATCTAACGTGTGCCGTCTGGCCACACAGACAGCGGTCACTCCTACACTGTTAGAACGTACGAACACACTCATTCGAATGATCGACGAATGACAAACAAACACCTCGCTGCTCGACTGGACGTCTCTGTTGGTAGTGTTGACACGCTCATCAAAGTTGTGTCCCTGCTGGGTTCCTCGCCACCTAATAAAGGACCATAAAGAGCAACGAAAGACCACCTGCGCGTAATTGCTTGCGCGTTACGAGGCTAATAGTGACAATTTTTTTGGCCAACATAATCACAGGTGATGAAACACGGCTTCATGACTTCTCAACGCAAATGAAACGGCCCTCCATGGAGCGGCGCATCATCTTTCGTCTGAAGAGTCATGGCGACGGTCTTCTGCCACACTGAAGGGGCTATTCTGATGCCCTTCTTCATTGTGCAACAATCAACTTCAGCGTCTTTGTCGCCACAAAATGCAAACGAATTTGTCCTTCTCGATGACAACTGAAGGCCTCAAACAAGTCAGCGCACCCGAGAGGAGCTCACAAAACTTCATTGGACTGTTCCTCCTCACCCAGCCTACAGCCAGGATCTCGCACCTCCCGACATGTGTGTGGCCCAAAGAAGGGCGCATTCTGCGGGAAGCAGTGCGTGAATGATGGGGAGGCTATTGACGCGGCAAGACGTTGTCTCCGTCGTCGACCAGTAGACCGGTACCACGCCGGCGAACCGGCCCTCCCAGTAAGAAGGTGTAAGGCCGTCGCATTGAACGGAGATTACGTTGAAAAGTACGGCTTTTTGGACAGAAGACAGAAATAATATCCTGAATAAATCCTACGTCCTTCCTAAAAAAAAAAAAGCATCCACTTGAGCACGAACAACTACTACAATTCTTCACTGCATTGATAATGACCTGACACAGGTCGAAATCTGATCTGCGTTGTGACTATAAATGTCATATTAAAAGCAACTTAATTCTACGACTAATTGCTGCTCTATCTAACCCAAAAAAAGGTGTTGCATTACTTATGCTATGTTAACCGGGGACCTAGAAACGACGGAGGGGCTCCGTCCCCGCCGCAGCCGCAGTGGTCCGCAACCCCACGACGACTACCGCAGTCCACTTCACCCCTCCGCCGCCCCACACCGAACCCAGGGTTACTGTGCGGTTCGGCCCCCGGTGGACCCCCCGGGGAACGTCTCACACCAGACGAGTGTAACCCCTATGTTTGCGTGGTAGAGTAATGGTGGTGTACGCGTACGTGGAGAATTTGTTTGCGCAGCAATCGCCGACATAGTGTAGCTGAGGTGGAATAACGGGAACCAGCCCGCATTCGCCGAGGCAGATGGAAAACCGCCTAAAAACCATCCACAGACTGGCCGGCTCACCGGACCTCGACACAAATCCGCCGGGCGGATTCGTGCCGGGGACCGGAGCTCCTTCCCGCGCGGAAAGCCGTGCGTTAGACCGCGCGGCCAACCGGGCGGGCTTTGCATTACTTACTGAATGCCCTTTTTAATATACACATTAAATCTTTAGCTGTACTGTCGACGAGATAGACTCGAACTTCGAGAACAGTGTACACCAGACTCCCAATCATCTGAAACAATATGGACCCGAGAATGCACGGGTAAGTGAAGAATACGAGTAATCCAAAATACACAGTTTTTTACCCGAAACGGCTATTTTTCATCTTTACAAAGCTCTTTACATGTCAAAGTTGAAAGCCAACTGCATTAATTACCCGTGACTCTGCAGAAACTCACAATGTACTTGTAAAATTAGGCTTAAATCACATTCTATTTCTTACCACTTGCTATCAGTTCACTTTCTACATGTACATCTACAAACATATTCCGCAAGCCACAGTAAGCTGCGTGGTAGAAGGTACCTTGTATAACAGTTATTCATACGGTTTCCTGTTCCACTCGCAAATGGAGCGAGGCAAAAACGACATCTAAATGTTTCCCTCATGGTTTCATGGCTCTAAGCACTGTGGGACTTAACATCTGAGGTCATCAGTCCCCTAGACTTAGAACTACTTGAACCTAACTAACCTAAGGACGAAATAAATCTCGGGCGAACAGCCTGGTATGAGTGTGCATAGGACACAACGTGTCGGCAATCGACCACGTTGCCAGGTATATATAGGACAATCTCTCTCCTCCTGGCGCCGGCTCACCGCCGGTCAGTACATTAGCGCACCTGATGATGGCAACGTGGTCGATTGCCGAAATATTGTGTCCTATGCACACTCATACCAGGCTGTTCACCCGAGATTTATTTCGTCATAGAATACGCCTGGAGAAATTGAACAATCACATAACTTAAGGACATCACACACATCCATGCCCGAGGTAGGATTCGAACCTGCGACCGTAGCAGCAGCGCGGTTCCGGACTGAACAGCCTAGGACCGTTCGGCCACAGCGGCCGTAAATGTTTTCCTACGAAGTTTGATTTTTCTTGTCTTCGTCGTCCTTACATGTGATATTCAGGGTGCAATAGTTATAACTGCAGATATTGCTATTGTTGGCAGGACGGTATACTGACTAACATTACATCAGTATTTACATCATTTGCAGAGTAATAGTTAGACCTAGAACAAGTCATGGAGTACCTCCAAGTATATGGGGCAAGAGCAAGCCATCAATGCTTTCCCCCCCCCCCCCCCCCCATGGGAAGTAAGTCAGGTGTTGAAGAGTGTGTACATAGCTGCAAAACGCTCAGTCTACACTGCAGGCGTAATCCACTTAGTAGCGCAGTTACGACCGCGCTGAATACGAGGGCTGTTCGGAAAGTAAGGAACGATAGGTCGCGAAATGCAAACCACAGTGAAAATCAAAACGGTTTTATTTGCAACAGTTAGATACAACTTCCAGCTACTTATCTCCATAGTCGCCGATCCGACTTAGACGTCTGTCGTAGCGTTGTGCCAACTTTCCAATACACCCGTTATAGAAGGCAGCCGCCAGTGCTTTCCGCCAAATCTCTACGCTGGCCTACAGCTCGTTGTCTGTGCCAAAATGTTGTCTTCATAGCCAGCGGATCATGTGAGCAGAGATGAAACTTAGAGGGAGACAATTACGGGCTGTTTTGTGCGTAATCAAACATTTGCAATTGAAAACGATGCAGGAGCATCTTCATTGCACCTGCAGAATGCGGCTGAGAGTTTCCTTGAGGAAGGAACCGCACGACAGTTATGTAATGTTGGATGCATAGCTTCAGGCGAAATTTCTCACCAGGCCCTCAAACTTGGCGGGAGACACTATTGTTCTAGGTATCTTTATGTGCTGCCTGTGTGCTCAGAACTAAAAAGAACGACGTAACGCGATCGACGGGCATACTAGAGAGACTGTGCAAAACTTCATCGGATTTTCACTGTGGTTTCCATTTCGCGACCGATCGTTTCTTACTTTCCGAATAACCCTCGTACATCAGTTCATATAGCATGTGGCGTGTTTGTGGGAAGAATGTTCGACGCAGAGGAAAATATGAAAAAGAATGCTGTCTTCCCTCCAGGGCTTCCAACTTGAGTTCACGCATTTCCGTAATACTTGATTGTTGATCGAACCTATCGATAACAAATCTAGCAAAACGCCTTTGAACTGCTTCATTGTCTTCTTTTAATGCGACCTGGGATCGAAAACACTGTAGCAATGCTCAACAGTGGGTAACATTCAAGTCATCCTTTATCCTCCTACAGTCATTTACAGACACTTTCCGGCACACTACAGCATCGTCATCAAACAGTATTAGATTTCTGCTCACTCTGTCCATCACACAGTTTATGTATGTAGAGAGGAAGAGGAATGGTGTCACACTTTCCTTTTTTTCTAATGGACGCTCGCCATCCAGGACAACTTACTGGGTTCTAAGACTTAAAACGTCTCATATGTGAGAACCCATTTCGTATGTTCGGAACTTCGTTAACAGTCTGTAGTGGGACATCGTGTCAAACATTTTCCAGAATAGAAAAGGACAAGCTGAGGTTCGCACAAGCGATTCTTTCTAAATTGCTATTGACTTGTGGATAGATGTCTTTTTCTCTTGGAAACTGCCAAGAAATAATCATCCACTTCTTTCTGTTTTTCATTCCCTTTCCTCCTGAGGTCTATTCACATTTACCAGAGAGCCAAAACATCAGTATAGTCAAACGAATTTTGTTTTGCTTACTCTAACAACTATTCTTTCCTGAGCACTGTCACTTTTATACACTGATGGAAAAAAATCCTAACACCAAGAAGGACTTATGCGATATAAATGAAAGTTGGAAGGCGTCTTTCTACACCTGAAAGATTATATCTATTCAAATTTAGTGCCTGTTGCATAAGAGTGGTGATAATAGCGCTATTATTAGGATGCAAATCAGTTTTCCTTTAAATACACACTGTAATTGTCGTGTGCGTCAGTTATCTTTGTGTTTGAACGTGGTCAGTTGATGTTAGTCAAGAATGCCTTTAAGGCGACGAAAGCGCTATTATCAACACCTCACTGAGTTTGAGTGATGTCGTGTAATAGGGCTACGAGAAGCTGGATGTTACTTCTGAGATACTGCAGAAAAATTTTACAGGAATGTAGCCACTGTACATGACTGCTGGCAGTGGTCGCCACGGGAATATACGGTCACAAGAAGACCGGGTGTAAGTAGGCTGTTTAGGTTTTTATTTTGGTAACGTCACGTAGCACTCTGTAAGAAAATCACTGACTGTGCTGCGTCCAGTCTGTGGCTGGTTTGCATTGTTGGAATTTGCTATTGTAGTGTTGGGCAGTTGGATGTTAACAGCGCAGTTGCGCAGTTGGAGGTGAGCCGCCAGCAGTGATGGATGTGGGGAGAGAGATGGCCGAGTTTTGAGAGCGGATGATCTGGACGTGTGTACATCAGAGAGAGTAAATTTGTAAGACTGGATGTCATGAACTGATATATATATTATGACTTTTGAACACTATTAAGGTAAATACATAGTTTGTTCTCTATCAAAATCTTTCATTTGCTAACTATGTATGAAAAAGATTTGAGCAAAAATGAGTATTGTACAATGATAAATATTTATTTTGAAAGAGGATACGAACAAAACAGTAGGGTTTAGGGACAACAGGGTTAGATAGGATTTTTTTGCAGGAGAGATCTATGGAATGAAGTTTTGGGTTGGACTGCAGTACCAAATGTTACACTGAAAACGAACCCTGTCCTTTCCTTTTGTGTTATTCCGCTATGTGTTTGTGAACCCTTGTGTATTTGTGTTTTTCCTGTGTTTATGTGTTTATCTGATAAGAGTTGTGTTGTAGAATTTTTCTAATAATGTGTTATTTACTTTGTAAAGATGTTTAGACATTATTAATGCTGTTCTGTTTTAATGCTCATGTGTCTAATTAATGTTTAGAAAACTATTCCCATTATTTTATTTATTTATTTATGTCATAATTCCTGTAACACTGATGTATATGTTTATTTCTATTCTGTTGTAAAGCCTGTACTACTACAAATGTTATCTGTTTTGTTATGTTCTTTAGTGATGTATTTTGTACCTCTGTAATTGTATTCTTCTATTGTAAATTTATAATTGTATAGACAGCAGTTCTTCAAATTAAGTTTCATTTCACTGCACACGTTCCTGTTGGTAATAGTATATGCACAATAGGTGAGAATTTGGACTGTTAGTGTTTGCACGTGCGTTGATAATTCAGCAACGGACTGGTTAACAGCATTGCTGGTTCTAAAAACAATTCCCAAAACTTTGTGAGTGCACAAGTGGTGGTTTATGGACTTGCTATATTGTCCGCAAGACTCTTCGATGGTGATTGTGCATCTGCACAGTCGCAACAGATGGCTGCTGGCCGTCTTTACGAGGACTACAGTGGGTCTGCATCTTTGATGGTCCACCAATACCATTATTTCTACAAGGACTGCGGTGGGTCTGCACCTCTGGTGGCCCACCAATACCGTAATCTCTAACAGGACTACAGTGGTCTGCTCTGTGATGACCTACCTACCAATATTCTTTAAAACTTCGACTGACTCTGCTGTGGGTTTGCTCTGTTGTGACCCATGTCAAGAGTCAGCATTGTCTTTTCGTTGGAAGGACAACACTACTTCTTCAAGACTGCATTGAAATCCACTACTTCCATGTGCATTTTCTTTTACTGCTCAGACTTCGAGGAAAAAAAAAACACTGCAATTTTACTGTGATGAATGATCAGGACTGTCTTTATGGACTGTGAGAAAATTTTAGTTTTTGACCAACATTGTATCAATAAGTGTGTGCATTTCTTTGTTATTGTAATTATGAAAAATTTCTTCAAATATGTATTGGCCAGTGCCCAAAACAATTTGTAAAATTTTTTTGTGGGGAGCATGGGGGCTATGTAAGTTGGCTGTTGGCTGTTTAGGTTTACATGTTGGTAACGTCACGTAGCGCTCTGTAAGAAAATCACTGAGTGTGCTGCGTGCAGTCTGTGGCTGGTTTGCATTGCTGGAATTTGCTATTGTAGTGTTGGGCAGTTGGCTGTTAACAGCGCGCAGCGTTGCGCAGTTGGAGGTGAGCCGCCAGCAGTGATGGATGTGGGGAGAGAGATGGCGGAGTATTGAGAGCGGATCATCTGGACGTGTGTCCATCAGAGAGAGTAAATTTGTGAGACTGGATGTCATGAACTGATATATATATTATGACTTTTGAACACTATTAAGGTAAATGCATTATTTGTTCTCTATCAAAATCTTTCAGTTGCTAACTATGCCTATCAGTAGTTAGTGGCTTCAGTAGTTTGAATCTTTTATTTAGCTGGCAGTAGTGGCGCTCGCTGTATTGCAGTAGCTTGAGTAACGAAGATTTTTGTGAGGTAAGTGATTCATGAAAGGTATAGGTTATTGTCAGTCAGGGCCATTCCTTTGTAGGGATTTTTGAATGTCAGATTGCGTTGCGCTAAAAATATTGTGTGTCAGTTTAAGCACAGTCATTTATAATTTTTCTAAGGGGACGTTTCACAGGCTCCGGATGTCCACGTGGCACTACCCAGAGAGAAGACCATCGAGTTCTGCTACGGCTCTGGCGCATCGTAGGGCACCTGCAGCAGCAATTTGAGTAGTAGTTGGCACCACCGTAACACAACAACCTGTTACAAACCAGTTACTTCAAGGACAGCTCCGAGCCAAGCGTGCATTCCACTGACCCCAGACCACCACCATTTGCGACTCCAGTTACTTCAAGCGAGAGCTCATTGGAGGCCACGGTGAAGGTCTGTTGTGTTTCCTGATGAGCGCTGGTTCTGCCTCGGTGCCAGAGATGGCCGTGTGTCGGTTAGGAAGAGGCGAGCTGAGGGCCTGCAACGAACCTGTCTGCTTGCTAGACACACGGGACATACATCTGGAGGTATGATGTTGCGTGCGATTTCGTATGACAGCAGGAACACTCTCGTAGTTATCCCATGCACCCTGACTGCAAATTTGTACGTCAGTCTGGTGATTCGACATGTTGTGCTGTCTTTCATGAACAGCCTCGCAGAGGGTGTTTTCCAACGGGATAACTCTCGCCCATATTCCGCTGTTGTAGCCAACGTGCTCTACAGATCGTACCACAGGGGAGTGTCATGGGACCATTGCTTTTCACAATATACCGGGTGATCAAAAAGTCAGTATAAATTTGAAAACTTAACAAACCACAGAATAATGTAGATAGAGAGGTAAAAATTGACACACGTGCTTAGAATGACATGGGGTTTTATTAGAACGAAAAAAAAACGCCTCATATTGCTAGACACGTGATAGATCTCTTGCGCGCGTCGTTTGGTGATGATCGTTTGCTCAGCCGCCACTTTCGTCATGCTTGCCCTCCCAGGTCCCCAGACGTCAGTCAGTGCGATTATTGGCTTTGGGGTTACCTGAAGTCCCAAGTGTATCGTGATCGACGGACATCTCTAGGGGTGGTGAAAGACAACATCCGACGCCAATGCCTCACCATAACTCCGGACATGCTTTACAGTGCTGTTCACAACATTATTCCTCGACTACAGCTATTGTTGAGGAATGATGATGGACATATTGAGCATTTCCTGTAAAGAACATCATCTTTGCTTTGTCTTACTTTGTTATGCTAATTATTGCTATTCTGATCAGATGAAGCGCCATCTGTCGGACTTTTTTGAACGTTTGTATTTTTTTGGTTCTAATAAAACCCCATGTCATTCCAAGCATGTGTGTCAATTTGTACCTCTCTATCTACATTATTTTGTGATTTATTCAGTTTTCAAATTTATGCTGACTTTTTGATCACCTGATATACAAATGACCTAGTAGATAATGTCGGAAGTTCCATGCGGCTTTCCACGGACGATGCTGTAGTATACAGAGAAGTTGCAGCATTAGAAAATTGCAGCCACATGCGGGAAGATCTGCAGCGGATAGTCACTTGGTGCAGGGAGTGGCAACTGATCCTTAACATAGACAAATGTAATGTATTGCGAATACATAGAAAGAATGATCCCTTATTGTATGATTATATGATAGCGTAACAAACACTGGTAGCAGTTACTTGTGTAAAATATCTGGGAGTATGCGTGCGGAACGATTTGAAGTGGAATGATCATATAAAATTAATTGTCGGTAATGCGGGTGCCAGGTTGAGATTCGTTGGGAGAGTCCTTAAAACATGTAGTCCGTCATAAAAGAGGTGGCTTACAAAACACTCGTTCGACCTATACTTGAGTATTACTCATCAGTGTGGGATCCGTACCAGGTCGGGTTGACAGAGGAGACAGAGAAGATCCAAAGAAGAGCGGCGCGTTTCGTCACAGGGTTATTTGGTAAGCGTGATAGCGTTACGGAGATGTTTAGCAAACTCAAGTGGCAGACTCTGCAAGAGAGGCGTTCTGCATCGCGGTGTAGCTTGCTGTGCAGGTTTCGATAGGTGGCGTTTCAGGATGAGGTATCGAATATATTGCTTCCCCCTACTTATAACTCCCGAGGAGATCACGAATGTAAAATTAGAGAGATTCGAACGCGTACGGAGGCTTTCCGGCAGTCTTCGTTCTTCCCGCGAAACATACGCGAGTGGAACAGGAAAGAGAGGTAATGCAGTGACACGTAAAATGCCCTCCGCCACACACCGTTGGGTGGCTTGCGGGGTATAAATGTAGATGTAGATGTAGATCACAATATCTACCTCCAATCGTGCACATGTGGGACGTCATGGGACGACAAGTCCAGCGTTGTCTACAAGCAGCATTAACCATTCGTGTGTTGATTAAGCAACATCAACAGGCATGGAATTCCATCCCACAAACTGACATCCGACAGGCGTACAACACAATGCATGCACATTTGCATGCTAGCATTAACATTCTGTCGGTACCACCGATTATTAATGTAACTGCATTTCACATTTGCAATAGCTATTCTCGCGTTTAGATTAACCTGTGATCATGCAACGTTAATCACTTAAATATGTTATGAAGACAAATGTATTCTCAAAATTTCATTACTCTACTTTAATTATTTGGGAGTTCGTAGTGTAACACCCCAAGAAACCCGAAAACCCAAATAAGAATGTCATAATAATTTAAAGTAGGGAACAGAGTTATCCTGACAGGTACGACAACTTTGACAATAATGTAACACCTTAAAGTTTTGATGAACACCAATTTCAGTAATTACTGAGTATGTCATGATATAAACCTAGAAAGAAAGCAAGGTTATTTTTAATTAGCTATCAAACATCAGTTATAACTGCAAATCAGTACGACGAAAGTTAAGTCCAAAGTAAAATGTCGGTCAGAGATGACATTTATTGTTAAAGAGAGTTGTAAACGCGGCGAAAAGGAAATTCAATCGTCTACAATGCTCGATCATGGAAATGTTAGTCGCTTCCTAGCTTGCTTGCTATCAAGTCGTGAGAGAGCACCGTTTGTTATAGTACTACAAACGGAACGCTACGAGATTGTTTCTATTAAAAAATTCTCAGTTATTCTGACTTGAGATTTTGAACTGAAGTGATATTCTGGTAGTGTACGACGAGTTAATGAACTTTAATTATTGTAGATGTTATTGTTGGACTCAACCTTCATCAAAGTGAACAGTTATAACGAAGAATGGACATAGTATCGAATACTGCAATACCTGATTAGCCTTGAGTAGGAAACATTAATACGACCACACGAAGATAACACAAATACGACGATTGTAAAAGTTGTCGTAAATGTCACGATCATCGAACTGAAAAGAATCGTAATTGCTCTGATCCATCGGTGTGTGTGTGGTGTGATGATTTTAAACTAACTGCTAAGAAGAAACAATAAAAATTGTTCGTCAGTAATGGAAATCACACGTGTTGCCTCCATCGTTAATTCAACTGTGTGATAGTTGATGATCAAAATTAATTAACTGTGAACATTTTAATTGAAAAATGCCTTGATGAACATTAAGCATTGAAAGGAGTGTTTTGCCGAAATAATATTACGACGCACGAAAGCAAGATAGCATTATAGATTATCTCTGGATTTGCGTCGTGCCGTAGTGAACAATTCTGCCTAGCAACGTAACAACAACACTGATACTGAAGCGCAAATAAATTTTTCCTCGCTTCAGTGATATGAAACGACGCCGGTGATGAATGATTCACACTGCAATAACTAACTAACCGGGCACAGCAAATCATCAAAATGGTTCAAATGGCTCTGAGCACTATGGGACCCAACTGCTGTGGTCATAAGTCCCCTAGAACTTAGAACTACTTAAACCTAACTAACCTAAGGACAGCACACAACACCCAGCCATCACGAGGCAGAGAAAATCCCTGACCCTGCCGGGAATCGAACCCGGGAACCCGGGCGTGGGAAGCGAGAACGCTACCGCACGAGCACGAGATGCGGGCGCAAATCATCATAAAACCATAAAAGTCAATTAAAATCAGCAGTTCGCATCGCTGAGAAGACTGTGCGGACTCGCAGACAGTCTTTCATACATTACGCGAGAAACAATTTTCTTTAGAGACTTTCAGGTGCTGTTCCACTGTATCCGACGGGGACAACCATCACTGCGCGTCGCGTTTCCATTCCACAGACCGAGCTGTAGCAGTGTAAGTAGGCTGTTTAGGCTTTCTTTATGTAAGTTTGCTGTTTATGTTTTTTATTGGCAACGTTACATAGCACTCTGTATGAAAATCACTGGCTGTGCTGTGTGCAGTATGTGGCTAGTTTGCATTGTTGTCTGCCATTATTGTCATGAACTGCTATAGCTGGATGCGAACAGCGCGTAGCGCTGGGCAGTTGGAGGTGAGCCGCCAGCAGTGGTGGACGTGGGGAGAGAGATGGGCTACTGCAAAACAGCGAGCGCCACTACTGCCAGCTAAATAAAAGATTCAAACCACTGAAGGTACTAACTACTGATAGGGATAGTTAGCAAATGAAAGATATTAATAGAGAACAAACAATGTATTTACCTTAATATTCATAATTGACATTCAGTCTTACAGATTATCAAAACTCCGCCATCTCTCTCCCCACGTCCACCACTGCTGGCGGCTCACCTCCAACTGCCCAGCGCTACGCGCTGTTCGCATCCAGCTATAGCAGTTCATGACAATAATGGCAGACAACAATGCAAACTAGCCACATACTGCACACAGCACAGCCAGTGATTTTCATACAGAGTGCTATGTAACGTTGCCAATAAAAAACATAAACAGCAAACTTACATAAAGAAAGCCTAAACAGCCTACTTACACAATGTCGTGTAAATAGGTGGCGTTATACTACGAAGCGCTTCGTGAATTTTACTCGATTTTGTAATCACTGCAGTAATATCGCATACCCTCTCAACCCAGTGAAGTTTCGTTGCCATCTCCCCTTCCGGGTGCTAACTTTTTTTGTCAGGCAGTGAAATGTAGACCTATTCAATAACCAGTCGCAAAATCATGCAATGTTAACAGTAAGCCGAATGTCAAGGATCTCTGATTGTGTCTAATAGAGAGGCGGGAAGCCTTCATCTCACCAGGTAAAGTAAAAGTCCAGATAAGCATATTGCCAGTGCTAACTTTCATAAGTGAAAGTTGAACGTTAAATATGGAAATGGTTCCAAAAGTTGAGAGCTGCTCAACAAACAATGTAAATATGCATGTTGGGCATAACGAAAAGTTGCAGAAATGCAAAGAAATTGGTAATAGAAAATTCAGGAGTTGCGAACCTGATAGTGATTGTAGATTCTACACTGGATCCCTTGTGACGGGGAGACGTGTAGAGGCCGACGTAAAGGAATAAAGAAATAAACTTGGATACTTTACGCTGATTATCAGTGGCAGCCACTTATCATCTACGGCCCAATATAGCTCTCCCCGACATGTCACTATAAATTTCGATAATCAGCAAAGTAACCAAGTTTGTTTCTTTATTCCTTTATGTCGACCCCTACATGTTTCCCCGTCATGAGGGATCCAGTGTAGAATCCCCTTCGTCTCACTGCATGGCCAACTCGTCTCCACATCAGTTTCGTAACAATAACTATCAGGTTCGCAACTCCTGAATTTTCTCTTACCAATTTTTTTGTTTTTCTGCCCCTTCTCGTTATGCCCAACACCCATCTTTACGTTTTTTGTTGAGCAGCTCTCAATTTTTCGAACAATTTCCACGTTTAACGTCCAACTTTCACTTCTGAAAGGTAGTACTGGCAATATGCACCTTTTATAGACTTTGTGTTTAACCCTTTCATTCCACTGGGACGTATATGTCCCACGATAGTTTGTCAGGTTTTCATAACACGACTGTTCCAAAATTACGAGGTAGTGGACAGAGAATAACCCAAAGTGTCTGTTCGCAATACGCGTCGTGTCGTAGCTGCTGTAAGTGACAAGTGCGTCAGGATTACACACAAAAAAAGCTGCACCACGAAGGAACTATCCGAACGGGAGGACGGAAATCGACAGATGTGACGTACATGTACAGATAAATAAATGATTAAAATTTTAGAAAAATTGGATTACTTATTGGAGACTAAGAACTTCACAAACTTAGAAAGTCAGTAACGCGTTGGCCCACCTCTGGTGTTTATGCAAGCAGTTATTCGGCTTGACATTGATTGACAGAATTGTTGGATGTCATCCTGTGGGGTATCGTGTGAAATTCTGTCCTATTGGGGAGTTAGATCGTCAAAAATCCCGAACTGGTTGGGGGGCCGTGCCCATAATGCTCCAGAAGTTCTCAACTGGGAAGAGATCTGATGACCTTGCTGGCCAAGGAAGAGTTAACCAAGCACTAAGACTAGCAGTACAAACTCTCGTCGTGTGCAGGTGGGTATTAGCTTGCTGAAATGTAAGGCCAGAAGGGAAACAACACGACTTAGGACATCGCCGACGTACTGCTATGCTGTAAGGATGCCATGGATGACAACCAAACCCCCCTGCTATGAAAAGAAATGTCACTCCAAGCCATCACTCATGGCTGTTGATCCGTATGGCCGACGACAGTCAGGCTGGTATCCCACCGCTGTCCAGGGCGTCTCCAGATACGTCTTCGGCCTGGAATCTCAATGACTGGAGTAGGATTCTCTTCATTGAGGAGCCCCGCTTCGAAGTGAGCTCTGATGACTTGCATAAGGGCCACAGGTGGACCAGTGCGTTACTGGCTTGCTCAAATTGTGAACCTCTTTCTCTCGAATAAATCATCTGAAATTGTAATCTTTTTTTGTCTGTACATGTACATCATATCTACCGATTTTTCCCATGCGGATAATCCTTCGAGGTGTATCTTTTCTTTTTACTAGTGTGTCAGATAAATCATCCGCTCGGTATTGCAGCATCGATATAGCTCGCGCCTGCAGATAGGCAACTCTCAGTGAACAGATTTGCAACTCGGGATGCTGTCGCACCTTCCAGAACAAATCGTGTCAGTGAGTTGTTGCAAGTACATATTAACGTTGGCCATGACACAAGGAGCCCCCATGGCGATTACGTGTAGTGCGAGTTAAAAACTTGGAGAGGTTCTGTAACCATTTGTAACCATCTGTTTGCTGTAAGTCTTGTAGTTGTCATGCAGTCATCTTCTGAAACTGTAGGGTTCCTTACGAATAACCCTGTATGCTCCAACGCTCTTTGCGTTCGCAAACGAAAGGGCGGGAATTATTTGTTTCATTTTGTCACTTTTGTTTAGAACATTTATTAAAATAGCCGTACTTTAATGTCTTTCACTCCGACAAAAATTGGTTGTGAAAAGGTTAAGGCACTACTGAATACAGACTGAATTTCTGAAATGAACTCCATAACATTTTACCCACCTGTTTATTTCGTTCAGTGCTCGACCGCTGTTTTTGACATTTGTACTGTATAAAAATTTTGTCAACCGTTTTTATAACCTCACTGTTTATCTTTACTACTTTCCTCTCTGCGCAGTGGTTGTACGTTATTTTGATCTTATTGAAATTAATGTTCAAGTCTACTGCCGTATATGCTCTGTCAGTTCCTTTGTCCTTTGATGAAGTCCTTCAAGTTAGCGTAAATTACATCAAAGGAAAATTCCTCCAGGTATGCGACATTTAAAGACACGAGTAATTCGAAAGTTTCGCCGCGTCACAAAAACACATTCCAACAGTGATGGGGTTGATCTTAAAACAACTTCATTTCTTTTCTCCCATCGCTGGATGTTCAGACCAAGGCGTCGTGGAAGGCTTCCATCATTGTTCATTGACGTATTTGATTGCGAAATTTCGATGCAATTCCCACACCGCGAAAGTGAAAGAAATGAAAGAAAATTGAATTATTGGACTTCGTATCTACGAAGATACGTTCTATCATCAATGAAAAATGTTCAGCAAAAGAACCAAATCGTTTCGTCATTGAACAACGATGATCGTAAACCCTGTTGAAATCAGGGTGCTGTGAGATAATAACTTACAGTTTGATTAGTTGAGGACACATAAAAATACATGCTTCAGATATGTCTACTAAATAAAATACTTCTACACAATTAATTAAGTAATTGATGTGATTCTTCAGTTTCTCCAGGCGTATTTTATGAGGAAATAAATCTCAGGTGAACAGCCTGGTATGAGTGTGCATAGACACAATATTTCGGCCATCAACCGTGGTCGATTTCCGTAATATTGTGTCCTATGCACACTCATACCAGGCTGTTCACCCGAGATTTATTTCGTCAATTAAGTAATTATTCAAAAAATACTTTTACATGAGCGACACTCACAATATATTACACACAAGATCAAGTGATAAAAATCTTGTCATGACATAAGAAGTATATAGCCTTTTTTTGTTTTTGAAAGATAAAATACAAAGACTTGTGAACATCATCTTAGAATACGGAAACTAATCTCTGCTTTACAATTTTTCTACATACTTTTAATGATTCTTTAAGTAAGGAAGAAGATGGTGTTATAATTTGTTAGCAGCAACACTACAAATCCATCATGTCTCCCACTAATACTGCATCTGAAAGCAAGGTAAAGCAGGTGTGAAACAAAAACTGGGAGGCGAGAAACGACAGACACATTATGACAAGCGTCCTGCGGATCGCACTCCATTCAAAAATGTGGCACAGATCGGACAGGGATCGACATCAGCGTTGCTGCTATGCAGCGCTCGTGTGCCTGGGAACGGCTTCAGGTGAGTCTGACAGGTGAATGGCGTCGCGGCCGATCGTGAAGTTCCCTGCGTCTATTCCTGTAGACGTGAAAGTGATTACAAGATTAGACATACCCTACTTCCGTGCAATAGAAGAGATCCGCGTCATGTCGTCCTCTCCTTTTTCGTTTGTTTGTGCGTGAATTCCAGCGGCAACGAAAATGTTACAGACATATGAATTGTAAAAAGTTGCTTTAGAAATCATTCGAAATGTTATTGAATGAGTTTTTTCAGTACTCGTGGAGAATGTGATCGACAAAGCAAGACAGGCTGAGAGGGTCTAAAACATGAGAGGAATGGCTACTGTGACGTCCCCTCTCCCCTTTCGTTGTCGCTGTTGATGTTGAGCCGCTACTGCTGAAACGTCCCCTTTGAACAATTTTACAAGCCTGTGCTTAACCTGACACACAATATTATTTAGCGCAACGCAATCTGACTTTCAATAACCCCTACAAAACAATGGCCCTGACTAACTTTAACCTATACCTTTTACAAATCACTTACCTCACAAAAATCTCCGCTACTCAAGCTACTGCAAAACAGCGAGCGCCACTACTGCCAGCTAAATAAAAGATTCAAACCACTGAAGGTACTAACTACTGATAGGGATAGTTAGCAAATGAAAGATATTAATAGAGAACAAACAATGTATTTACCTTAATATTCATAATTGACATTCAGTCTTACAGATTATCAAAACTCCGCCATCTCTCTCCCCACGTCCACCACTGCTGGCGGCTCACCTCCAACTGCCCAGCGCTACGCGCTGTTCGCATCCAGCTATAGCAGTTCATGACAATAATGGCAGACAACAATGCAAACTAGCCACATACTGCACACAGCACAGCCAGTGATTTTCATACAGAGTGCTATGTAACGTTGCCAATAAAAAACATAAACAGCAAACTTACATAAAGAAAGCCTAAACAGCCTACTTACAATTGCACCCTCCCTGACCTGCATTCATGCCCTGATTCTGTTGGGAAAGGAGTTATAAAGACATTGTAACCTCTTCAGAGGCAAGTTGACCCACATCTGTTGTAACTGGTCCCTGACATTCTGCGGTCTGGGACTGTGACGAAGTTGACGTCCTAGCTGGTCCTTCTCATGTTATACCACAGACAGATCTGGAGATCTTGATGGTCAAGGGAATACCCCAGCATCACGCAGATAGTTCATAGAGATACGAGTCATGTGACGACATGTGAACGAGCTCTGTCTTGTTGAAAAATAACACCACGATATTGTCGGATGCAAGGTAACACATGAGGACGCAGAACGTCCGCGCCGTGGGATTGTGCTGGTAAAGTTCTGTAATCCAGTACCGACCGTGACGTGAAGTCATACTCAATGGCTTCCCACACCACGACGCCAGAAATAACACCTCTCTACCTATCCAGAACTTTGGAACAAAGGGATGTCTCCCAGGACGCCACGATACTCGCCGACGATGGTCATCCATTGTAGCACAGAACTGCGAGTCATCACCGAACACTGTGCGAGGCCATTCATAAGCAGTCCATGTGTCTCAGTCTGGGCACCACTCCAGACGCAGCCGTTTGTGTTAATGGCAGCCAACGCATGGGACAGTAATTTCCTAGTCCGACTGCTGCTAGTCTGCGACGAATGGTCCGGGATGCAGGGAGTCCCCGCTGGCAGGCGCCGATGTGAAGGGGTTATGATGTGGTTAGCGCACAATATGGCGTTGCCTCCTTGTGATTAGGAGACGTGGTCGACTGATCCTTAACAGCGAGTATGCCTGCCACGTTCCCATGAATTCCAATATTCGGCCATTATATATCCAAATGCCCCAAAAATCAGGATATTGCACGATTCGACCACCAGCCGAATGGACGCCCACAATGAGGCCCTTTTAAAACTGCGCCAGGTGCACTGTCTCGCATGAGTACATGGCACGTCCCCATTCATCACCATGATCATTCAATAGCCGGCTAGGGTGACCGAGCGGCTCTAGGCCCTTCAGTCTGGAACCGCGCGACCGCTGCGGTCGCCGATTCGAATCCTGCCGCAGGCATTGATGTGTGTGATTTCCTTAGGTTAGTTAGGTTTAAGTAGCTCTAAGTTCTAGGGGACTGATGAGCTCAGATGTTAAGTCCGATACTGCTCAGAGCCATTTGAACCGTTTTTGATCATTCAACATCTGACGAGAATTTCAACTCTAATCATTTACATACCTGCTTATGGTGTTCCAAGTTACATTGACATCCGATCATTTCTAGGTGGAGCTTCACTTTTTTGTCATGCAGTGTAATATTACGAATGTGGTAGTGTTAATAATGTCAGTCACCAGATTTTTACACTATGAAATAGTGAAGACATAGCGACTGCGGTGAGCATTTGTTAGCAGTTCATCGACATCGTCGATCATTGGACTCCCACATCTGGATGACGGCCTCCTCTAAAGATTTCCATGCACTGCCACCTTCAGCTACTCATTACTCTTACATATTTTCTAATGCCTCATACCCACTGCTCACTAAGTTGTGACCTCTTACAGTCCAGCAAGGAGTTCCCGTTGTTGACCTACCATCTATTTGCCTCGCTACATGATCCATACACTTCAATTTCATTTCCATTACAGACACAATTACACTGCAGGCCATTAAAAGTTGCAACACTATGAACACACAAACGACAAATTTCATCAAGTGTGGTAAAGTTCAAAATTTCAGAGCAATCATGCAAAGGAGGTAGATTACACAGTGAGTTTCTCATTCCTGAATGGCATTTGATAGATAATTATTAGAATATAGCGTTATTCTGCATGTCAGAAGGACAAACATCTACCAGCAAGTGTCTCAGTTCGACGGCGGCTGGATGGTGGCCTATTATTCTGCGATATTTCTGTTCGAGTGGGTCTGTATACCACGACTATCATGCGAATGTGTAGTTGTGGAGTTCAGGAGGGCCATGTTCAACCCATATGTGATCTCAGACGCGCCATTTGACTAGCGCCCGATAGGACAGAAATATTGTTTGCTGTATCATGCAAGACTGTACAACCCCATCACATACCTAAAGTTATCAAATGGGCTTTTCTGGAGCAAGACAAGTATGCACACACATAGTGTGATGCAGTCTGGAGCACCGCTCACTACCCAGACGGCATCTATTGTTATGACCACCCTCGGCGAGACAGCAGACAGAGGCGCCCAACAACAATGGACACAGAGACAACCCCATGTCGTCGTTTCGGACAAGTTCGATTTCTGCGTATGCCTTCACGATGGACATAACCATGTGTAGAGAGGCTCTGAAGAGAAAGAATGTTGGTAAACTGCTTTTTTCATCTTCAAATAGGCTAAAGCCACCCCTGTTTCGCAAATTCGATAATTTGAGCAGCACCAGTACGTTTTCAACGTAATGTGACCAGCGAAGGTGTCTGATCTTTCGAGGCCTCCATGATGTTATCTTTCAAAGAGATATCGCAGGACAGCATGTTGCCTGTGCTGTTCTGACATACCTTGATACAGAGATTGCTTGACTGTTGCCCTGGCAGGCATGTGCTCCAGATCTGTCACTCGTGGAAAACATCTGTTCGTGAGCTGTCAAGAGACTGGAACGCCAGCACTCCATAGTCCCTATGATGAACTCTGTCAAAGAGCCACCAGACCCTCTGGACAAAAGTGTTCTACTTAAGAGGCACCTGTACGTAGTGAGACTTTCCCGAAAGCCAGAAGATACTGTGTAACTGAAGTTTTCGCTTCGCTCTGAGTGGATTGTCTCATTAAAAGACTGATGGATTGCAGAGAACCACCGCCAAGACTCAAATGCCTGGGGACACTTGAGTGGGAGCTTGTTGAGCCGCTCGATTCTTGACAATTCAGGACTACAGACAGACACTTGAAGTAGTTGGTAGTGAGGTTCACATGAAAATCTGACATGGAAGGTTCTAGGGAGCCAGAAGCCCATGATGGAAAGTGCCACATATGAAACAGCGTTAGAACAACTTGGGAGTTCCCGTGACTCAAGCCAGTCGCCACTCAGAGACTTTAAAAGTCATGAGTTGGAAATGTTGTTACCCTGTATGGAGCACTGAAAGGGGTGGTTGCGTAGTGTCGATCGTTCATTTGGTGAGACAGAAAATTGATTCCATCAATGAAAAAGACGACTTGGTGGGAAATTCACGGCCCTGGAGGGCTGAGTGGGGGACGACAAAACTGCCAAGCAGGGGCAGCCTTGGGGAAGACAGGCCAGACAGGCAACGAGTGATCGATTAGTCACAGGAGGACCAAGAGAGGCCCGAGGAAGGGTGATGTGGTTACTGCTTTACACAAAGCGCTCTAACTGCGTCTTCTGGAAGCAGGCAGGCTATTGTCAGTTCAGTTTTCAGATTTCCAGACGCATCCCTACATTCATTCAATCGTCTGTTCTCACTTTCTGACATGCTGTTCTTTCATTCCATGTCGGATTGACTTCCTTACCGTCAGATGTTTCTGTGCTCTGTGTAATTATGACTACTTGCCTTCTTTGGTTAATGTCTCCCTAGAAAGGGACACGACAGTTTCACTCTTTAAGCATCCGACTGTGCATCCTTAAAATATAATGGGACACCACTTCTGAGAGCTTATCACTGAAGACAATAGACATCGAATTCCTGAACAACAACACCATATTAGCATCATCCAGATGGTCTCTACGTGTAGAGAGATTAGTCCAGCTGTTAACCATAGAAAGAAGGAAGAAACTGAGCTGCCCAGATTGCCACTTCAGAAACGTTGGACACGGCAGATTAAGACTGACTACTGTCAACGAGCGGCCACGCGTCATAGGAGGAAATTGACACGTCACACTGACGTCACATCCCGGTAACACTGACTCAATTGGTGAGATGAAGTGCTTCACTTCCCACTCACTCATAAATACTAAATTATTGAGTCATGTCTATGTCCAGTCAAATCGGCTCAAAGATTGTAGTTTTATTGTTGACCTGTGAATGATAATAAATTTGAATGTTTCCCTGTATTTGTCATTTTTTAATTAATTTACCACATTTTTTGCTCCCAGCACAGAGCGACCTCATTGACAATTCAATTTCTAATCAGTTTACCACATTTTGGCGCCCGGTATGAGGTCAAATTTGATTTCATCCTCTGTTCATTGTCAGTTTGAGGACTTTATTAGAAATTGCTCGGAAAAATTAACCTCCCGTAGCTTATACGCAAAATCAAGCGTAATACAAATTCGCAAATGTTCCCAGAGACACCGCAACATAGGCAAGGGCACAGCTCTTATAAATAAAGCAGTCGTCCTGCCATTCGGCCGATGTAGAGGAACCAGAGGGAGATTCTAATGAGTTTCAGTGAAACGACGACGATCTGATTGATGAAGGCCACCCTGCTAACTGTTTACTGACTTTAACACCAGGGCAGCCAAACCCGATGCATTCTACAGCTGTAGTCTGCTGTTGCTGCCCACTGGGTCATCGTAGACGAAAAGACTGGTGAGCAGCATGCCCTGCTCATCCTCTGGGTCATCGTGGATGATCTACAAACTGCCCTCTTCGCAACGCTCACTCGAGGCTTGTACACACAGCCTCCTGGCCGACTGGTGGACATCTGCCTCAGTCTGAGTCGATCCATGACGGGTGACCAGGACCTCTCTGGACGACAACCAGCATTCTGGACCACAGTCAGCAGACCCCACATGAGCAAATGATGGGGTGGCCATCGAGAGCACTGAGGTGATAGCCGAGCTGGGTTACTGCAGTATATCTGGGGGAGAGGGGGGGAGGTGCCTCAACCATCATCGTTTCCACGTTTCCAGCTCTATCCACAGCAGAGGCACTGCCCCGCAGCAGCAGCGTCGCGACCCTCCGACAAGGCGTCGGCTCCTGGTAACCACCTGCAGCTCGAAGAAGTTAAACCTCTGTAAACTTTGTCCGAACAATAAATTTGTTTATAGACAACGCTGTTATCACTGACGACTCCAGTCATGCACTCTTCGTCATATGTCCCTCGACTTCCTGATAAGAACGCGACCCCAGGCCCGGTCATAACACTGGCGCCAGGAAGTAGTGCTAGCACATAACAATGCAGTAGATGAAGATGTATTTAGTGTATTTAGCGTCCTTTGCCATAACATCCCCCGTATCTTGTGATGTAGCTTTGTATTTACGATTAGAATGTGTAGTTCGTTTCTATGCTCAAATTCAAATGGTTCTGAGCACTATGGAACTTAACATCTGACGTCATCAGTCCCCTATAACTTAGAACTACTTAAACCTAACTAACCTAAGGACATCACACACATCCATGCCTGAGGCACGATTCGAAACTGCGACCGTAGCGGTCGCGCGGTTCCAGACTGAGGTGCCTAGAACCGCTCGGCCACAGAGGCCGGCTGTTTCTGGCTAATTTACTGTTTTATCCATATGTTGTTCTGTCTGGTACTACCAGCGTTGATATCGGCACTGGTCCGTTTACATCACTTAATTGCGTGGAGCAATTTTGTTTCGTGCCTGCGGTTTCCGTATAACTGACGCCTGCAAAGTCAATCGAAGGAAGTTCGAGAGTGACTCGGGAAGAACAAGGGACTTCCGTGGACATGTACAAAATCAGAGAACATAGGATCGCGTACTCGCGAGGTTAGCAGACACCATAGAACAGTTGGCCGAAATAAAACGAGGCAACGCCGCCACATTAGAACATCTAGCTACCACCGCGGCGGAGCTGGCCGTGATAAAACAAGAGAGTCCAGAGACTGCAGAACAACTCACTCGGATGAGGCAGGACAACCAAAGGCAGTTTGCGAGGTTAGAATTTTAGCTGAAACTCAGCAATCAAAAGATTTATTGTCAGGCCGCAGGATAATAGATGTGACTTGGTGTAGAGACAGAAAAGATACAGACAGAGGTCGCCGACAGCCTGGGAGAGGTGGGATACGTATGTTGTGAGACAGTTACGAGCGTGGAAACCGAAGTACCCGCAAAAATGACAGAGATCACCGTACGCTTGTATAATAATAAAGGAATCGTCCATGCACGCATACACAAAACTAGTTGGCAATTAAGCAACACACTAACAAAAATCTCGACCCTCGATCAGAATGCGACAAGGAAGTGTCCTTGCAACTTAGATCACGCCAAAGGCTTTGCGCGCTTTGTTTCCGACGAAGGATGCAGAGATACTGCTGCCAGGTTCCGTCGAACGCGAAGCATCCTCCCTTAGGTGTATTAAAGAATTTGGGCGCATATCTGGGTGCAGAAGGAGTGGCAGTATGCAATGTACTACTTGTTTGCCGGCAGACGCTTGACCAATAGGAAGCTTCCTGGGTTCTGTGTGACAATGTGCGAGAGCAAAAACGATATTTGCAGCATGTTACTACCGACGTGCTACACGAAAAGAAGCATTTACCAGGGTCAGTACCTGCCATAGTCGTGCTAATATATGGCCGCGTGGGCTGTACATTTAGTCGTTCTGACTTGATATTTCGATGACGGAATGACAAGTCGTTACACCGTGCACTCGTCAGGGCACCGTCGTGAGAACAGTTATTCGAGATTTCACGATAATTGGACGACATCTAAGAGCAATAAAATCAGAAGACAACACACGCTGACGCACAGAGTATGGAAAAATGGGCACCGCAAGCATTCGTGCATCTCAGTGACATCGGATAGAATTGTCACAATACCGCTGGAAGAAGAGATGAAATTAATAAGCGAAACTGAGACAGACGCCGTGGTCCACGCCAGAGAGAGCAAGGCCAGACGGAATCACCAGGTGGCTATAATTAAAGTGCAGTTAGTCACAGAGGTCCAGTACGTGCTTCAGTTGTGGTATGGCAGCGAAACTTGGTAGGTATTCCAATGAGTTAAAGCGGAACTCATTTAAGATGGAAAAAAATTAGTTCTAATTTTGGCCACCAGGTGCAAATCTGGCGCTGTGGATGCAAGAAAGGCGTATAGAAATTTTGCTATAAAATGGATTAGGGACGGGACGTGGACAGTAAAGGTCAAAAATTGAGAAAGGCCTAATGTTGATTTAATTATTGACTGCCACAATTTTTTCATTGTGAGCACTGGAGACGTCGACGAGATGCTGTGAGCGAAAAACGACGTGATCAATGGTTGCTCGCGGCAGTTCCGGTGAAACCTGAGCAACGTGTTCGTGTAAAATGGGCTTCAGATAAGGCAGAGACCAAATGTGTCATTGGTAAACGCGTTCCCCAGAGCCAAAAGTCACATGGGTTCAAATCAGTTGATTTTGCAGGCTATGCATCTGAAAGACCTCTGGAGATAACGCGTTCGTGGAAATCTGCATCAAGCAAATATTTCACTGGGCGAGTGACACGAGGTGTTGTCCCACCTTGCACGGCAGCAGTGGTTTTCGCACAGTTGCGCTCCTCCAAAACAGGAATCACATGCTGTACAACGAGGTCTCGATAACGTGCGGACGTCACGATAAATTTGTCACTCCATCTGTATGTATTCTCTTCAAAGAAGAGCGGACCGAGAGTAAAACTGCTTGTGATCCCACACCACAAAGTCAAACAGGGCGAGTGCAATGGATCTTCATGCGCTATCACGCGGTTTAACAGTATCCCAAATTCTAGAGTGCTCGGTTTCCCTTCTCGATATCCATACTGTTCACTCACGTTATGGCTTGTCAAATGACAGCATGGATGTCGTATCGTCCTACAGTATACAGCGCCAGATCTGCACCTGTTGGCCAGCATTGGAACTAATTTTCTCCAGCGTAAATCTGTTCTGCATTAAAGCATTAGCATATCCACGAAGTGTCGCTGCCATGCGATGATTACAGCCGACACTGTCCCTCTGTGAGTAGCTAAATTTTAATTGTAACTGCGCGATACTAGAGCACGGACGCCGTCCCAGTTGCGTTCAAGCGTTATGATACTGAAGTGTGTGCGCGCCAACACTGGCCCCATCGAATGCAGAGGTACGTAAGATTGTGGAAATATAAGGACATGAAATTTCCTGGCAGATTAAAACTGTGTGCCAGACCGAGACTCGAACTCGGGATCTTTGCCTTTCGCGGGCAAGTGCTTTACCATCTGAGCTATCAAAGCTCGACTCACGACCCGTCCTCACAGCTTCAATTCTGCCAGTACCTCGTCTCCTACCTTCTAAACTTCACAGAAGTTCTTCTGACCAAGGACAATTGGGTTTCCTAGGGGAGGTCTCATTAGAAGAGGGACGTCACATACACAATGTACAGTACTGGCACTAGCGAATGAAAGACAAATCATTGTCTGGTATGGTGATGACCCAGAGGTGCCGGAGAAGACAGACAGTCTGAGGCCCCTCATCGATATAACCATGAAGCGAATTAAGACCTGGATTTCTGTTTGGAAGTGTCGGCACCTTCGACGTCTTTTCAGTCAAAAGTGGTGGAGAGTGGCTGCAAATTAGCGGAGATACCCGTTATGAGGATCTCACTTCCTTACATGTTTCGGGTGAAAAGGAAGCGTGTGGAAAGAATAGGTCTTGGTGTCTCTAAGCGATGGAAGAAGCAACGTGCAGAGGAGTTGTATTGATACTGGTGGACCGTCGCTCGATTTTATAATCGGCAACGATTTACTCTCGGACACAGCTTTGGTCACGAACTGGACCATGAAAACAGCGGCTAACTTGTTTAAAGATATGATTACATGGAATGTAAAATGCACTAAGAACACATTTAATTCAGTAATTTGTAAGGAGGACAAGAAAATTTTTAGAGATGGGTAATGGGAACTAGTAGTTATTTTAAGAGATGGAACATGGGTTCCATATCAGATTAGCATACCATCTGCAGGTCGTGATGATTGTTTCATACACCTACCTGATGAAGGCGAATCTGAAAGATATGTTGCGACTGCTTGTGGATTAGAGAGCCTCACACACGTTCTTGTAGTTTTTAGGGAGCCAGAGGTAGTTAATGAGTACGCACTCCACAGCGCCCATGAGAATGCAAAAGTCATACACCGAGAAGAGCACACTAGTACGCAGTGTGGAGTCGCTACTGAACCACGAGCTGACAAAACCAACGATAAGCGTGTCAAGACGATCATAAAAGTTGGAAGTGATGCCAATCATAACAACGAAGACGCTCATGTGGAGCAGCGTATGCAATGGAGATGGCAATGTGCCAGAGAGAAAGTTTGAGGTGATACATGAAAGTGTAGGATCCACTCATCCACCATTAGCAGAAAACAATGTTGTTCTGTCCATGGAAGAGAGAGCTGCTATAGTTAGACGTTTTTCGAAGGAATACAAGTTTTCCCATATGTTACAGTGGCGGAAGAGATCGTAATTACCTCACTGGGATGGAAGTTATTAATTTTAAGGGATACACATACCCAGTCTTTTATGAATGTTGCATGTCACAATAATTAGTATTATTTATTCTGGTTAGATATTAATTAATGCGTGTGAGGACTGTAGTACATTGGTATGGATGTGGAGAGATGTGAGTTTGTGACTGCAGGGGCGGCCAGGCATTCGGCTCGTGAGCTGTGGTTCAAAATGGTTCAAATGGCTCTGAGCACTATGGGACTTAACATCTGTGGTCATCAGTCCCCTAGAACTTAGAACTACTTAAACCTAACTAACCTAAGGACATCACATACATCCATACCCGAGGCGGGATTCGAACCTGCGACCGTAGCGGTCACGCGGTTTTAGACTGAAGCGCCTAGAACCGCACGGCCACACAGGCCGGCCGTGATCTGTGCCCTGGCACGAGCGCTAAAGCGCTCAGCCTCCCTGCACATTTCCCCCACCACCACGGCACGCAGTCTGAGCAAGAGGAGGGAGAAGACGGGGAAATTGCGTACGCACCACAATTAAATGGCAGTGCAGTCGTAGTGCATATGATCTTGTTTTATATCCATACTACTCAGCAGCATACATCACAAAACAAATTTTCAGCATTATTTAATTACTTTGGCACATTGAAGATGTTACATAACAGTCGAAAAGAATTTAAGATTTTTGTACTCAGTTTGCCACATTCTTGATTTATTTAGTTTCATAATCGAAAAAGGGTCTTTCACAAACATATGTTGATGGAAATATGATAGCCCTTTTCCAGTCTCATTATGGAGACAGGGAAACTCTACCTGAGAAGAGCAATTCAGATGACTTGGACAGTTTAAACGTAAAAGGATTTGATTTTAAAATGGGAATTACCTTGCAGATGAATCAATTACATTGGAACATGCACAGGGGCGCTTTCAACTGAAACGGTAAATGGTCTCGTAAACAGCTCTAAACAGATGTAAGATTGGCAGTATCCTCAAATAGTTTAGGAAACTACCCTTGTAACTCTTTCAGGGCCACAATGAACTATTCTGACTTCACATTTTATTTAACACTAGCGAACTTAGGAAACTGGACTGTGTTTGTCAGAATGTGTCCCTTCTACAGCGATTTTCTTTTACAGTGTGTCTTTATGAGATCAGAAAGACGTTGTTTCTCACCTTGCAGTGTCTTACTTTGAGCAGTGGGCAGTCAAGTACACTCAAAATGTGGTGTCTGCAACCCATTCTGGATGTTCGAATGTTCGTTCCTGCACTCCTTCGTCTTACATAAATTCAACAATACCGAGTTTTAAATCGAAAAATTGTTCCAGGCATGCTCCTTGACTCAACCAACGTACTTTGCAGTCTGCATACTCTTCATTCAGTGCCATCAATAAGTGTTGCAACTGGCAGTGAAGCAATGTGTAAGACTTCAGAAATTTTACTATTCATATCACCAATTTATTCATGTGGCGCAGGTCTGCAAATTTAGCACAAAGTGCTCTCAATGTACAGAACAATGTGTCCGGTCTGTTGAGCATAGTAATTTTGTGCTCTTTCATTGTCAACTTCAGTTGACAGCTTAGGCAGCCCTCGTTGTAATATTTTGCTCTTTCATTGTGAACTTTAGTTTAGTCTTTAATTTCTTTTTGCGTGGTACTGTAATGTCGTTTCATAGCAAATTTAGAGAGCCTATCACTGATGCTACTATATAATATAGAATGAGAATTCTCATCCCTCTCTTCTGTTATTCTCGTTAATTTTATAAAGCGTGCGACGATTGATCGCTAGACTGTCTCTTTTCGTGCAACCAGCTACTGGACCTTTGAATGTAATTCATACCACGAACAAATACCGAAGGATAAAGAGCGCTGACACGACGATTCTGGCAAACTGAAGAGAAATGAGATGGTTGAAAAATGCCGCACCACAATACTAATGGAATGTCGCCCTATGCCGCGTATTTCCGAGAAGGACCGAGCAAAGCCGAGGTAGGCCGAGCGTTGGCCCGCGCGCCTTCCCACGCGGCACGCGCATTCAGTCCGGTTGAAATTTGGCACGCTGTGGCCAGCCCTAGTGTATGGTCTGGGTGCTGACGCGCCACGCAATTCGTTGTCGAGAGAAGCCGTCGGCGTTATCGAGTCTAAAAGATCCCGCTATGCGAGACTAAAAGGCACCCCACGCTAATCCATTATCATTTAGTTTATCTTATTTCTCTATTTATGCACAATTCTTCGTCTTGTTATTTTACTACCATGTCATGTGTAGAGTTGGATGATGCAAGCATGAAAGATGAGTACCATCCACGGATAATGCTCTACTGGCCATTAAAATTGCTACACCAAGAAGAAATGCAGATGATAAACGGGTATTCATTGGACGAATATATTATACTAGAAATGACACGTGATTACATTTTCACGCAATTTGGGTGCAAAGATCCTGAGAAATCAGTACTCAGAACAACCACCTCTCGCGGTAATAACGGCCTTGATACGCCTGGGCATTGAGTCAAACAGAGCTTGGATGGCGTGTACAGGTACAGCTGCCCATGCAGCTTCAACATGATACCACAGTTCATCACGAGTAGTGACTGGCGTATTGTGACGAGCCAGTTGCTCGGCCGCCATTGACCAGACGTTTTCAATTGGTGAGAGATCTGGCGAATGTGCTGGCCAGGGCAGCAGTCGAACATTTTCTGTATCCAGAAAGGGCCGTACAGGACCTGCAACATGGGGTCGTGCATTATCCTGCTGAAATGTAGGGTTTTGCAGAGATCGAATGAAGGGTAGAGCCACGAGTCGTAACACATCTGAAATGTAACGTCCTCTGTTCAAAGTGCCGTCAATGCGAACAACAGGTGATCGAGACATGTAACCAATGGCACCCCATAAAATCACGCCAGGTGATACGCCAATACGGCGATGATGAATACACGCTTCCAATGTGCGTTCACCGCGATGTCGCCAAACACGGATGCGACCATCATGATGCTGTAAACAGAACCTGGATTAATCCGGAAAAAAGACGTTTTGCCATTGGTGCACCCAGGTTCGTCGTTGAGTACACCATCTCAGGCGCTCCTGTCTGTGCTGCAGTGTCAAAGGTAACCGCAGCCATGGTCTCCAAGCTTCATGCTGTTGCAAACGTCGTCTAACTGTTCGTGCAGATGGTTGTTGTCTTGCACACGTCCCCATCTGTCGACTCAGGGATCGAGACGTGGCTGCACGATCCGTTACAGCCATGGGATAAGATGCCTGTCATCTCGACTGCTAGTGATACGAGGCCGTTGGGATCCAGCACGGCGTTCCGTATTACCCTCCTGAACCCACCGATTCCATATTCTGCTAACAGTCATTGGATCTCGACCAACGCGAGCAGCAGTGTCGCGATACGATAAACCGCAATCACGATAGGCTACAATCCGACCTTTATCAAAGTCGTAAACGTGATGGTACGCATTTCTCCTCCTTACACGAGGCATCATAACAACGTTTCACCAGGCAACGCCGGTCAACTGCTGTTTGTGTATGAGAAATCGGTTGGAAACTTTCCTCATGTCAGCACGTTGTAGGTGTCGCCACCGGCGCCAACCTCGTGTGAATGCTCTGAAAAGCTAATCATTTGCATATCACAGCATCTTCTTCCTGTCGATTAAATTTCGTGTCTGTAGCACGTCATCTTCGTGGTGTAGCAATTTTAATGGCCAGTAGTGTAAGACAGCAAGCTTCATGTTGCAGTTTACTAGGACGCGCCAGAGCGCCACGCATTTGGCGAAGAAGCAATATTCTTGTAAAGTAGAGCATGAAAGTAAAATTACGCATCTTAAGATTAGTTCGCATCTTGGAAGTTAAACTTAGGTTACAATCGCTAATATACACTGAAGAGCCAAAGAGACTGATACACCTACCTAATACCGTGTAGGGCTTCCGCGAGCACGCAGAAGTGCCGGAGGGAATTCACATCATGAACCCTGCAGGGCTGTTCATAAAACCGTAAGAGTATCACGGGGTGGAGATCTCTTCTGAACAACACCTTGCGATGCATCCCAAATATGCTCAATAATGCTCATGTCTGGGGAGTTTGGTGGCCAGCGGAAGTGTTTAATCCCAGAAAAGTATTCCTGGAGCCACTCTGTAGAAATTCTGGACGTGTGGGGTACCGCATGGTTCTGCTGGAATTGCTCAAGTCCGTCGGAATGCACAATGTATATTAATGGATGCAGGTGATCAGACAGGATTCTTACATACGTGTCACATGTCAGATTCGTATCTAGACGTATCAGGGGTCCCATATCACTCCAACTGCACACTTCCCACACCATTACAGAGCCTCCACCAGATTGAACAGTCCCCTGCTGACATGACGGAGGGTCCATGGATTCATGAGGCTGTCTCCATACCCGTACATGCCCATCCGCCCGATACAATTTGAAACGAAACTCATCCGACCAGGCAACATGTTTCCAGTCATCAGCAGTCCAATGTCAGTGTTGACGAGGTCAGGTGCGGCGTAGAGCTTTGTGCAGTCATCAAGGGTACACGATTGGGGCTTCGACTCCGAAAGCCCATATCGATGATGTTTCGTAGAATGGTTCGCACGCTGACACATGTTGAAGCCCAGCATTGAAATCTGTAGCAATTTGCAGAAGGGTTGCACTTCTGTCACGTAGAACGATTCTCTTCAGTCGCAGTTAGTACCGTTCTTGCAGGAATTTCTTCCGGCCGCAGCGACGTCTGAAATCTGATGTTTTACCGGATTCCTGATATTCACTGAACACCGTGAAATGGCCGTACGGGAAGATTCCCACTTCAACGCTAACTCGGAGATGCTGTGCCCCATCGCTCGTGCGCCGACTGTAACACCACGTTCAAGCTCACTTAAATCTTGATAATCTTCCACTGTAGCAGCAGTAACTGATCTAACAACAGCGCCAGACTTTTGTTATCTTATATAGGTGCTGCCGACCGCAGCGCCGTATTCTGCCTGTATTTGAACACGCATGTTTATAGGTGTTTCTTTGGCTCTCGTATATTTTTTGCTTATTGAGGTTAGAGTTGTTTCGTGTGGCTCACGCAGCAAACACAGTGTCACTTGGTGGAGGAAAAGGAGACCTACAAATATGAGTAATGGACACACTGCGTCTGATGATCACAGGTGGTAATGTACAACCGAAAGCACTGACTTTTCCTGTATTTATTGCTACTGTGGAAATCAAATGCCGGCCGAAGTGGCCGTGCGGTTCTAGGCGCTGCAGTCTGGAACCGCGAGACCGCTACGGTCGCAGGTTCGAATCCTGCCTCGGGAATGGATGTGTGTGATGTCCTTAGGTTACTTAGGTTTAACTAGTTCTAAGTTCTAGGTGACTAATGACCTCAGAAGTTGAGTCCCATAGTGCTCAGAGCCATTTGAACCATTTGAAATCAAATCAGCTGAGGAAGAATGTTATTGATATTGAGCTATTACGCATCCCATCCTATCCGACTACGTATATATTAATGTAATGATCTGAATCACGAATATTCGCTGATTTTCATTTCCAGTTGTTTGGGTTGGTACTTAACTCATGTCTTTACGTTTCTTCGAAGAATATTATTGCTGTAGGCCTACGACGTTTATTCTTTTTATTAAAATTTCTACATGGCTTAATCCTGTGTCTTGTGTGTATTTGTCTTGACTAGCATTGTGACATGACAATGTTCAATGTAATTTTTAGCCCTGGCGTGTTCTTGGCATATTGTTGATCCTTGTGTGATTTTTTATGTAGTTCTCCGCATATTCTTGATCCTTGTGTGATTCTTTATGTGGAATGTCATATGTCATTAATTTCCTATCATGACTTACTAAGGACATTATTTGTAGTATTTGTTGACCGGGCTTTACACGCTTTGTGCGCAACTGAATAACGATGAAAACACCCCCACGAAATGCACAAGGCTTGTGAGAGACGTCGTGAAGTGAAGTGAATATTTTTTTATGAATAGAAATTGTCCGCAGATGGCCTAGTGAGCATAGAAAAGCATATTAGCATGACTCTCAGCCTTCTGTACCAAAATCTTGAGAGTCATGCCAAGGATCAATGTAATACTACGCCGCCAGGCCCTCTGAACAAATGGGATTTACTTCAGCCACATATGTACGTAACAAGACTTTCCCGAAAACCAGACAGGTATGGTTTAAATGAAGAGCTTCTTCTACTCTTAAAGGGTTGTAAGACCGGCGGATAGCAGAGCGCCCCCGACAAGCCCCACACGCCTGGGAACACCTGAGTGAAAGCGTACAGGCATGCCCATTAGACACAAGCAGGTTAGTTGTTGGCTTGCAGCCTTTCTGGAATGCAGATCAACACTTCAAGTTATTCTTTGGGTTGTTCAATAGAAAATGTGACACGGAAGACGCTAGGGAACCCGCAGCCTACAAAGTGAAGTGCCTTGACATGAAACGGCATTATAACAACGTCTGAGTTTTTCATGTCGCTCACCAGGCACCGCCGACAGACTTTTCGACTCACAAGGACAGATGTTTCGTTTTCTGTGAGAAAGTTCGGAGGGCTGGTTGCGCAGTGTCGATCACTTATTGAGTGAGATTGAGCCCCACCAGTGCCAAAAACGATACGATGGAGAATTCCTTGACTGGGGGACAGTTAAAAAAACTGCTGAGCGAGGGCAGCCTCGGAAAGAGAAATCAGATAGAGAGTGGTCTGCCAGTGAGAGGAGGCCCCAGAGGTGTCTGAGAAGAAGTGAATGTCGTGTTGGGTTGGGGTTGTTTGGGGGAAGAAACCAAACAGCGAGGTCATCGGTCTCATCGGACGGGGAAGAGTGTCGGCCGTGCCCTTTCAAAGGAGCCATCCCGGCATTTGCCAGGAGCGATTTAGGGAAATCACGGAAAACCTAAATCAGGATGGCCGGACGCGGGATTGAACCGTCGTCCTCCCGAATGCTTGTCCAGTGTCTAACCACTGCGCCACCTCGCTCGGTGAATGTCGTGTTACTCCGCACAAAGCGTTCTAACTTTGCTTCTGGAAGCATATCACCCTAATGTCAGCAGTCACATGTCATGGGAGGTAATCTGTATGTAGTGCTGACTTGTCCACAGCAGCCACCCTTTCACGTAACGCCGCCAACACCGAGAGCTGAGGTGAAGAACTTTAGCCCCGCCTCTCTTACTTGCAGTTACCTGAGTCGTATCGATGCCCAGTCCGCAGTTCGTGGTCTAGTGGCTAGCGTTGTTACCTCTAGATCACGAGGTCCTGGGTTGGATTCCCGGCCGGGTTGGGGATTTTCTCTGCCCGGAGACTGGACGTTTGTGTCGTCATCGTCATATAATCCTCATCATTCGTGACAGTGACTAGATTGGAAGGTGAAAAAAAATTGGACTGTGAAAAAATTGGGACTTTGTATGGGCGCTGCCGACAGCGGAGTTGAACGGCCATAAACCAAACATCATCATCAACATCATCATGCCCAAACTGACTCTAATATTACATTTGTATTGTTGATCTGTGAATAATAATAAGTGTAAATGTTTCCATGTGTTTATTAATGGTTCAAATGGCTCTGAGCACTATGGGACTTAACATCTGAGGTCATCAGTCCCCTAGAACTTAGAACGATTTAAACCTAACTAATCTTAGGACATCACACACATCCATGCCCGAGGCAGGATTCGAACCTGCGACCGTAGCAGTCGCGCGGTTCCGGACTGAAGCGCCTAGAACCACTCGGCCACCCCGGCCGGCTGTGTTTATTATTTTTGAATTATTTTACTACATTTTTTTCTCTTGGCCTGGGGCACGCACACAAGCAATTTCAATTTCTGAATCAATTTACCACAGGCTGAAGCAGTATGAAATGATGTGTCCTTCATTCAAGTCCAGTTTGATGTTGCTGCCAGAGCTGGGAGCTCTGTGTACAAAATTTAGCTCCGTGTATATCTAAATAACGTTCCATTTGAAATCGAACCCGATGCCTACAAACCGCCCAAAAATTTAATTGTATATTTTTCCTATTGTACTATTTGCTATCAATCCTGGTGTTGCATTGTCAATGATCAGAAGTGTGCTTGTTCCTCTCTGATCTGTTCTCTGAATCATCCTTTTTTTCCCTAATTCTCCTAGTACTTTTGAACATGCATCTCTTTATTGCTCGCTGACAAACCTTCGGTTTTAGAATGGTTTTCGCATCAAAAAATTGATGTACCTTTGCCGTAAGTGAAATCTGGTAATAAACATCGATTGTATAATCTCCTTTCCAGACGCTTGTGACGCTTAGTTTTTAAAACCTAGAGTGATTAAACAAAAATACTTCGGGGTATTTTTACTCTTCTATTTATCCCTTTCCCTGTTCATCGAGTCATTTTCTTCAATTGTTCAAATTAAAAATTAAAACTCTGTTACTGTTCCTATGGCTTAATCCTGTACTGTTTCCTTTTCACTATGTTGGTCACATGTGCTTTTCATCTTTTTGCAATTGATTCTCCAGCCAACTTTGAAATTCTTCTCCTAAGCTCTTTGAAATTTACCTAATCCTTTAGTTCTGAACTTCGCACTACCCCGACGGAAGGGAGTTTTAGGACTGACTTTTATATCTTTCAATACGCCAACAAAGATTGAATCAGAATATTGTTCCTCAAGCGCTGATAGCACTGATTACGCTGAAGTTACGATAAACGTTTTCACAAAAGCTATGAGTCAAGCTGATGCGGTAACTGAGGCGCATTGCTTCATTCTCTAATTTCGGTCATAAAGTGACAATGGTCCACTGTAAATGCACGCACCTGTAAAACCAACTTGTTCATTTGAATGGTTATAATCTGATTTTCTTCTGTAAGATTGGTGACACTATTAGTGATTATACAGTACGTTATAGAGAGAAGGATACAGTACAGTTTATTACGTCTAGTATAATGAAAGCATTGTTTCAGTTTCAGGAAAGTATTTTAGTTTCCCATGCAGAAGCGTAGAGATAAACCGCCGCGTAAGGGATAGAATGAAGTTTATTATTGGGTCGCTATTTGTTAATTTAAGAAATGCAGCCACAAGAAAAGGCCACAAACGCTGTTTGTATCTGCAGCGCCCAACAACGCAGACAGAAAGCAAGTGGCAGACACAGGGCAACTATGAGAACTCGCATTACTGAGTTGCATCGAACTTTATGAAAGTCACCTCTCTCACAATCAGCGTATAACGATAAAAAATAAAAAATATAAAGCACCTAGAGCTAATAAGTCGAGTGTACTGGTCAGCTGCAGGGGTGTCAAGCAGGCAGCACGCGTGTTGCTTAGCTCCGAGAAATTATTGATCACCATAATCCGAGCCGCGGGAAAGGCCAAGTTCGTGGAGGTGCGGCCAGGCGGCACGCTTCCACGTACTGCAGACGAGTGTTCCAGTATGTGGGCCAATTTCGTGGAATTGCCCAATCCTTCTGAACTGCAAAATACGAGCCGATCCCAGAACTGTGAAACGTCTGTGCGAGACGAATTCTGTCGTTTCAGTAATTTTTCCACCGTAACTTACGTCCTTACGTATTTAATAACTGCTTACTTATTTATTCAGATAACTATTAACTTGAAAATTGCGTAAACCAGAAACAAGTGAAATATTTATAAACATGCAACTGCCAGTCATTTTGCTAGAAGCACTCCAGACAGCAGAGACGTTGCCACTAACCATGAATGTCTACACTGTAGAGGAAATGGAAATGACAGATACTGCGGAAAACGTTTGGTCCAAAGATCCAAGACGATATCTGCACACGTAGAAGTTAAGAAAAATTGTATTTCCTGATGGGACGGCTTAATTTCTTTGCACGCAAAATACTTCTGAAATTTTGTGGACATTTAGCCCGAACGGACGACTCACGATTAATGAGCAGTTTTCTACAGTATAAACAGAAACTGGAAAACAGAAGTACGGTGGATTATTGACATCCTAAAGGAAATAAAGGAACTCGCCGTTGCGCCAGTGGCAACTACACAGACGACATACACACGTGGGATCGTCGCACATTCACGTCCAAACAACGAAAGAAACAAGTCTTAATCCGACACTAGACTGGCGACAGACCTGTAGAGACTGGCTGGAGAAACTTCTTTCGCGGGCAAGTGCTTTGACAACTGAGAAAGCCAAGCACGACCCACGACTCTTCCTCACAATTTTACTTCCACGAGTACCTAATCTCCTGCCTTCCAGACTTCACAGAAACACTCCTGCGAAACTTGTGGGATCAGCATTCCTGTAAGAAAGCGTATTGCAGAGACATGGCTTAGCCACGGCCTGGGAGATGCTTCCCGAATTAAATTTTCACTCTCCAGTGGAGTGAGCGCTGACATGAAATTTCCTGGCAGATTAAACTGTGTACCGGACCGAGACTCGAACTCAGGATCTTTGCTTTTCCCGAACATGTATTCTAACAACTGAACTACGTAAGTACGACTGATGATCCGCCCTCACGGGTCTGGAGTTCGAGTCTTGGTCCGACACACAGTTTTAATCTGCCAGGAAGTTTTACAGCAGCGCTCATTCCGTTGTACAGTGAAAATTTCATTCTGGAAAAGGGTGGAGAATTTTTTGGCAAAATAAGAAAAACTAGAAAACTAAAGGCAACTACCCGTTCTACGTCCTTTTTAAAGGGCCAAACGGAATAGTTACAACGTTTATATTTGTACTTTTCTACCTTTTTGACGTGGCCTTTTCCTCTCAGAGGAACACTGCATCAAACCCAAACGTAACTCCGTCCACAGGACCCAGCAGCTCATCGGCACCGACCAACAGCCGTGTCATCCTCTACCAATGGCGTCATTGTATGCGCTATTAAGATGCGCGGCCTCAGCACACCGCTCTCCCGGCCGTTGTCAGTTTTCATAGCCTGGAGCCGCTACTGTTCGGTCTAGCAGCTCTTTAATTGGTACCCTGAGGCTGAGTGCACGCGTTCTACTCTCCCCGCCAAAGAAACATCCCTGGCAGTACCGGGAATCGAAACCAGTTCTTCTCCGCATGTCAGTCAGCTGTAATGACCATTCGGCTACGGAGACCGACACATAACGCAACGTCATACAATGCTTGTTGTATAAATTCCAGTCTCTGTTTTCCCCTAGAATTTTACCCATTCACAATTCCCTCTAGTACCATTGAAGTTATTCCCTGATATACTAGCATCTTTTCCGTACTCATAGTCACTATTTGCTATATACTGTACTTCTGTCCTCGCCGATTCCACAGTCATGTCTTCTGTTATCATTCGGCTTAATTTTCACTATCCCTCTACAGAGCGTCCACAAAGTCTGGGTACATAACGAATTCTAATAAATATTTTATATTCTATAAGTATTAATAAATAAATAAATAAATAATAAAATATATTCTAATAATTCTAACAAATTTTGTTTTTCCAGACTGTATGATGGCTCTGCCTGAAGGAGAACGAGTGGACGAGAAGGGTGGTCGTATCGCAGAATTGCGGAAGAATTTAACCTTCGACACCCTCACCGTCAAACTACTTGTTTTACTATCGCCAGGAAATTAATTACCAAGTTTAAAGGAACACGCAGTGTGTTGGACAAACCCCATTCCAGACGGTCAAAGACTTCAAACGAAACGAAAGAGGCTGTGTTAGCCAATGTTTATACTAGCCCAAAGAAATCGCTTTGCTGGACATCCACGGAGTTGGGTGTTCCAAGGTCAACCGTCCACAAAATCCTGGCACATGAGAGATTTCATCCGTGCAAGTTACAGATATTGCATCACTTAAATGAATATGACCCCGATAGAGGAATATAGATGTGTACCCGCCTGGATAGCCGAGAGCACTAGCGCGCTGCTTCCTGGAGTCGGGTAGGCGCGCCGGCCCGGATCGAATCCGCCCGGCGGATTAACGACGACGGCTTGCCTGGATGTGGTTTTTAGGCGGTTTTCCACATCCCCTGGGTGAATACCGGGCTGGTCCCCATATTCCGCCTCAGTTACACGGCTTGCAGACATCTGAACACATTTGCCCTCTTCCATGGATTACACGCGACGCAGACAGTTGGGGTACACTAATTCCGTCCCAGGGGGTACGGGGTGGCGGCAGGAAGGGCATCCATCCACCCCTTAAACACTAACATGCCAAATCCGATTAACGATGGCTGACCCTGCGTAACTGCGGGACAAGGCTCAAGCGATAGAATAGAGGAAAGCAGATGTGTGAATAGTTTGCAGGTAAATTGGATGAAAATATTAATTTTACTAAAGAGAGTGTTGTTTAGTGATGAAGCTATGTTTTTGTCAATGCGGAAGTGAACAGACAAAATCTTCGATACTGGTGTCAGGGCAATCCACATTGGATGAGTCTATCTAAACTGCAGGCCTGCCAAAAGGAGACGGTGTGGCGTGGTTTGTGGAACCCTCATGTGCCACGAACTTTCTTCTTTGATGAAGATGTAACGGGTGAGACTTATCCGAACATGCTGAGAGACAAAATGATGCCTCAAACTATGCGTTTGGATGAGTGACTTCCAGACGGGTGTCAGCGCGATTGGGCCCCTGTTCATTTTGCTGCAGCTTTTAGAGATTGGTTGAATGACAATTTTCATCATTGTTTTGGGAGAAGAGGACATGTGGAGTAGCCCCCTCGTTCGCCTGACCTTTCTCATATTGATTTCTGTTTCTGGGGTGTGCAGAAACAGAAGGTTCACTCGATGAAGATTACAAATTTAAGTCGCCTGACCGAACGCATTGCCAGTCAATGTGCTAAAATCGATGGCAATTCAGATCTATTCCATCGAGTTCATCTCAGTCTTGCAAAGCGCATCAAATTATGCACTGACATGCGGGAGATCATGTTAAAAATTTTATTTATTAACATTAAAGTGAGTAATTGTGCTTTATTATTATTTATTAGAATTCCCTATGTACCCAGACTTCATGGACACCTGTTAACAATGCATATCAAAGGCTTCGACTCTATTCTTTTTTAGATTTTTCATCATTCACTTCCCTACAATGCTGAGCTGCAGCGGTACATTTCCATAAGCGTCTTTCTCAAATTAAAGGCTACGTTTGATATCGGCGGACTTCTTTTAGTCAGAAAGCCCCCCTTTTCTTGTTCTAATCTCCTTTTTGCATCCTTGCTTCGTCCATCATGCGTCACTGTGCTTCGTAATAAACGAATTTAAGAAAGTCTGCTACGTTAGCATAATTCCTTCATCTCTGCTATTACGTGGTCCCCCATTTTGATGTTTACTTTAACGCTAATGATATATCCGCTACTCCTCATTACTTTCATCTTTCTTTGTTTTGCTCTCAGTCCATATTCTGTGTTCAGTAGACTATCCATTCCATTCAGCAGTTCCTGTAAAAAGTCCTCATATTCACAGAGGACAGTAATGTCATCATCAAAACTGATCATTGATTACATACAGCCCCATATAGTACCAACCACTCTGTACAGACAAGAAGCACTCATGAATAAACGAAAGAAAATCGTGAAAATTCTGAGTTGCCCATCCACCAGGCCATGCCACGGCTGACAACAAATCGGCTACGATTCCAAAACCCACTCTGGCGAGTTGTTCAGGATCTCGCAAGTGAAAGTTCAAATCTTAACGCCCAATGGTTGGAGCTGTGGAATGAAAATTTCCGTACCATCTAAGTGCCATAATAAATCTATCAAAAATTACCCGTGGTTTTGGACTTCCTCGTCAAACGTGGAAAAGTTTAAACAGAATTCTCACGGGACACGATATTGGAGCAGAAAATCTATACAACTGGGCAAATCTTCCAACATAAATCTGCAAGTATCGAGCTCCAAGACAATCCATACGTCACCTTGTCGAAGAATGTGAGCAGAGAGCATACTCTGGTGATCAAACGAAGTTCTTTGTCCTGAAATACATTTGCCCACAGCAGGAATTAATCTTAGTAAATAAAATTAAAAATAATGTGTTTTTATTCGTTGAAATATCTCGTAAAACCAAGTGTGCCATATGCTAAATAAATAAATCATTGATAGTCCTCCATTCTTAAATTTAATGACGCTTGTCGACTTTTCCTTTACTTTCTTCGCTGCTTCTTAAATACATTGTGTACACTGATGTGCAAAACTTAAGGACGAAAGCAACCCTCACATGGAAATGGAAATGCCGTGTGGCTAGGGCCTCCCGTCGGGTAGACCGTTCGAATGGTGCAGGTCTTTCGAGTTGACGCCACTTCGGCCACTTGCGTGTCGATGGGGATGAAATGATGACGATAAGGACAACACAACACCCAGTCCCTGAATAGAGAAAATCTCCGACCCAGCCGGAAATCGAACCCGGGCCGGTAGGTGAGACATTCCGTCGCGCTGACGACTTTTTTCCATTTTTATTTTTTTATTTTGTTCGTTGTTGATCGTTGCGTTTTGTCGTTGCGGACGTCAGATGACATCCGTTAAAGTTCGTTTTGTTGATCCTTTCACTCAGTTTTTTTTTTTTTTTTTTTTTTTTTTTTTTTTTTTTTTTTTTTTTTTTTTTTTGCAGAGGCTAAACAGCTATCTGGCCGAACACGCTGAGCTACGGTGCCGCTACCACTCCGCTACCAGGGGCAGACACCCTCACATGATGTGTTACTGGCAAGTATCACAGCACGATGAAACTTTGATCTTGGACAATACATAGAAAGTCCTGCTACGGTACAGTACAGTCCGGAAGATAACTGAAAGAAAGACGCAATGAGACGAACAGAACTGACAGTCACATTCAAAGACAATAATGGCACTGAAGTCACCACGATTCACGATGATCCCCTGGACATTACAAACGGCGGACCAGAGTTCTTAACAAGGTCTGAGACCACTGTGGACAGCAACGTGCTCCCGTCCTGCCCGCAAGGTTAGTAAGGAGTTTCTGTGGTAGGGCGTCACATTACTCCAACAGTGTGGTTGACAATTGCTGGATGCTCGTTGGTGCATATGAACGTGCAGAAATACATCTCCCCAACGAATCCACACGCGCTCGATGGACTTTTAAGTCTGGGGAACGGGCAGGTCAGTCAGTTCGCCTAATGCTGGTGGAATGGAGGTGGAGCTTTGATAATGCCAGCTACGCGCTGGCGAACCGTCGGAAAAATAGTCAAACAAACATGTTGGATGACGATGATGAAGTTGCAAGAAGATGGAAACAATATATAGGAAAACTGTACAGCGGACCAGACCTGTCTGAAAACATCACGGAAGAAGAAACAGAAGTAGATGCACACAACATAGGTGAACCTATATTAAAGGAAGAGTTTGAACTAGCTCTGAAAAAATTGAAAAACAACAAATCGCCTGGTATAGACAATATCCCAGCCGAACTTCTGAAATCTGGAGGAGCAAAACTGAATCAGGAGTTGTATAATCTTGTTTTCAACATGTACGAGCAGGGTAAAAATCCTACAGACTTTCAGCAAAACATTATGATCCCCATTCCAAAGAAGGCAAATGCTACAAGATGTGAAAATTATGGGACGCTCAGCCTAGTTACGCTCGCCTCTAAAATATTAACCTCAATTATCCTAAAACGCATAGAACAAAAAGTCGAAGCTACACTCTCCGAAGACCAGTTTGGATTCCGGAAATATAGACGAACCAGAGAAGCAATATTTGCTCTAAAACTAATAATAGAGAAACGACTAGATAAGAACCTGAAAACATATATAGCTTTCGTAGATGTAGAGAAAGCCTTTGATAATGTTAAATGGGATAAGATGTTTGAGGTACTCAAAAAAGTAGGAATAGATCATAAAGATAGAAAAATGATATGGAACCTGTACAAAAACGAGACAGCAGTTATCCGTGGACGGACAAAACAAGAAGAGGTGCAGATACGGAAAGGTGTCCGACAAGGTTGCGCACTATCCCCTGTTATCTTTAACGTATACATTGAAGACGCGCTGAAAAAGTAAGGGAAAATTCACAGACAGGTGTAGTAATTCATGGCCAACGAATAGATATGATAAGATATTATGCCGATGATATAGCTGTCCTGGCTGAAAGTGAAGAAGATCTTGTAGTACTACTGAATAGAATGGATAAAGTTATGGGTGAAGAATAAAATATGAGAATTAATAAAGCAAAAACAAAAGTAATGGCATGCGACAAAGGAGATCAAGTGAAAGTCCAAGTTCATGTAGGCAATGAACTGCTTGAACAAGTTGATAAATTTACTTATCTGGGCAGTAATATTACCAGGGATGGAAGGAGCAAGGCAGAAGTGAGAAGTAGAATAGCTCAAGCAAAGGCTGCTTTTAACAAGAAGAAAAACATATTAACATCTAAGAGCATCAGCCTTGAAATCAGGAAAAGATTTTTGAAATCATATGTGTGGAGTGTGGCATGCTATGGGTGTGAAACATGGACTCTCGGGACAGAGGAAGACCAGAAGCTAAATTCTTTTGAAATGTGGTGCTATAGACGCATGCTCAAAATAAAATGTATCGACAAGGTCACAAACGAAGTGGTTCTGGAAAGAGCAGGTGAGAAGAGAAGCTTCTGGAGTTTCATTGTTAAAAGAAGAGTGCAATTTACAGGCCATCTATTAAGACATAAAGGACTCCTGAACACAATCATAGAGGGATATGTCGAGGGAAAAAGACCAAGAGGAAGACCACGACTGAGGTACATGGATCAAATCGTGAAAGATGTGGGATGTAACACCTATAAAGAAATGAAGAGAAAAGCTGAAAGACGCACAGAATGGAGACAAGCTGCCATTGTAGCTGTTGCAAAGCAATCCTTGGATTGACCACTACAGAAGAAGAAGAAGAAACATTGGCCGAAGAACCCGAGACAGTAGCCAACAGGTAATTTGTCAGCAAGCGGCCACGGAAACCTTAACAGTTTTCTATTAAATACTAATTCAAACAGCGAAAAAATGTGTTTTTCTTTGTAGCTATCATGTTTCTCCAAGTATCAATAGATATGTAGAGCACTTAACAGTAAACCACTCTCTGTGATTTGTGGACCACGGTTGAGCGATCAGGAAAGTTCTCCAAGTGTTTTGGTGTCTTGTGTCTTCAGTGAGAAGATGTACAATCTGAGGCAACAGGCGAGTTGTGCCGCCCAGGAAACATTCGAAGTTCGGAACTGGCGTGGCCGCGCGTCGGCCTCTCGGCGGGCCTCGGGCCGGCAGCAACCACGTGGTGCCGAAATTTAGCTGAGCATGAGGGGTAGCCCAGCACGTGGTCCAGCCGCGTGGCTGGGAATTCCGTGGTGACGTCGTGTCGACGAAGGAGACACGCCGGGAGTGCCAAAGATGGCGTACTTTGTGAAACATCAATGCCAGACATTTCACAGTTCGTAAAGAAATTAATAGTAGCCACATGAATCATGATACCTCAAAAAGAAACATGTGCATTACCATTATTTTCACGACGATTCTGATGGTGTAATCAGACTTTCAATATCTTTATTAGTTTAAAGTTTAGTATCTGACTATAAATTATACAAGTAACACCCAGCAACGACTTTCCAAAATCTAAACAGTTCATTCGATTGCTTCGATCGACGTATCTTTAGAAAGCTATTAGTGTAAACCTAAATTGGTGCAAATTACAGGCATGTAACTTGAATAGTACACGAGTTCTTGGAGGTCAAAGTGGCCGATTACTGTCGATCGCGTCAGGCCATAAGTACTCCACAGTAACACGAAAAAACGGTGGCAGCATGCTTATAAATATATTTATTTGTCTATGTCTTTGTTTATATCCGATATATCCTATTCACGAAGAAATTGGTTAAATATTTACTGTGTTTTAAAAAGCACAGAGGCATTAGGCTACTGTCCTACCTTTTGTTTCTATTCCTTTGATATATGTTTATTTGATTTGTTTATGTATTTAATAATGTGTGTTAGAGCGTTTTTATGGTCCAGCCGTAGGAATGTTTATTTAATTTCAAGTTATTTAAATGTAAATCCAGTTTTTCGAAAGTGTTTCAATATATTCGTGAGTGTGCGTTGGCTTAGAGACAGGGCGCGAGCGCTCTGGCCAATCACAGCTCCCGTGAATGGGGAGTTCGGAACAGTGCGGCGCGAGGGAGTGCTGGACAGCACGCGACGGACGCACAGTCGCGGGAGAGACTTGGAGAGTGTGCAGCGGTTTGCATGTGGTCGCAGAAGATAGAAATATTTCGGCGTGCCGACATGTGCTCTTGTGTGATTTCCGTGGCTTCTGCAGTGAAGACGTGGTATGCGTTTAGAAGTGAATAGCTCGTGAGCTATGTTGTTGTTCATAACTAATTACGTGAAGTAGCAATCTATATTTTTATATAATTTAATTGCTGGACCATCGACACCAATAAGTGTTTTGCAGAAATATACCGCATTCTCAAAAGTACTACTACTATCGAACTCATCATTTAAAGTCGTTAAAAATAGTACCTGCAGATTTTATTTAATTGCAATATTTTATTTATAAATTTCTACGCTACATTCGCAATTGCCGAGTGATAGGAAACTTCGACCATTCGATTCATGTGTATATTCATACTGTATACTGTAGACTCAGCAGTATTTGGCTTGTAATGCGGCAACTACGCATCCCAGCCCCTAGACAACGGAACCAGCCAAAACTTGTAATATTTCAACTCTGAGTCTGTGGGTGCGTAGTTGAGGGCCACCAACACCACCACATCATTTTATTTTCTGGAAAGCCCACGACAAGTAATTATCGCTGTAACGTTTGCGATTATCATCAGCGTACAGTGCAGAGTGATAATAAATTAGGAATTTGCTCAAACGAGTGACAAAACTATCCTAAGACCACATAAAGGATAGATACAAAAGCTATTTTTTTTTCATGTCCGGTCTGACGCGAAAAGGAATCCACAGCAAAGATAAAGATGTTTTATTTGCAACATTCCAGCTGTTTCTGTACTTAGTCACTTTTCCGACTTAGACATTTCTCTAGCGTGGTACCAACTTTCCGATGCCCTCGTCATAGCTTTCCGCTAATCCTCTACACTCGCCTGCAGCACGTTATCTGTGTCAAAATTCTGCCCTCATAACCAGCGGTTCATCTGTACAAAGAGATGAAAATCAGAGGTAACCAAGTCCTCCGGGCTGTGTAGTGGGTGACAAAATGCTCCCCATCGAAAAGTCTGCAGCAGTCTCGAGTCATTTTACATTCACAACGAAAATTAATTTGTACACAGGGTTACATTATGAACATTTCTAGTTTTTTTTTTTTGCTGAAAAAAAAAGTTATACAGATGTGAATTAGTAATTCCTACCAACCACCTTTTACACATTACAGTAATAGAAATTATTCTACGATAGAGAAGGAGTTGTCAAGGACAAACTTTCTCAGTTTGTTTTCAAATTTTACTTTACTGTCCATCAGACATTTTATATCACTGCGTAAGTGATCAGAAATTTTTGTTGCAGCATTGTGCACCGCTTTTTGTGCTAAAGGCAATCTTAATGTGGAGAAGCGAATGTCATTTTCCCCTTTGGTATTTTAATTATGTACGTCATTGTTCCTTTTGAACCGTAGTGGATTATGTACGACAAACTGCATGAGGAAATAAACGTACAGTGAAGAAGCAGTCAGCCGGCCGGAGTGGCCGTGCGGTTCTAGGCGCTACAGTCTGGAGCCGGGCGACCGCTACGGTCGCAGGTTCGAATCCTGCCTCTGGCATGGATGTGTGTGATGTCCTTAGGTTAGTTAGGTTTAATTAGTTCTACGTTCTAGGCGGCTGATGACCTCAGAAGTCGCATAGTGCTCAGAGCCATTTGAACCATTTTTGAAGAAGCAGTCATAATGCCCAACTCCGTAAACAGAGGTCTACAAAATGAACGAGGGTGAGAACCACCTATGTCATTACAGCACGTTTTTGCGCAATGAAGCCTTTCTTTCTTAAAGATGAGTTACCCCAGAACATTATTCCATACGACATTACTGATTGAAAATATGCAAAATATGTCAACTTACTGCTTTGTCACTCCCCAATATTTTCAATGACTATAAGTGCAAATGTGTCTGAACTAAGTTGTTTTAGGAGTTCCAAAATGCGTTTTTTTCCGAATTTAAATTTTCATCAATATGGACCCCTAAGAATTCTGAAGTTCCTACCCTGTTTACTGTTTCCCCGACATGTATTACATTTATCGTTCGTACAGCATCCCTAGATGTGCAGGACTGAATATTCTGTGCCTTTTTAAAACTGAGGGTGAGACCATTCGCAGAAAATCGGTCAATGATACTTTTAAGAACTTCGTTTACTATTTCTTCTGTTTCTGTATGTATGCTTCGACTGATGACAATACTAGTGCCATCTGCAAAAAGAACTAATTCTACTTATTGTTTATTAGACGAAAAATCGTTTATATATAAGAGGAACTATAGTGGACTTAAGATTGAACAGTGAGGAACTCCTATATGATTTCTCCCCAGCCAGAATTATGTCTCCGGACTACATTACTTAAATTGCTAAGCACAACTTTCTGCATTATTTTGGTTATGATATGACGGTATCCAGTGTAAACTAAAGGAGAAGGAAGAGGGGGGAGGGAGAAAGGAAAGGGATTATTGATATCAGCTGCATCAGGACTTTGTTCGGTATCAGCGGCGACGAGCGAAAGTATGTGGCGGACCGGGATTCTAACCCACGACATCCTGCTTACTAGGTAGTTGCGTTAACCACTCCGCCACCGGTCGTATAAATTAGGTGCGTCGGTAAGAGATTCCTATCACATGACCCATGTATTGTCACTTATATGTTACATGACACACCAGACGTATTTTCCAGTGGAAGATTCGGTTGACTTGTCGGCTTGCCATCAAAATTTTTGCGGTTCCCATTCTGAAGTCACTTCCTTTCGGCTGCTGATAGAGTAGTTGTGCAGAATCAGCTGTCATTACAGGTCCCTTCCATTACACCTCGCTGTTGCAAAAAAATGGTTCAAATGGCTCTGAGCACTATGGGACTTAACATCTGTGGTCATCAGTCCCCTAGAACTTAGAACTACTTAAACCTAACTAACCTAAGGACATCACACACATCCATGCCCGAGGCAGGATTCGAACCTGCGACCGTAGCGGTCGCGCGGTTCCGGACTGCGCGTCTAGAACCGCGAGACCACCGCGGCCGGCCCTCGCTGTTGCAAACGGACGTTACACCACGACACAGACACAAATCTGAATACAGCGAACAGTTAAAGGAAAGAAAGAAAGAAAGCTGTGGGCACGAGGGAGGTTTGAACATTGCTCTGCGGGGCTCCTTTATAGTGGGGTTCCTATCCTTACTGCGTTCACTGTTTGTATTTTCTTTGAAAAAAAAAAAACTTCACAGTTCAGTACACCTTCTTCTTGTTTTCACGCTTGATCTGTGTTCAGTTTTTGACGGTGTGTCCACTGGACCCTCTTACCACGAAATCTCTGTGCGTTGGGGAGTTTCCCCTGTTAGAGATTTCCGCAGGTCGTCGGACGTAAGTGTGCACCCGCACTGATTGTTTGATTGTGATGGATCCATTGCCCAGCGAGGCGAATAAGTTAAATAAATGCATGGTATCTGTTCTTTCTGACATGATTGATATCAGCTGGATCAGGAGTTTCTGCAGCATCAACGGCGTCGAGTGGAAATATGTGCCAGACCAGGATTCGAACCCGAGCTCTCCTGCTTAATATAACTGATTCACATCGATGGGAAATGGATCTACCACATATAGTGCGGATACAAACTTACGCCAGACCTCGTGCGGGAATCTCGAAGTAGCGAGCATGGAGGACATGGGCAGGGACTGCAGATAGGTGGCGCTAGGAGGAAATGTGGGTCGACCAAGGGGCGTGCCGACGTAGTCCTTGCAGTGACGCTGGGGTTCGAACCCTTTTTCACTCGTCCGCGCTGATGCAGCGCGAAGTCCTGATGCAGCTGATATCAATAATCCCTTCCCTTTCCTTTACTTTCTCCCCCCTCCCCCTCCTCCTTTAATATACATAATGTTTTTCACTTCTGTGTATTCCGCGTGGTGTCTGTTCTTTCGGACATGTTCACAAAAAACAGACACCGCGCAGTCATATAAATGACATTATCCATTGATTGGCTATACCATCAGTCCCATAAAACATCAATTTATCTAGGAGAATACTTTGATTCACACAGTCGAATCCCTCAGAGAGGTCGCAGAAAATTCCTCGTATACGTAAGCAAAAGTTTCGGCCAATGATCACGCTGCTCACAGGATACTATGAGCAGTAAAACAAAAGATAAGAACGCTCCTGTTTGCTAGCAATGATAGTCGCGCACAGAGATAGACATTGCTGCTGTTTCCGCGACTGGTTTGATTATAATTTTCGGGCCATTGATCTTTTGAAAAATGCGCCAGTTTCACCTGTTATTGTTTCTGGTGGTAGTGGTGCATTAAGAGACGACGTATTACATACTGCATACTCGTTAGAAATTGAGGTTTCATAAGTGCTTTATGGCTGAATCTTTTGCAAATACACCTTTCAGGGTGTTCACGACACGGAGCATATTTTACAGAATCTAGGCCTCCATGCATTTTCTGCAAACCACATTGAATTACGTGGCGGAGGGTTTTTATTCCCTGGAAAATTCGCGCATGGACCCCGAGAAGAGTAATTTTTAAAACGTGTCTGTGGGCGCTGTCGTTAGTGTAACATCGTTTTCGCGGTCTCTATTGGAGCCATTGTCAGATGCTGTTGTACATTCATATATTCCTCACTTATTAATGATTCCTGGTACCTTGTAAGCAAGCTTTCGCAGAATAGTAGCCTTTTATCTGCAACTATCTGTCTGTCCACATTCTTCAGCATTTCAATGACTCACTCGCGTGGCTTTAGCCAACCTGTGGCTATTCGTGCTGCCCTTCTTGTATCCGTTCAGTATCCCCTGAGTATGGTACGAGTCGTCCCGACCCGCGTCACTTGAGTGTTTTTTAAGCAATGTCTTTTGTGAAGTGACTGCATGTTAACAGTATACTGCCAACTGAGAGGCATCTGTCTCAGCTACATCTCATTCCACTTCCTCAGTCGAGAAATCTAGCGCAGCAAAACACGGCACTGGAGTCGGTTTGTCTCCGCATCCCTATCTGTACTTTCCGGAACTTCATTTAATCTCTTCCTGCATCTCTCGCTTTTCAAAAAGGTGGTTTATTCAGGCTTGTGACAGGTGGTCATATTAATGTGACTGTACCGTATAATAGATTTCTTGTCTGAGAGCGTAAGGAAGTCGCCTTATTTGTGTAACAGCTGACGTTATACGGAAGAGCAATGTGAACATGTCTGCTTCAGGATGGAATAAACTGATCATATGGTTAAATGAATACAGCAAAAACCTAAGAACTTGATGTCTACCGACTAGTAGATAGTTATCGCAACTGTTGCGACGCTCATTTGGGTGGTAGCTTCCCGCGGTTAGCCAAAACCTCTAGTACTAATGCCAGGATGATTCACCTACTTTGTTGAATTCGAGCTGGCTCTCCGTCTCTAACGATTTCTTTTTTCTTTCCGTTTCACAAGGACACACCTCGGGTAAAACGGAATTCGTGAAGAAGGCGGAAGACCGTTGAATTTACAAAACTGCAGGAGCCGAGTAGTGATACAATAACAGCATTCAGTCATCAAGCTAGACGATTACAGGACAAATATACCTGAATTTCTTCCAAAGTAGAGAAAACGCCATGGTACAAATGAACCATGGTGCACCGCCTTTGCATGGTCTAGTTAAAATCCATAAACATACTTTCCCAATCCCTCCAGTGCTTACAGTAGTTCATTGCCCAGTGCAAAAATGGTTCAATTGGCTCTGAGCACTATGGGACTTAACATCTGAGGTCATCAGTCCCCTAGAACTTAGAACTACTTAAACCTAACTAACCTAAGGACATCACACACACCCATCCACCGTAGCGGTCGCGCGGTTCCAGACTGTAGCTGTGGTGTCACCGCCAGACACCACACTTGCTAGTTGGTAGCCTTTAAATCGGCCGCGGTCCGTTAGTATACGTCGGACCCGCGTGTCGCCACTATCAGTGATTGCAGACCGAGCGCCGCCACACGGCAGGTCTAGAGAGACTTCCTAGCACTCGCCCCAGTTGTACAACCGACTTTGCTAGCGATGGTTCACTGACAAAATACGCTCTCATTTGCCGAGACGTTAGTTAGCATAGCCTTCAGCTACGCCATTTGCTACGACCTAGCAAGGCGCCATTACCAGTTACTATTGATACTGAGTCATGTACAGTCAAGAGCGACGCTCATCTTTAATGGATTAAAGTTAAGTATTCCACCAGCTACGTCCGTTTTTCTAAAGTCTAAATTCCTTGTCCTGTTCCAGACCTCACGCCAGCCTGCGTGAGCTAAAACGCGTGCCTTTCGGCTTCCTCTAGTACCCGGTGTTGGCTCTCCTGCCAACCCACAACAGTAGCGCCTAGAACCGCTCTATCATCCCGGCCGGCTGCCCAGTGCACTACACAGCACGAAAAGCTAATGGAGTGATGAAAAATTTACTGGATTTCAAAGACACGTACAGTATTAACAGTATAGTCCGCAGCTCGTGTTCTAGTAGTAAGAAAATGCCATACGAACATTTCATTACAACAGTATAGAATTAGTGAAAAATTATAGTAGTATAATCTATAAAGTTATTGCTAAAGCGAAGTTACATTGATGTCCATAGCGTCCAGTCTACTGCCTCCGTAAAAGAGTACAGTGATTCAGTACCACTAAAGACACAGTAAAGAACCATCAATCGGAAGGCTATACGCAAATCCACAGTACTTTATTTGACATGGCACTATTGTCTTCCTTCAACGTTCGACTGACTTACTGAGCCAGGAATAGAACGATCTACAGTTTAACAGTGATTTTCTAAGGAATCTCCCAATGAATCTCAACCTGGCACCCGCCTTACCAACAATTAATTTTATATGATCATTACACTTCAAATCGTTCCGTACGCATACTCTCAGATATTTTACAGAAGTAACTGCTACCAGTGTTTGTTCCGATATGATATAATCATACAATAAAGGATCCTTCTTTCTATGCATTCGCAATACATTACATTGGTCTATGTTGAGGGTCAGTTGCCACTCCCTGCACCAAGTGCCTATCCGCTGCAGATCTTCCTGCTGCAATTTTCTAATGCTGCAACTTCACTGTACACTACAGCATCATCCGCGAAAAGCCGCATGGAACTTCCGACACTATCTACTAGGTAATTTATATATATTGTGAAAAACAATGGTCCCATAACACCCGCCTGTGGCACGCCAGAGGTTACTTCAACGTCTGTAGACGTCTCTCCATTGAGAACAACATACTGTGTTCTGCTTGCTAAAAACTCTTCAATCCAGCCACACAGCTGGTCTGATATTCCGTAGGCTCTTACTTTGTTTATCAGGCGACAGTGCGAAACTGTATCGAACGCCTTACGGAAGTCAAGGAAAATGGCATCTACCTGGGAGCCTGTATCTAATATTTTCTGGGTCTCATGAACAAATAAAGCGAGTTGGGTCTCACACGATCGCTGTTTCCGGACTCCATGTTGATTCCTACATAGTAAATTCTGGGTTTCCAGAAATGACATGATACGCGAGCAAAAAACATGTCCTAAAATTCTATAACAGATAGAGGTCAGAGATATAGGTCTATAGTTTAGCGCATCTGCTCGACGACTCTTCTTGAAAACTGGAACTACCTGTGCTCTTTTCCAATCATTTGGAACCTTCCGTTCCTCTAGAGACTTGCGGTATACGGCTGTTAGAAGGGGGGCAAGTTCTTTCGCGCACTCTGTGTAGAATCGAATTGGTATCCCGTCAGGTCCAGTGGACTTTCCTCTGTTGAGTGATTTCAGTTGCTTTTCTATTCCTTGGACTCTTATTTAGATGTCAGTTAGCCTTCCCGATTCTCGCGCAATTTGTCTGCTACTGATGTGCGGATTAGCCATGGCAGCAGCTAAAACACCTACTTGGACATCATCATTTGTTGCAGGTCGTGGTTGATGTTTCACATATGGCTGAACACTTCCTGTTTCCTTAAATAACGTAACTATCCGGCGAACGGTCCGGGCACTTGGATGATGTCATCCAGGATACCGAGCAGCATACATAGCACATGCCCGTTAGGCATTTTGATCACAATAGCCATACATCAACACGATATCGACCTTTTCGGCAATTAGTAAACGGTCCATTTTAACACGGGTAATGTATTACGAAGCAAATACCGTCCGCACTGGCGGAATGTTACGTGATACCACGTACTTATACGTTTGTGACTATTACAGCGCCATCTATCACAAAGCGAAAAAAGTGGTCCAACTAAAACATTCATATTTCTTTACGTACTACACGAATATGTAATAAAAAATGGGGATTCCTATTTTTAAAAAACGCAGTAGATATGCGTTTGACCTTTGGCAGCGCCATCTAGTGGGCCAACCATAGCGCCATCTGGTTTCGCCCTACAAGCTAGACGAGTTTCGTTCTTTGCAGTTTGATGCTTATTTCGTGAGATATTTGGCCCGGTCACTATCAATGGACCACCCTGTATACATTGTGTCCCAGTACCGATAGGACTGTTGCTATGAAAAACAGAATTTATGGATTATATGCACAAAATCATCGTATTTATTCAAAATAATCTCGCCATGATTCAAAAAAGTGTTTTGAAACAGTAACTGTAGTCCTTTTAGGGAGTTGCATTTAGTACTACAGTATATTTTTTTTAGGTGTCCTTAACTGAGTCATAACGGTGTCCTTTCATTGCCAACTTCAATTTGAGGAACAACCAGAAGTCGGCTGAGGCTAAATCCGGCGAACACGGGTGCGTGATCCAGGACTGTGAGCCATTTGCTGGCCACAGCCCCGTGGACAGTCTTCGCTTTGTGGGCTTGGGTGTCGTCGTGGAGAAGCATTCAGGAACCCGCCTCTCGGTATTCGGGTCGAATTTGACGAATTGCCGCCCACAAACGCTGGATGACTCAAAAAACTTGATGTGCCTCCCTCCTCCACTGCCGCTTTCCAACGAGTGTCAGAGATGGGCTGTTACATTCGCGACCATTGTAGTTTGGATTTTCATACAAGACGTTTTCACGGAACTGGGACACACTGTGTATGAAAGAAAAGCATCCAACGTAAAAATTATCCCACACTGAATCTTGTTCTAGCGCAGAAATAGATGCAAGCGGTACTAAGACGATTCTATTCTGTAACAAACGGAATATGCATTTGAAGGAAGTGTGTTGTCTTAATTGATTTATTAATGAAATTACTAAGCGAAATTGACTATTTTTGAATAATTTTGGATGGAATATACTATTTAATGATATTCTATACGATGAAACTGATAAAATGAAATGAAAAGGTACACTAACAGGGTTTGAACCCGTACCGCCAGCGTGCACTACACTCTTTTTTTTATACTGGGAATATCTTTATTGACAAAAACTTGTAACGTTACAATCCACGAAGATTTACAGTTACTGTTTTACGTACATTACATGTACAATACACAGCACATCATTAAATGTAACGTCAGTACGTTACATTATCGTTTACTTAGTTCCGAGTATCTACATCACTGTTTTGGTTCAGTCGGAAGGCTACTAATATTAAGGGTGTAGGAGGTACACATAAAACGTCGTCATAGATTTTCTAGGGAAACTAGGGGTCGTCACGCGGAGAGGTACTTTGGTTGGGTTGTTTGGGTTGTTTGGGGGAGGAGACCAGACAGCGAGATCATCGGTCTCATCGGATTAGGGAAGGACGGGGAAGGAAGTCGGCCTTGCCCTTTCAAAGGAACCATCCCGGCATTTGCCTGGAGCGATTTAGGGAAATCACAGAAAACCTAAACCAGGATGTCCGAACGCGGGATTGAACCGTCGCCCTCCCGAATGCGAGTGCAGGTACTTAGGACAGGTCTCTCTACGACTTATGTAAGACTCATAATAATCCGTGATCAAGATGTCCAATCGTCCCCTTCTAAGAGGAGGTCCATAGACAGAGAGAGCTGCCTGTAATGATATCATCCCTCATTGGCTCAGGACGACAGGTTTTTCTCAGTCTTGTGTTTACTTTGGCATGGGTGGTGTGAGCAGTGTTACTGTGTGCGCTCCCAGTACGGCTTCCGGGTATTGTTGCAGTACCTGCACGAAGGGAAACAGTGGACAATGAAATTTTGTGTGGTAGATCGAGTGGTAAATGCGAACTGTGGAAACCGACAAATTATTACTTTTTGTTTTGAGTACGTATTTTATGCTACTATAGCCTCAGGTTACTAACTTTATTTGTGAGTACTCCAGAATAAAAGTCTGAAATCGCTTCAGTTGCGCTGACGTAAAAGAAACGAAATTTAGTTTTCTGGTCCATACCCATTATTTCCAGAACATTAAGATCGTCATAAAAGAGAGCTAATCTTCCACTACTTTTGATGTTCGCCATGTAATCTTCCAGAATTCTTGAGGTTCGTCTGACATACACTCTAGTTAATGATACGCTTCCATTTACTGCCTTGGAGAGAGTAGACAGCGGAAATTCGTATATGGCTGTATATCTAGCCACACACGAATTTTCTGTAACAACTTACCAAATTATAAGCTTTGATTCCATGTCCAGTTGTAGTTGCTAAGTGGTTGCAGCTCACGTTTAAGCATTACCTAACTGCACGTCCCGAGCACAGTCTCGTAAAACTACACCACTGTCTGTCCTGTTAGTAACCAACATTGGAAAACCTGTTGTAATGGCCCTATCTACAAAATTTGCTGCATATGGAGTCCTTGCGATACATACGCTGTGCACGCATAAGACAAAATAAATCATCATTTTCTTCTTACCCAACAACGGCTACAGATTGTTAAACTCGCCAGAAGCTGGCAGCGAAATGAAATGCACATGTGGCAAACGTACACTGCGCAAAACACGACATAAATACAATCGACGTTTCAAGATAAAAGCAAGTAGCAATGGGTTCGCGCACCGCAGTGCACGAATTAAAAAGTTTACAGTGAAACACACGAGAATACCGACTTCGGGTTGAGAGCTCTTGCACAGTCCTCTCCTTGGCGATTACTGATTGTTCCTTGATTACCGGTACACTACCTCATCAATGGTATCCTACACGTCCTTACTTGTATGTAGTGCGGAACTGAGCACTAGATGACGCGAGAGGCGGACCCAGCGGTATAAAAGAAGACGGGGAGTGGTGTGCTGACGGAGAAGACGAAACAGCAGAGTAAGGCGGTCGGGAGAGCTCAGTGACGTTGAACGTCGACCAGTGGTTTGATGTGACCTGAGTAACAAATCCACCAGATATTTCAATCCTTCTAAAGCCGCCTAAGTCGACTGATGGTCATGCGATTATGAAGCGGTAACGCGAAGGAATAACCACACCTAAACCAAGACCAGGTATACTTCTTATACTGACCATACAGAGCGCGCCAAATATGCGATTTTTCAACGGGCTATATCTAGGATTCTAACGGACACAGTGTTTTGGATAGCCCTTAGCCAGCGACCCTTTACACACGTATCGGAAAAACGGCCATGCTATAGCTATCCTACAGTACAGTGTCAAAATTTAAACATTACGCACTTCCTACAGCCCAGGTAAATTGACCTAATCGGTTGATTCCTTTGCATTAGACGTGAGCTAGGGCGGACCTTACGCAGTTTATAAAAGCCTCATTTGTTCACGAGCAGTTCTTGAGAAAATCTGGAAAAATCATAATTTTTGGATAAGAATAGTAGCAATTTTGGGGATGGCCAGTTCTATAATTTCTATCATGGCACATCGCCGAAATTTTTATCATACACTACCGGCCATTAAAATTGCTACATCACGAAGATGACGTGCTACAGATGCGAAATTTAACCGACAGGAAGAAGATGCTGTGATATGCAAATGATTAAGTTTTCAGAGCATTCACACAAGGTTGGCACCGGTGGCGACCCCTACAACGCGCTGACATGAGGAAAGTTTCCAACCGATTACTCATACACAAACAGCAGTTGACCGGCGTTGCCTGGTGAAACGCTGTTGTGATGCCTCGTGTAAGGAGGAGAAATGCGTACCATCACGTTTCCAACTTTGATAAAGGTCGGATTGTAGCCAATCGCGATTGCGGTTTATCGTATCGCGACATTGCTGCTCGTGTTGGTCGAGATCCAATGGCTGTTAGCAGAATATGGAATCGGTGGGTTCAGGAGGGTAATACGGAACGTCGTGCTGGATCCCATCTGCATTTCCTCTTGGTGTGCCAATTTTAATGGCCAGTACTGTATGTTCTTAAGATGATATTCTCTGGGGAATACGAAACTTTTTAGATGGTATAACCTGTTACCGAGATCCAGAGGTTCAAAGTTACCGTATCTGTGCAGAAAACTGTAAAAAAACTGTTTTTTGCCGCGTTTGCATCGTGGGCCGCAATTATCTAAATAACTAACTTCAGCCAGTGGCTCAAATTTTAACTGTATATTCTTTATACATTCATCCAGAAACGCCATTTTCACATTTTCCAAAGTCTGTATTCGTTATCAAGGTACACTCGAATAACCATGATTTTTGTGTACCAAGAGTGTCAATTGTGTTGATGGCCACATCTATAATTTCTATTCATGGTAAATAGTCGAGCCGACCGGTGTGGCTGACCGGTTCTAGGCGCTTCAGTCTGGAACCGCGTGACCGCTACGGTCGCAGGTTTGAATCCTGCCTCTGGCATGGATGTGTGCGATGTCCTTAGGTTAGTTAGGTTTAAGTAGTTCTAAGTTCTAGGGGACTGATAACCTCAGATGTTAAGTCCCATAGTGGTTAGAGCCATTTGAACCAAATACTCGAAAGTTTTACCTTACGTTCTTAAGATGATGTTCTCGGGGAGCCTTGAAACTTTGTTCGATGTCATAACCCGTTACTGAGATACAGAGGTTCAAAGTTACCATACGTATGCACGTAAAATATGCAAGTAATATCCGGTCTGAGGCGTAAATGTTTTGATTGACGTAGCGAACACGTGGCAAGGGTTCGACAGTCACCGCAAGGATTCTGAGGGCACCAAATTATATTTTTAATCAGCATTTTTTCACCAATAAAACCAAATGACGCGATGTCTCTGTATAACTTCACGTTTACATAAAATGCCCAAAGATATACTGCAGTGACAAAAGAAGGGCTAAAAAGAGTCTTACTATGCCTGAAAAGAACTTAAAAAGACTGCCAAAAATTATGTAAAACTGGAAAGACTGCGAGTTCAGTAAAATATTTGTAATACAATTTTTACTCTTTTAGGATACACAAATGAATTGTGATCGAGGAGCAAAGTGCCCAGAAAAAATGTAAAGCAAACAATTTTGTGTTAACCTTATATTATGCGTACTTATTTGTTGTTCATATGAATGAAAGTGCATAAATATGTCGAAGTATAGAAATAAACTGTCAAAACGTTACTGACCTACAGAATTCATTTTATACGATCATCACACCCTGTTGTAGCAGTAAAGTAACAGAACTGTAAGGGAAAATGTTGCTGTGGGGGCACAAAAAAGCGAATGTGTTCCTCTTTATTAGAATCAGACAGAAAAGTGGGGAACCAGCTGCCTCAATCCTCATTCCGCATTGCTCATCAAATAGTTGGCATGCTAACATATTGGCGCTTTTTTGTGTTGAAAGAGACTAGTAGGTAGACGGTGACCGTGGTAGAGAGAGAAGACATTGACCATGGGAGAGAAAGAGACAGGGGACAGGGAAGGTGGGAGAGAAAAAAATGGTTCAAATGGCTCTGAGCACTATGGGACTTAACTACTGAGGTCATCAGTCCCCTAGAACTTAGAACTACTTAAACCTAACTAACCTAAGGACATCACACACATCCATGCCCGAGGCAGGATTCGAACCTGCGACCGTAGCGGTCACGCGGTTCCAAACTGACGCGCTTAGAACCGCACGGCCACACCGGCCGGCGAAGGTGGGAGAGAGAAAGTGTCAGTGAAAGAGTGGGAGGAAGAGAGATGAATAAATAGAATAAAGTTAGCTTTAAATTTTTACTAGTGTATTGTACCAGTACTGCTAATGCCCATCAAATTATGATTTTATCACATTAAAAATATACGTGGAAGAATTCGGTGGGGTTTTTTTCGTTACACCTCCCGCAGTTGTGACATAAACTGATCAGTTTCGATTCGTGATCCACAGCAACGATTTTTTATTTCTTATTTTTCTATATAATAATCTCACAGCAGTTACACCTCTACTGTCCCCCCATAGAGTATGCATACCAGCGGTGTGACCACAGCGTAATGCGTATGTTACCAACATGAAACCGGAGTAGTCAGGCGACAGTGGCCCGACACTGTCGTTTACGCTGTACGCTAAGGCTCAAACTATAGTATTACACGTATTTGGCATGATTTCACATATTTATTTATTAGTATTAGCAGTGGGGCGAAGCTGTTGCTGCTACGTATGTAGACCGAAACTGGTCAAAGGGGAAATGTTACTTTTCATTAGAAAATATCACAAAAGTCTAATTACAGTTATCACACTAGAAAGAGGGTCTTTGTGTGTCGATTAATGTCCAGACACAGTACAGTGAATGTATAAACTGGTAGACTAATTCATATGGTTGTACGGCCATATATTTACGACAGAGGTACTGACCAAATTGGTTAGCATAGGCGGTGTGCTGCTAGTCAGTACGTTGAATCTATAAACACTTCGAGCAGCACTGACCTCCAGATAAGATTTATATATAATAATCTGAATCAGTGGCGTTAGCAAGCCAGTCACATAGCAGCGACTGGCAGAGAGAGAATCAGCAACAGGGAAGTAACCGATTTTGTGACTTTTACGAGTTCCTAACCGGGAGAGAAATGTATAATTGCATCTGCGTGCTTTGATAGTTTAGTTTCTTGATTTTCTGTGTGTTAATTTAATATCTAATAGATACAGTTCTCGCGTTTTCGTTTGCGTCGGAAAGCGAGCCGATTTTGTGACATATTACAAATTTCAAATCAGTAGCGAATTATTTAGTTTCACCTAAATGCTTCGGTAGTTCGGTTCTTGAATCTCTGCGTATTACTCTAATTTGTTAGACATAGTTCTTGCGTTTTCGTCAGCGTCTACAGTAGAGTACCGCAGCACATACCGATAGTCCGTTTATTTGGGTAGTTTAGTTTTCCATGGTTTTTAGTGTGGATTGGGACTGTGATTGCTGTGTGCAGACGCGAGCCAAATTGGTGACACTTCGCTCTCAGCTCCAGGTTGTGATGGCTTCAGTTACACAGCTTGAGGCTGCAGTGGATGGGCACCACTGTAGTGGGCCGTCGATGGGGATCCAACGGACGTCCAGCACATCCGAGTCCTCCAATTGGTGTTTACCGGTGACCAGCCCAGTTAATGCTCGCACTGAGGTTGATCCCTCACCCATGGTCCAGTGGGAGGTCGCCTCAGGCCGTGGCAGGTAGCGAAAAACTACCCAGGGGCCGCATGTGAGGCCTCCCCGTTTAGTCTGACAGATAGGTTCCAGGCGCCATCTGTGGCCCAGCAAGATGCAGTCGCCTTTCCTGTTTCTGGAGAAACCTCTCAGGCTGCAAGATCCAAGCTGTCAGAGAGTGTGATTACTGGTAGTTGGGAGCTTCAATGTTAGGCACGTTATGGGACCCTTAGGGACATGACTGCCAAGGAGGGGAAGAAAGCCAATGTGCACTCCGTGTGCATACTGGGTGGAGTCATTCCAGAAGTGGAACGGGTCCTTTCGGATGCCATTAAGAGCACAGGGTGGAGCCAACTGCAGGTGGTGGCTCACATCGGTACCAATGATGTGTGTCACTTTGAACCAGAAGAGATTCTCTCTGGTTTCGAGCGGCTAACAGAAGTGGTAAAGACAGCTGTCTTGCATGTGAGATGAAAGTAGAGCTGACTATTTGCAGCATAGTCGACAGGACAGATAACGGACCTTTGGTACAGAGCCGAGTGGAGGGTCTGAATCAGAGACTCAGATGGTTCTGCGACTGTGTAGGCTGCAGATTCCTCGACTTGCGCCGTAGGGTGGTTGGGTATCGGATTCCGCTGAAGAGGTCAGAAGTCTCCTACACGCAGGAGGCGGCTACGTGGGTAGCAGGGGCTGTTTGGTGTGTACTGGTGGGGGGGGGGGGGGGGGGGGTCCGTTAGAGGGTCTCAGGAAAACCCGAAAACCCGAAAAGGGCTTCGGTCACAAAGGGTGTAGGTCGAACATAGGAAGAACGTACATACAGGAACCATCGGTATAACAGTTGTAAATTGTCGTAGCTATGTTGGGGAAAGTACCTGAGTTCCAAGCGCTAATACAGAGCACTGATGCTCAAATCGTTATAGGCACTGAAAGCTGGCTAAGATCGGAGATAAGTTCAGCTGAAATTTTGGTGCAGAACCTAATGGTGTTCCGAAAGGATAGGCTACAAAGAATTGGCGGTGGCGTGTTTTTTGCTGTTACAGTTAGATTTTATTGTCGCGAAATGCAAATAGATAGCTCCTGTGCGTTAGTATGGGCGTAGCTCATTCTTGGCAACCGGAATAAATTAATAATTGGATTATCGACCACCCCGTTCAGACGATACAATTGCTGAAAGGCTCAAAGAAAACTTCAGTTTGGATTCAAACACGTACCCGACTCATACAACTATAGTCGATGTTGGCTTGAATTTACCCTCGATATGTTGGCGTAAATACATGTTTAATTCCGGAGGTACACATAAAACATCATCCGAAATTATGCTAAACGCATTCTCTGAAAATTATTTCGAGGAATTACTTCATGAGCCCACGTGAACAGTAAACGGTTGTGAAAACACACTTGACCTCTTAACGACAATTAATCCTGACCTAATACTGGGCATCAGAACGGATACATGGATTAGTGAACACAGGATCGTCGTAGCGAGACTGAATATTGTAACTCCCAAATGCTTCAAAAGTAAACGAAAAGTATACCTATTCAAAATAGTAGACAAAAATTTACTTGACGCCTTCCGGAGAGACAATCTCCACTCCTTCCAAATTAACAATTAAAGTGTAGACCAGATATGGCTTCAATTCAAAGAAATACACTCCTGGAAATGGAAAAAAGAACACATTGACACCGGTGTGTCAGACCCACCATACTTGCTCCGGACACTGCGAGAGGGCTGTACAAGCAATGATCACACGCACGGCACAGCGGACACACCAGGAACCGCGGTGTTGGCCGTCGAATGGCGCTAGCTGCGCAGCATTTGTGCACCGCCGCCGTCAGTGTCAGCCAGTTTGCCGTGGCATACGGAGCTCCATCGCAGTCTTTAACACTGGTAGCATGCCGCGACAGCGTGGACGTGAACCGTATATGCAGTTGACGGACTTTGAGCGAGGGCGTATAGTGGGCATGCGGGAGGCCGGGTGGACGTACCGCCGAATTGCTCAACACGTAGGGCATGAGGTCTCCACAGTACATCGATGTTGTCGCCAGTGGTCGGCGGAAGGTGCACGTGCCCGTCGACCTGGGACCGGACCGCAGCGACGCACGGATGCACCCCAAGACCGTAGGATCCTACGCAGTGCCGTAGGGGACCGCACCGCCACTTCCCAGCAAATTAGGGACACTGTTGCTCCTGGGGTATCGGCGAGGACCATTCGCAACCGTCTCCATGAAGCTTGGCTACGGTCCCGCACACCGTTAGGCCGTCTTCCGCTCACGCCCCAACATCGTGCAGCCCGCCTCCAGTGGTGTCGCGACAGGCGTGAATGGAGGGACGAATGGAGACGTGTCGTCTTCAGCGATGAGAGTCGCTTCTGCCTTGGTGCCAATGATGGTCGTATGCGTGTTTGGCGCCGTGCAGGTGAGCGCCACAATCAGGACTGCATACGACCGAGGCACACAGGGCCAACACCCGGCATCATGGTGTGGGGAGCGATCTCCTACACTGGCCGTACACCACTGGTGATCGTCGAGGGGACACTGAATAGTGCACGGTACATCCAAACCGTCATCGAACCCATCGTTCTACCATTCCTAGACCGGCAAGGGAACTTGCTGTTCCAACAGGACAATGCACGTCCGCATGTATCCCGTGCCACCCAACGTGCTCTAGAAGGTGTAAGTCAACTACCCTGGCCAGCAAGATCTCCGGATCTGTCCCCCATTGAGCATGTTTGGGACTGGATGAAGCGTCGTCTCACGCGGTCTGCACGTCCAGCACGAACGCTGGTCCAACTGAGGCGCCAGGTGGAAATGGCATGGCAAGCCGTTCCACAGGACTACATCCAGCATCTCTACGATCGTCTCCATGGGAGAATAGCAGCCTGCATTGCTGCGAAAGGTGGATATACACTGTACTGGTGCCGACATTGTGCATGCTCTGTTGCCTGTGTCTATGTGCCTGTGGTTCTGTCAGTGTGATCATGTGATGTATCTGACCCCAGGAATGTGTCAATAAAGTTTCCCCTTCCTGGGACAATGAATTCACGGTGTTCTTATTTCAATTTCCAGGAGTGTAATATCGGTAGCAATTGAGAGATTTATACCAAATAAACTAATAAATGACGGAGCTGATCCTTCTTGGTACACAAAAGTGGTGAGAAAACTGTTGCAAAAACAACACAAAAACATGCCAAATTTAAAAGGACGCAAAATCTCCAACTTTGGCGATCTTTTACTGAAGGTCAAAATTTAGCGCGCACTTCAATGCGAGATGCTTGCTTATACGTAATAGGTTCCACAGCGAAACGTTGTCTCGAAACCTGGCAGAAAATCCAAAGAGATTCTGGTCGTATGTGAAGTATGGGCAAGACACAAACAATGCCTTCTCTACGCGATAGTAATGAAAATACTATCTAAGACAGTGCTGCCACAGCGGAGTAACTAAACATAGCCTACCGAAATTCTTTCACCAAAGAAGACGATGTAAATGTTCCAGAATTCCAATCAAGAACATCAGCCGACATGAGTAACTTAGAAGCAGATCTCTCCGGATTAGTGAAGCAACTTAAATCACTTAACAAATGCTAGTCTTCCCACCCAGATTGTATACCACTTAGGTTCGGGCCAGCCGGTATGACCGAGCGGTTCTAGGCGCTTCAGTCTGGAACCGCGCGACCGCTACGGTCGCGGGTTCGAATACTGCCTCGGCCATGGATGTAGTTAAGTTTAAGTAGTTCTAAGTTCTATGGGACTGATGACCTCAGATGTTAAGTCCCATAGCAATTAGAGCCATTTGAACGATTTGAGTAAGTTTAAAGATGTTGAGAGGGGAAAATCTGACCTGCGTGACAAACAAAGAGTTCGACATGCTGTGACAGCAACCACAAGGGTCCGAAAGGAAAAGAGGAATGTTTTCCTGCAGCATGACTATGCCAAACCACCCACTTCACGTGCCACCACAGCAGAACTTCAGAGACTGAATCCCACCACCGTACGGCATCTTCCATTCAATCCAGATATAGCACCCTTTGACTTCCATCTGTTCCCGATAATGGAAGACGATCTGCGGGGACATCATTATGCTTCTGATGAAGACGTTGAGAGAACTGTGAGACTGTGATTGCAGACACAAGAGTGTCGACTTCTTCCGTGGCGGCTTTAGAAAACGTGTTCATCGTTGGCAGAAACGTATCCAATTGGCTGGTGATTATGAGGCAAAGTGAATATTGGTATTTATTAAAATATTCCCATCCAAACCCAATTAATGAAGGTGGAGGCATTAATTTTCATTCAACCCTCTTACATAAACGATTTGGGAGACAAACTGAGCAGCCATCTTAGGTTGTTTGCTGGTGACGGCTGTCGTTTATCGACTATAAAGTCATCAGAAGGCCAAAACAAATTGCAAAACTATTTAAAAAAGATATCTGTATGTGGCCAAAATTGGCAATTGACCCTAAATAACTAAAAGTGTGAGGTCATCCACATGAGTGCTAAAAGCAATCCGTTAAACTTCGGTTACACGATAAATCAGTCAAATTTAAAGGCTGTAAATTCAACTAAATACCTAGGAATTACAATTACGAACAACCTAAATTGCACGGAACTCATAGAAAATGTTGTGGGAAAGGCTAACGAAAGACTGCGTTTAATTGGCAGGACGAATGGTTCAAATGGCTGTGAGCACCACGGGACTTCACATCTGAGGACCCCGAGGCAGGATTCTAACCTGCGACCGTAGCGGTCGCGCGGTTCCAGACTGGAGTGCCTAGAACCGCTCGCCCACACGGCCGGCTATTAGCAGGACATTTAGAAAATGTAACGCATCTACTAAAGACACTGCCTACACTACGCTTGTCCGTCCTCTTCTAGAATGCTGCGCAATGTGGGATCCTTACCAGACAGGACTGACGGAGTATATCGAGAAAGTTCAAAAAGGGCAGCACGTTTTGTATTATCGCGAAGTAAGAGAGAGAGTGTCACTGAAATGATTCAGGGTTTGGGGTGGACATAATTAAAACAAATGCGTTTTTCGTTGAGCCGGAATCGTCTCACGAAATTTCAATCACCAACTTTCTTCTCCGAAAATATTTCGTTGACGCCGACCCACACAGGGAGAAACGATCGCCATAATGAAATAAGGGGAATCAGAGCTCGCACGGAAATATATAGGTGTTCGTTTATTCCGCGCGGTGTACGAGATTGGAATAATAGAGAAATATTGTGAAGGTGGTTCGATGAACCCTCTGTCACGCATTTAAATTTTATTTTCAGAGTATCCATGTAGATGTTGACGTAGATTTACTTCGCATTATTCAGTTTTCCAAACTACTATGTCTATTTTCCAGAATTCATAAAGCTCCTATGACGTGTTGAATGATTATGTGCCATTAATATTTCCGTTTCTCTAAAGACGAAAAAGCATTAAGAATATTGTCCTAGAAAGCATTAGGTAGTCATTTCTCAATGCCACCGCAGCGTAATTTATCGAGACAGATATCAGAAATATGATAAAGTTCAGCGCAAAACCTAAAATACAATATACTTCGACGGTTTCCAGGGAATTCGTGAAGATGTAGTAAAATAGCGGCGCCTATCTTTTGTTTTCTACGGCAAACCAAAAAACTAGCGGCGTGTGAACTGTGACACTTGTCGAAACAAGTCAATTGCCATTGCATCGATCTCTTCAAAGCTTTAATTTAAGGTCATTACAGATATCGAATACTAATTATCAGAAGGCCTACGAAAATCGTGCACAAAATTCATGCTACTTTTTAACAGGATCTCTCTATGCTAGTAATATAATGGCATCCAAAATCAGCAGAGCACTTGAGGCAACCTTTCGCGGCATCATAAACAAGCGAAGGAGTTGATTACGTTGGCGAAAAATTATGTTCTGCGCATCTTTATGTTCATTCTATGGATATTCCTACTCTGCGCTGTTGCCTCAGTTTTTTTATCAGAAGAGGAATAAAAAGACATCTGAAGGCGATGTAAAAATTTGAAACATTTTCTCTATGGTTAGAAAAGAGACAGCAAGACTGACGCCATAGTATCAGTTAAGATTTTGTGCACAACATTTAAATGAAAAATTGACAATAAGCAAATAAAAAGATGAGTTAACTAAAGCTTTCGGGTTTGATTCCATTATTTCACGATAATATTCAATATTTCACGACAGTTAACTAGATACAGAGTCGCAGTGGAACAACGCAGGATTATTATGCCTGCCTAACGAACCTAAGGAATCCATAAGAAAAGACAAACGTAATTTATGTTAATATGGGCTATAGGCTGCAAGAGAAGAACATTGGTCCGAAGTATATACAATATATACGACAGTTGCAAAAGTGAACATCGTTTATGTCGAATGTCGCCGTACTGTTAGAGCAGAAGTGCGCTTGTACGCTAAAGGGTATCGAGATCGTGCACGCACTCACTATCTGTCTTTGCAAACATTCTAAAAGTTCTAGAAACTGAAATTGTTGGGAATAAAACACCAAAAGGAAAAGGAAGAACAGCTGATGGAAGAAGTGAAACTAACATTTTAGCAGCAGTTACACACAATGCAAATTTCACTAAGAGGTATCTCGGGAGTACGAGAAGGATCAACCAAACGGAGTATTCTGTGAACAGTACCTTCCATCGCACTTCATCCTGTTCTCATTTAGCTGCATATATATCTTTATGGTAATGACTTTCGAAATTCGTTACATTTTTCTGAATATTATCTCGGAAAGTACAAAGTGATGCGGCATATTCCATGGAAAATTTAGTTTAAAGAAGAAACATCGTCTGCAAATCATGGGTAAGTCCATCTTCGCAACTTGTACTAATCGTCAGTTGAAAAACCACGCTGACTCAAAGAAATGGACAAAAACAACGCTCTTGGCCTACCAACGTTTGGCGGTGTTTTTCAAGTTGCTAAGGTACACTGTTGCAGCCTCCCACTGAACATAAGGTAGTCAATGTGGTACCAACATGATGGATGCCCTCTCATTCCACACGTGCAACGACAGACCATCTTTAAGAGAACATTTGGAGGCCATCGGGCAGGAGTTTGTGGAACCTCTCTTCCTAACGGCGAACAGTGCATTCGGCGCTGTTATCTCGATACTATTCGGTCAAGTCCTACACATATCGTGTCTTTGAACTTCTCTTAGAAGCTTCTTTCAGATTCTACAGAAAAATGCGTAGTACCTTAGAAACAATAGAAAGTCGGTATCTAATTCGGCGACTATAAACGATACAAATTACTTGCGAACGTCAGGAAATAGGAAATTCTCCACATTGTCCGCTACAGCTTGACGAAAACCGCACCTCGACATATTTATTCCTGGATGTATTTAAGGCGGCCTGCCTTACCTGCCACACACACACACACACACACACACACACACACACACAGATATATATATATATATATATATATGAAGGGCTTATTTCGATAGTGGTACAAGTCCATTTTTGTTCATTCTGAGATATAGAGTCCTAAAGTTAAAAGAACGCTGAAAAATCTGCAGTTTAGCAGTTTAGGTACCAGAAATAATCAAGTATATATGCCTGAATATTTCTGGTATCTCAACTGCAGATTTTTCAGCGCTCTTTTAACTTCAGTATATATACTTGAATATTTCTGGTGTGTTAACTGCAGATTTTTCAGCGCTCTTTTAACTTTAGGACTCTGTATCTCAAAATGAAGAGAAATGTACTTGTATGGAATGGACTTGTACCACTATTGAAATAAGCCCTTCATACATACATATATTTGAAATCCCCTAGTGCGTCTGTACTGAGTAATTTCCAGAACTATGAGCAGTAGAAATTTGTTAACATCGAGTATAGATTTAAGTGTGAGGAAGTCGTTTCTGAAAGTATTTGTATGGAGTGTAGCCATGTATGGAAGTGAAACATGGACGATAAATAGTTTAGAGAAGAAGAGAATAGAAGCTTTCGAAATGTGGTGCTACAGAAGAATGCTGAAGATTAGGTGGGTAGATCACATAACTAATGAGGAGGTATTGAATAGAATTGGGGAGAAGAGAAATTTGTGGTACAACTTGACTAGAAGAAGGGATCGGTTGGTAGGGCATATTCTGAGGCCTCAAGAGATCACCAATTTAGTATCGGAGGGCAGCGTGGAAGGTAAACATCGCAGAGGGAGACCAAGAGATGAATACACTAAGCAGATTCACAAGGATGTAGGCTGCAGTAGATACTGGGAGATGAAGAAGCTTGCACAGGATAGAGTAGCATGGAGAGGTGCATCAAACCAGTCTCTGGACTCAAGACCACAACAACAACACTGAGCAGTGACAACCCGCCTCCGTAGCCTTGACTATATATGCAGACTTATTTGACGAAGCAATACTTACTAGCTGAATACGTTTCCTAACCTGCAAAAGATTTACACCGGTTAATTATTTCACTGGTGTATTCTCCTAGCCTTAATGCCAACAATTACTAAAACTAGTTTCCCTGTGTATTTTTCCTGTAACACCGTGGTGATTTATGCCTGTACATTAATGAGTGCAGATACATAACGAGGATGTCCGTATAAAGGCATCCAGTGTTGACTACGAGCAGATATTTCAGCTACTGTTGTGCAGCGCTAGTGTGTACCTGTCCGTGTCCCGACCTTGACCGTGGAGTGTCCCGGCGCAGTGTGGAGCTGCGAGCGCTGCCGCCGCCCGAGACTGCTGCGGCGCCGCTGGACGAGTGCGGACTGCCGCTGCCGGCCGCCGGTCAGCGGACGCCGTGTTTGGCCGCCCGTCGCCTGGCAACGCGTGGCGTCGCACGCCGTGCCATTGTTGCTGCCCTGGCCACGCGCGGCCTGTTTCTTCGCCCTCTCTCACGCTTCTAACAACTCCAACAGCGCGCTTGTAACCCCGTTCGCCAGACACTCAACTTGTTTTCGGTTGTCTAGCTATATCCATCAGCTCACAGTGTGACATGCCGACAGAAAGAGAAAATGCTGGCCTTAACCTCTATTTTATTGACCTACATCCCCTCGTCGATCGCTTAGAAAGAGCGCTTATACGTAGCAACTTCAGAAAGTACACTATTGGCCACTAAAATTGCTACACCACGGAGATGACGTGCTACAGACGCGAAATTTAACCGACAGGAAGAAGATGCTGTAATATGCAAATGATTAGCTTTTCAGAGCATTCACACAACGTTGGCGCCGGTGGCGACACCTACAACGTGCTGACATGAGGAAAGTTTCCAACCGATTTCTCACACACAAACAGCAGTTGACCGGCGTTGCCTGGTGAAACGTTGTTGTGATGCCTCGTGTAAGGAGGAGAAATGCGTACCATCACGTTCCCGACTTTGATAAAGGTCGGATTGTAGCCTATCACGATTGCGGTTTATCGTATCGCGACATTGCTGCTCGCGTTGGTCGACATCCAATGACTGTTAGCAGAATATGGAATCGGTGGGTTCAGGAGGGTAATACGGAACGCCGTGCTAGATCCCAACGGCCTCGTATCACTAGCAGTCGAGATAACAGGCATCTTATCCCCATGGCTGTAACGGATCGTGCAGCCACGTCTAGATCCCTGAGTCAGCAGATTGGGACGTTTGCAAGACAACAACCATCTGCACGAACAGTTGGATGACGTTTGCAGCAGCATGGACTATCAGCTCGGAGACCAGGGCTGCGGTTACCCTTGACGCTGCATCACAGACAGGAGCGCCTGCGATGGTGCACTCATCGACGAACCTGGCTGCACGAATGGCAAAACGTCATTTTTTCGGATGAATCCAGGTTCTGTTTACAGCATCATGATGGTCGCATCCGTGTTTGGCGACATCGCGGTGAACGCACATTGGAAGCGTGTATTCGTCATCGCCATACTGCCGTATCACCCGGCGTGATGGTAGGGGGTGCCATTGGTTACACGTCTCGGTCACCTCTTGTTAGCATTGACGGCACTTTGAACAGTGGACGTTACATTTCGGATGAGTTACGACCCGTGGCTCTACCATTCATTCGATCCCTGCGAAACCCTACATTTCAGCAGGATAATGCACGACCGCATGATGCAGGTCCTGTACGGACCTTTCTGGATACAGAAAATGTTTGACTTTTGCCCTGGCCAGCACATTGACCAGATCTCTCACCAATTGAAAACGTCTAGCCAATGGTGGCCGAGCAACTGGCTCGTCACAATGCGCCAGTCACTACTCTTGATGAACCGTGGTATTGTGTTGAAGCTGCACGGGCAGCTGTACCTGTACACGCCATCCAAGCTCTGTTTGGCCCAATGCCCAGGCGTATCAAGGCCGTTAATACGGTCAGAGGTGGTTCTTCTGGGTACTGATTTCTCAGGATCTATGCACACAAATTGCGTGAAAATGAAGTCACATGTCAGTTCTAGTGTAATATATTTGTCCAATGAATATCCATTTATCAGCTGCATTTCTTGTTGGTGTAGCAATTTTAATGGCCAGTAGTGCTAGTTATACGCGTCGCTCCCGCTAAGACCATTGCGCAGTATGAGTGGCGCGTTGTTAGAAGAGCGAATAATTTTCAGGGGTCTCGCTGACATAGTGCATCACAGTATGGGACTGAAATGGTGTTCCAATTAGAAACGTATATGCTACCGGCCGACAACCCGAGCTAAGGAAGGAGCAGATGTTCATATTCCACGCTTACATACACGCACGCAGTTGGCGTTAGTTCAGTGCAAGTCTTGTGCGCAAAATTGCTAAATGGCACACAGATTCGGCGTGATACTCTGGCGGTATATGGACCAAATGAAATGTCTCGTCCAGCAGTAGCGAGGCGGGGATAACAATTCGGTCAAGGCCGCACGGGCGTGGGAGATAGTAATCGGGTAGTCGAGATCTTGCACCAAGCGATTCATATACTTTCTGCAAGCTGAACGGACATTTGAGGGGGCGGGGAGGGGGGAGGGGCGGTGAGGTTTTCCAACGAAGAGAGCGTCCACACAGGAATTTTCGCATTTGAAACTTCCTGGCACATTAAAACTGTGTGCCCGACCGAGACTCGAACTCGGGACCTATGCCTTTCGCGGGCAAGTGCTCTACCATCTGAGCTACCGAAGCACGACTCACGCCCGGTCTCACAGCTTTACTTCTGCCAGTATCTCGTCTCTTCCCTTCCAAACTTTGCAGAAGCTCTCCTGCGAACCTTGCAGAACTAACACTCCTGAAAGAAAGGATATATTCATATCAGCGCACACTCCGCTGCAGAGTGAAAAATCTCATTCTGGAAACATCCCCCAGGCTGTGGCTAAGCCATGTCTCTGCAATATCCTTTCTTTCAGGAGTGCTAGTTCTGCAAGGTTCGCAGGAGAGCTGTAAAGTTTGGAAGGTAGAAGACGAGATACTGGCAGAAGTAAAGCTGTGAGACCGGGCGTGAGTCGTGCTTCGGTAGCTCAGATGGTAGAGCACTTGCCCGCGAAAGGCAAAGGTCCCGAGTTCGAGTTCTGGTCGGACACACAGTTTTAATCTGCCAGAAAGTTTCATATCAGCGCACACTCCGCTGCAGAGTGAAAATCTCATTCTGGAAACATTCTCAAATTTGTCTGTGACCAAGGAGCGGGTTCCTATCGTCGAGGAAATGAACGATTGGTTGAGTGTTCCGACTGTACTCTACAGAACTTGCTGACTGTATTGAAAAATAGTGTCATACAGCAGTGTCACTTCAAATGAATGCAGGCTGCATTAGGTATTCAGAGATGAAGGGGCTTGCGGAAGATTAGGTGGCGTGGAGAGCTGCATCAAACCAGTCTGAAGACCACAAATATCATATCTGTGTCACTTTGGCGTGTAGTGCAGCATTCAGTAAGTTTCTTGGTACGCCATAACAGTAACTTATTTTTTGAAATCCTTTCGTGCGTCTGCACTGAGGAATTTCCAGAACTATGAGCAGTGACAACCCGCCTCCGTAGCCTTGACTGTGTAGCTAGACACGAAAAAAACGTTTCAGTACTGTAACTGTGATTGTACATCTACGCCTACATCACTCCACAGGACACCATACGGTGTGTGGAAGAAAGTACTTCTGGTATTGCCGTCATTTCTGCCCTCTCCTGCTCCTCTCGCGAATGGTGCGAGGGAGAAACGACTGAGGCAGAACTTCCCTATCAGTTGTAATATTTCAAGTTTTCTCGTCGCGGTCACTTCACGAAACTGCAGTGGGATGATGTAATATGTTGCTCGGCTCTTCCCGGAAAGTACTCTCGCGGAATTTCAATTGAAAACCTCTCCGTGTTGTACACCGGTTCTCTTTATCGTCTGTCACTGGATTTTGTCGCGCCTCTCCGAAACTCTCTCACGCATAATCCAATACTGGTGAATTTCTTTGTCTATTTATGCACAGAAGGTTTAGAGTCAACTGCCAGTCCCTACACCAGTCATCGATAACTAGCAGGTCTTTTGATTTGCTATTTATTCAGTGACTATTCCTATCAATGGATAGACGGATTTGCAGTGAGCAGCCCTTTGTCACTTATTATTGATAACCTTTTTATGGAGAATTTCAAGATACGTGCTCAAGAGTCGGCGGCATTGACACTTCCACGTTTTTTTTTTTTTTTTTCAGATATGCTATGTGATCAAAAGTATCTGGACACCACCAAAAACATATGTTTTTCATATTACGTGAATTGTGCTGCCACCTACTGTCAGGTATTCCATATCAGCGACCCCAGTAGTCATTAGACATCGTGAGAGAGCAGAATGAGGTGCTCCGCGGAACTCATGGACTTCCAACGTGGTCAGGTGATTGGGTGTCAATTGTGTCATATGTCTGTATGTGAAATTTACACACTCCTAAACATCCCTAGGTCCACTGTTTCCGATGTGTTAGTGAAGTGGAAACATGAAGGGACACGTACAGCACAAAAGCGTACAGGCCGACCTCGTCTATTGACTGACAGAGACCACCGACAGTTGTAGGGGGTCGTATGTTTAATAGGCAGATATCTGCCCAGACCATCATAAAGGAATTCCAAACTGCATCAGGATACAATGTAAGTACTATGACAGTTAGGCGGGAGGTGAGAAAACTTGGATTTCATAGTCGCGCGGCTTCTCATAAGCCACACAACACGCCTGTAAATGCCAAACGACGCCTCGCTTGATGTAAGGAACGTAAACATTGGACGACTGAACAATGGAAAAACGTTGTGTGGAGTGACGAATCACGGTACATAATGTGGCGATCCGATGGCAGGGTGTGGGTACGGCGAATGCCCAGTGAACGTCACCTGCCAGCCTGTGTGGTGCCAACAGAAAATTAGGAGGCGGTATGGTGTGGTCGTGTTTTTCATGGAGGGGGCTTGCACCCCTTGTTGTTTTGCGTAGTACTATCACAGTACAGGCCTACATTGATGTTTTAAGCACGTTCTTGCTTCCCACTGTTGAAGAGCAATTCGGGGATGGCGATTGCATCTTTCAACACGATCGAGCATCTATTCTTAATGCACGGCTTGTGGCGGAGTGGTTACACGACAATAACATGTAATGGACTAACCTGTACAGAGTCCTGACCTGAATCTTATAGAACACCTTTGGGATGTTTTCGAACGCCGACGTCTTACCAGGACTCAACGACAGACATCGATACCTCTCCTCAGTGCAGCACTCCGTGAAGAATGGGCTGCCGTTCCCCAAGAAACCTTCCAGCATCTGATTGAACGTATGCCTGCGAGAATGTAAGCTATCATCAACGCTAAGGGTAGTCCAACACCATATTGAATTCCAGCGTTACCGATGCAGGGCGCCACGAACTTGTAACTGATTTTCAGCCAGGTATCCGGATACTTTTGATCACATAGTGTATGCAGTTGCGCCATGGCATACGTTGATCAGGCTACCAGGACCGTGAAGGACCGGTTTACTAAGCACAAGAATCACACGTACTTACAACAGACGAGCAAACACGTTACTGCGAACATAACAAAACGAGGGTTCTGGCACACACTTTCAGCTATAGCGATAGTGTTATTCAGGAATCCGGTGAGAATAACCTGACAAGAGGTCTTGTAGATAGAGACTGAGTTTTTTGTTTAAATTCTGCTTGGAGTCAAGCTCTCTCCTTGGTCAAACAACAAAGGGACAGAGTTCATGCTACCTTACTCGCTGGTAATCAATATTTACTATCGATAACATTTGACATCTGTTATGTTTAGTTGTGTACTGGGCGATAGTGTCTCGTGTGTGTGTGTGTGTGTGTGTGTGTGTGTGTGTGTGTGTGTGTGTGTTTTTTGTCTTTCGACATATGCATCGCGCAGTGAGGTTTTAATTTTCCTTCCACAGCGCTGTCTGCCTTGAACATTACCAGGTGTGCGCCTGTCGAAACTTTGGAGGTTGTCGAAGACGTCACCTAGCTGTCTACCCTAAGTTGTTTGACAGGAGGTAGGGCAGCTACGTCTGAGGAAAAACTACGTTTCTGCGTTTCCCAATAGCAGAAGCACGCCACACACTACAATAAAAATACCCGCTGCATCACGGTGACCACACTCCTACTGCAAGGCGATAACGGCGCCCCTTATAGCTTTAGCGTAGGCCGTCTGCCCAACGTACTGCCGTCGCGTGCAGCCTATCTCGCCGCGGCAGGGCGCTATGCAGCCAAGGGCGATCTCAGGGTTAAAGACCTACTCCACTACCCTCACACTGCTCCGACAGCAGATCTGATTTTAAGGGGATGTCCGCTCATTAAGGCGTAGAAACCGTCCCATCCTGTGTCAATTTTAGCGGATTTTCTTTTCTAGGAAAAGGGAACATGCGAAGAAATCAATATGCATGGAGAACACTAAACAACAGTCTCCAGCATTAGTCTCAGCTACTAACAACATTTTCGATATCACATTTGACATAGTTCACAGGTGCAGGACAAAGCATACTTGAATATCCCGACCATCAATTGCTTTGTCTACTAAATGTTTGAAAGCACGTAATAATGTCCTGCTTCAAGTTTACAATATACATAAATGACTTAGTTGACAACATCGGTAGCTCCGTGAGGCTATTTGCAGATGACACGGTTGTCTACAAGAAAGTAGCAACATCAGAAGACTCGTACGTACTCCAGGAAGACCTGCAGAGGATTAATGCATGGTGCGACAGCTGGCAGCTTTCCCTAAACGTAGATAAATGTAATATAATGCGCATACATAGGGGCAGAAATCCATTCCAGTACGATTATGCCATAGGTGGTAAATCATTGGAAGCGGTAACGACCGTAAAATACTTAGGAGTTACTATCCGGAGCGATCTGAAGTGGAATGATCACATAAAACAAATAGTGGGAAAAGCAGGCGCCAGGTTGAGATTCATAGGAAGAATTCTAAGAAAATGTGACTCATCGACGAAAGAAGTAGCTTACAAAACGCTTGTTCGTCCGATTCTTGAGTATTGCTCATCAGTATGGGACCCTTACCAGGTTGGATTAATAGAAGAGGTAGACATGATCCAGCGAAAAGCAGCGCGATTCGTCATGGGGACATTTAGTCAGCGCGAGAGCGTTACGGAGATGCTGAACAAGCTCCAGTGGCGGACACTTCAAGAAAGGCGTTACGCAATACGGAGAGGTTTATTATCGAAATTACGAGAGAGCACATTCCGGGAAGAGATGGGCAACATATTACTACCGCCCACATATATCTCGCGTAATGATCACAACGAAAAGATCCGAGAAATTAGAGCAAATACGGAGACTTACAAGCAGTCGTTCTTCCCACGCACAATTCGTGAATGGAACAGGGAAGGGGGGATCAGATAGTGGTACAATAAGTACCCTCCGCCACACACCGTAAGGTGGCTCGCGGAGTATAGATGTAGATGTAGATGTAGATGCTTCACTGGCACAGGGAATTTTTCCAGATAGGTTAAAACATGCAATTATTAAATCACTTTATAAGAAAGGTGACAAGGCAGGCTAAAACAATTAATGTCCAGTTTTTTTACCGACATCTTTTTCCAAAATATTTGCAAAAGTAATGGACCCAAGTGTAGTCGCACAATTACGTGGGAACACATTTATTTAGCAGATCACAACTTAGATTCCAGAAGGTTGCTCGACTTAGAATGCTGTTTATACAGTCACTATCAAATAGTACAAGCCATAAATAATAATATATCGCCAGTTTTTTGTGAATTCTCCAAGGCCTTCGGTTGAGTAGATCATGATACTCAGAAAAACTCGAGTTTTATGGAACTGATGCCTTTTCACACATCTGGTTTGAATCACACTTGACAAACAGAATGCAAAAGATTGTGCTGAATAATTCAGACAATGTCGAAAATATAGAAAAGTTTAGTGACTGGGGTAAAAATGATACATGGAGTCCCACAGGGTTCAATTTTGCGTCTATTCCTATTTCTCATATATGCGAATGACCTTCCACTTAATATTCAACAAACGAAATTGTTACTTTTCGCAAACGATACTAGTGTTATAATCTCATTAGATAGAAAGCCACAGAAGAGTTAGTAAATGATATTTTGCAAAGAATTATTAGGTAGTACTCTGAAAAATTTGAAAGAACACACTACATTCTCTTCTGTAAAACAAGTAGACTCATACCAACAATTGATGTAGGACATGAACAAGTCAGTAGAAAGGGTAGAATGTTCCAGATATTTGGGAGTACATTCAGATGAAAACTTCAGCAGGAAGAAGCATATTACTGAGCTCCTCAAACAATTAATTTCAGCTACTTTTGCTCTTCGTATAATTAGTAATCTTGAATACAGATGTACTAAGCTCCTGACGTATTGTTCGTATTACCATACAGTAATGTCATATGGAGTAATTTTCTGGTGTAATATATCACTTAGAAAGAATGTATTGATCACACAAAAGCGAGCCGTGGGAATAAGACTTGGTGTTCATCCACGCTCATCACATATGTAACTTTTCAAGAAACTACGCATTGTCACAGCGCCGTCACAGTACATATTTTCGAAGTGAAATTTGTCATAAATAATCCATCACAATTTGAAAAGAACAGTGATTTACGTACCTACAACACTAAAGGTAAAAATGCCCTTTGTTACCCATTGTTAAAGTTGTCTGTGGCTCAGAGAAGAGTTAAATATGCAGCAATAAAAATTTTCGATTATTTGTCCAATAACATAAAATGTCTGACAGGTAGTGAAAGGAGTTCTAAATCTGAGTTAAAATCATGAGTAGAATAAGGAATAAAATGAGAGGGTGCTCATTAACACTACTCGTGTCTACATATCGTGTAAACTGCACACAGCACCAGCCTTCTTTTATACTGACGGGTCTGGCTCCTGTGACTTTCACATTACGTAGGGGCGGCTGGTTACTTCTGATCAGGTAGTGTACTCTTGCCTCCACAAATCCTATTTCTTCCCCAGTACAAGTCCTGCAACTTTCAATGAATGTGCATGCTCCTTCGATTTCTGCAACGTATTTTAAATATATATTTTTATTTTTATCTTTATATTTTAGCCCTTCGACTTTAATTTAAAATCGAAAGAAAGTTAAAATGTCTATTGTCATGTAAACGCCAACAATTCTCAGCTATTAATTAGTTTTATAAAAGTTTGTAGAATTTTCACCTTTTAGTAATACTTGTATCGTCGTTAATCTTTTGGCTGAAGAGTGGAATATTGTACCGCTGCCAGTCCCTTCACCCGTGTGGGGTGAGGGGGATGAAATAATGATAAGGGGAAAGAAGGGTCAGATCTAGCGGACAGCTTCCGCTGGATAGTGCTGCGACCGCAAATTACGTTGAGGAGCACGTTTCGTGTGGTGTAGCAGCTTGTTTCTGAACGTATACCAACTACTTGGACAATATATTTGAGATTTATTGCTTTAAGAAGCACGTCCAGTGAGAGAACGACTTTACCCAGCATGTTGTTTCGCCTTTGTACAAGCATCCACTCCGTCTTCAGGCCACGAGTGGCCTACCGGGACCATCCGACCCCCGTGTCATCCTCAGGGGAGGATGCAGATAGAAGGGGCGTGGGGTCAGCACAACGCTCTCCCGGTCGTGATGATGGAATTCTTGACCGACCGAAGCCGCTACTATTCGGTCGAGTAGCTCCACAATTGGCATCACGAGGCTGAGTGCACCAGGAAAAATGGCAATAGCGCATGGCGGCTGGATGGTCACCCATCCAAGTGCCGGCCACGCCCAACAGCGCTTAACTTCGGTGATCTCACGGGAACCGGTGTATCCACTGCGGCAAGGCCGTTGCCTTTGTACAAGCATGTGCACAATTTTTTTTAAATTACTACAATAGCACAAAATTTACAATGACATAATATTTCAGCAAAGTCTCCTTACTCTTCAGCGCACTTGGTCAGTCGTTGCACAAAAATTTCAAATACCATCACTGCTTCTTTCATCTATTCATCGGAGGTGAATCGACGTCCTTTAAACCAACTTTAAGTGGAGCAAACAAATGGAAAACCGAGGGGGCGATATCGGAACTGATCCAGAGAGCAAAGGCGTGATGACCTTATCTCCAGCGATTATTCGTTTGAGAAACATTTCACTTTCATTAGCGTGACTGCTGAGTAGCTGCTGGCAGATTCTCACACTATTGCGCTCGTTCTCTCGAGTCGCTTTGGAACCCTTCTTTCACAAACTTTACAAAAGCGAGTCGGTTATGTATAGCGTCATTTGAAGGATCAAGACTGAAGTTCATTTTGCTCGCCGTAGTGAATGAAGCTGAATGTCGTGGTCTTTCTTTCCTCGTCCTTCGCAATTGTCCAGTCCAAGCGCACCGCCGGAGTAAAACAAAGCCCCCTGTCACGCTGAAATTTCTCGTCTTCACAAAAAGGGTAACAGTTCGGATTACAGAATTACAGACTAATACCGCTGCAGTCCGTCTGTTTCAAAATCCTAAAGCATATTCTAAGCTATTTTCCTGTAGGAAAACAAGTTTTTTCTCACAGTAACGGAAAACATGACAACACGCTCGAGGAATATTTGAGTGATGGAAACGAAAGTAATATCTGTTGTGTCCCAAGGAAGCCTAACAGGACCTCTAAAGGGACAACCACATAAATTAGTATTAGGAAAGGCGAGAGGAATACGTAGATTTGTTGGAAGGGCTCTGGGGAAGTTGGGTACATCTGTAAAGGAAATCACATATATGACGCTAGTGTGACCAGTTCTGGAATCATGTTCCACTGTTCGGTATCCTCTACATAACAAGCGTCGAACGAATTCATAGACGAGCTGCTAGGATCGTAGCAGGTCGACATAGCCCAGACGAAAGTGCAACACTAATGCTCGGGGAGCTTAAGTGGGAATCCTCGGGAAAAAGATAGCGTCGTAATTGCGATACTACAAATGGTTCAAATGGCTCTGAGCACTATGGGACTTAGCTACTAAGGTCATCAGAATATTGCTGCGCGGTATGGGATCCTTACCAGGTGCGATTGACGGAGGACATAGAAAGGCTGCAAAAAAGGGCAGCTCGTTTTGTATTATCACGTAATAGGGGAGAGAGTGTGGTAGATATGGTACGCGAGTTGGGATGGAAGTCATTAAAGCAAAGACGTTTCTCGTCGCGGCGAGATCTATTTACGAAATTTCAGTCACCAACTTTCTCTTCCGAATGCGAAAATATTTTGTTGAGCCCAACTTACATAGGTAGGAATGATCATCAAAATAAAATAAGAGAAATCAGAGCTCGAACAGAAAGGTTTAGGTATTCGTTTTTCCCGTGCGCTGTTCGGGAGTGGAATGGTAGAGAGATAGTATGATTGTGGTTCGATGAACCCTCTGCCAAGAACTTAAATGTGAATTGCAGAGTAATCATGTAGATGTAGATGTAGACTGTGGAGTGCCGTGATCGCGACATATGAATTTGATAGTGAAGTGTTGTAGCATCAGTTATTAACGGCCGCCTTTACGTAGGAGCCCCTCGGACTGCATTATAAGTGTTTAGTGAATATACTGAAGAAAAATAAACTATTTGTTCAAATTATAAATCAACGTGAGTGACTGAATATTTTAAATTTCACTGCAATACCTGCGTGAATTGTTTTTTTATATTTTATTACAGCTTAAAAATTGAGTTTACGACAAGTGTGAGCTGGCACCCTATGACGAAAAACGTATCCAAAGAATGAGACCAGCCACATCTCTGGGCCGCTCAATTAAGCTGAGTGTAACAAATATACATATTTTCGTGCCGTAGCAGGTAGGGGCTCGAGCCAAACTATTCAAACTTCAATGTGTAGTGCCCAGTACCGTCGTAATTGTACCAACAATAAGAGGACGACAATTGCAAAAGTCGCTGCAGAACTGAATGTACAATTCCCGAACCCTGTCAGCACAAAAACAACACGTATGGAGCTCCATAAGATGGGAACTGCAGAGCGAGCTGAGATTCCAAAACCACTCATCAATGATGAAAATGGCCGTAATGGGAAGACGTCGCGCCAAAGCCATGAGACCTGCACAACGGAGCACTGTAAAAAAGTTATTTGGTCGAATGGGTCTTGTTTCACACTGTTTACAGTTTCTGGCCGAGGCTCAATCCCAAGAATGAAAAATAGCGGGGATTTGGTGATGATTTGGGCAGCCATACCGTGATATTCCACGGCTCCATGAAGTCTGCAAGCTAACATTACTGCCAAGAATCATGTGACCATTTTGGCTGAACAGGTCCATCCCATGGTACAATGTTTGTTTTCCAAAGGTGATGCTGTCTTGCAAGACGGTAGGCCACCTGTTCACACACCTCGCAACGTTCAGGACTGGTTTTGTGAGCAGAAGGGTGAATTTTCGCATCTCCCCGGCCTCCACAGTCATCAGCTCTCAATATTATCCAGACTTTGTGATCTACTTCCGAGAGAAGGATATGTGATCGCCGTACACCTCCGTGTTGGACACCTGAACTTTCCAAAATTTTTCAGGAAGACTGGTATCGCCTTGCAAACCATAAACGACCTGCACTTATTCATTCCGAGACGACTGGAAGCTGTCTGGGATGACAACAGCTTTCCTACACCGTATTGGGTATGGCAACGTGCTGTTTTTGTCCTGTTTCCAAATTTTTGTCCAAGCCCTGCATGACGGCGTAAGTGGATTTCAGCTTCTGGTAAACGTCACAAGAAAACGGGTTACACGCAACTGTTCTTCATCGGTGCAAACGGAAAGTGGCGCAGACATGTTTATTTCGCCAAGAGCGTAAACGCACTGACATGACAATGCTGTAATCTGTCACAGGCGAAGAAAAGCGAGCCATCTAGAGGTTGGTGAGCTAACTTACCTAACCTAAAGACGATTAGAACGAGAGTGCAGATGCTTATTGACTTACCCTCGTATACGCTAGGGGTAAGGCCCGTTCGTTATTTCCTCGACAGTGGGAAAATATTTGGACGGGGCAGTCTGACGGGTGTTGCGTGACGCCACGGCAGCAGCGGCAGCGTCCACGCGACGTCCGCAGGCCGTCCTATCAGCTGCCCAGTTCACATCACATGACATGATTTTCATGTCCATGCGTGACGCGCTAATCGCTCCGCAGCTGGTAAATATTTCATTCTCCATACCCTCGTCCGCAATACAAAGTATCTCGAAACCTTTGACTTTTCTCAGAAACGTTCGAATATCTACGGATAATCCGAAACACGCTTATTTTGACCCATCTTCCACTGAGCGAAGTTTCTGGGAAATCGGGATATGGCACTTGGCACGTTCGGATCATCGGTACGACAAGCAGTAAACTGCCAATATACTCGCAGTTGCTAGTGTGACTCGCCTGAATACAGTGGCAACTAAGTAATCCTGTAGTGAGGAGCTAGTTCAGTTTTACGTTTCGCAAAGTGCACATATATGCATTTCTTAAACTTCCTGGCAGATTAAAACTGTGTGCCCGACCGAGACTCGAACTCGGGACCCTTGCCCTTCGCGGGCAAGTGCTCCACCAACTGAGCTACCGAAGCACGACTCACGCCCGGCACTCACAGCTTTACTTCTGCCAGTACCTCGTCTCCTACCTTCCAAACTTTACAGAAGCTCTCCTGCGAACCTTGCAGAACTAGCACTCCTGAAAGAAAGGATATTGCGGAGACATGGCTTAGCCACAGCCTGGGGGATGTTTCCAGAATGAAATGGTACTAAATACTTTCTTCGAAAATAATTTTGAGAAACTAGTTCAGGAGCTGACCGGAAGTGTAAATGGATGCGGAAATATACTTGACCTCTTAACAACAAATAATCCTGAGCAAACAGTGAGCACAATGACAGATACATGGCTTACTGAACACAAGATCGTTGCAGCGAGACCGACCAGCGCAACATCCAAATCCGCCCAAAATAAACGCAAAATACGTTCATTTAAAAAAAGTAGGTAAAAATTCGCTTGACACCTTCCTAAGAGGCAGTCTCCAGTCCTTCCCAACTAACAATACAAGTATAAACCAGATGTGACTTAAACTGAGAGAAATAATGTCTGAGGCAATTGAGAGAGTTACACCGATTAAATTAGTAAAAGATGGTACCGACCCCCACGGTACACAAAACAGGTCAGAACAGAACACTGGCGATGTTTTAGTGAAGCTCGAAACATAACGCTGGCTTCAATGCGAGAAGTTTTTAATAGGTTCCACAACGAAACTCTGTCTCGAAATCTGACAGAAAATAGGAAGAGTTTCTGGTCGTATGTAATTTACACCAGTGGCAAGACACAATCAATACATTCACTGCGCAGTACCAATGGAAATATTACCGATGACAGAGTCATTAAAGCCGAGTTATTAAACTTAGTTTTCCGAAATTCATTTATCAAAAAAGAGGAAGTAAATAATCCAGAATTCGAGTCACGAACAGCTGTCAAAATGAGTAACTTAGAAGTAGATATCCTCGATTTTGCGAAGCAGTTTAAATTACTGCAGATGACGCTGTCATTTAACGTCTCAGAGTCATCAGAAGATCAAAACCAATTGCAAAATGACTTAGACAGGATATCTGTATAATGCTAAAAGTGGAAATGTCTCTGAATAAGGAAAAGTGTGAGGTAATTGACATGAGCACGAAGAGAAGTCCATTAAATTTCGGTTACAAGATAAATCACTCAAATTCAAGAAAACACCTAGGAATTACAGCTACGAACAACTTAAGTTGGAACGATCACATGGATTACGTTGGGGGGAAGGCAAACCATAGCCTGCCTTTTATTGGCAGAACACTTAGAAGATGCAACAGGTCTGCTGAAGAGACTGCCGAAACTACGCTTGTCCGTCCTCTGCTACACGACTGCTGTGCAATATGAGATCCTTACTAGATAGGTTTGACGAAGGACATCAAAAGTTCAAAGAAGGGCAGCTCGATCTGTATTACCGCGAAAAAGGGGACAGAGTATCACGGATATGATAAGCGAGTTGATGTGGCAATCACAAAGGCTTTTTCTGTTGCGGCGAAGTTCTTTTCACGAAATTTGAGTCACCAACTTTCTTCTCTGAAAGCGAGAATATTTTACTGTCGTATACCTACACAGGGTGAAATGATCATCGTAATAAAATATGAGAAATTAGAGATCGTACAGAAAGATTTAAGCGTTCATTTTCCCCCGCACGCTCTTAGTAAGTGGAATGGTAGGTGTAGTAACCAAAACCAACCGCGGGAACGCCTTGGGCTGCGGATCGGAGCCGCCAGGCGGGGAAGCTGCCGGCGGTGGAGCACGCACCACCGAGTAAACACAGGACGAGTCGGACGACAAACCAACGACAACCGACAACAACCGACAACAACCGACAACGACCGACTATGACCGACACAACAAGGAAGAGATAAACAACGGAGGCTTGTCGAAACCACAACACCAGACACCAACAGTAAGTCCACTCAGAACCAGGGCCAGGCAAATGTCAACAACGCAACGACCAGAACGCAGTACCGCCGAGATAGAGACGCAATCCAGAGCGAGTACCAGAATGGCTGGACTAGGTTTTTTTTTCTTTATTGTTATCAGCAGCATATTACGCTGCTCTTCAGCTGCGAGTGGAACAATAAATATGACATATAGGTGGTAAAGATAATACAATAAAAACGGCGGGCAAAAACTGTAGACACGAAAAACAATAAACATGAAGCAGTTCCCGCTGGACGAGACAAAACACTAACACCTGTTGACATGGCGCACAAAACACGGACGACTGCGACGGCATGGGTGAACAGTGGTGGCGTGACGGCGAAAGAACACTAAAGACAAACCGGAAGCACACACACGAGACACTGATGGCGATGATCTCCGGCGATGTCCACTGAGCGTGTACGAGTCCAGGGACCTGCCAAGAGAGGACGAGAGGGGGTGGGAGAGGGAGAGGGGAGAGCAGAGATGCCACGGGCAGGGGAGATAGGGGGAGGGGAAGCCCGGGGCAACAGGGGTGGAGGAATGGGGATGGGGGGAAAAGGAGAGAGAGGGGAGGAAGGGTGCCCAAAGGAAAAGACACAGGAAGTGGGAGGGGAGGATCAAAGTTGATAAGAGGGGTAGACAGGGGGGGGGGGGAGCTGGCGGAAGCCACCTTGGGAGAGGGTAAGGGGGGTGGAGAGATGGAGACCGGGTGGGACGTGGGAATACAGGCACGGCAGCGGGTGCGGGTGGGAGAGGATGGGTGAGACAAGCGGGTGAGGAGGATCGAGTTTATGGGAGGTGTACAGGATCAGTAACCTTTCAAGGAAAAGGAGGAGGTGGGGGAACGTAATGAGGTCATACAGGATCCGCGTGGGGGAGGGGAGACGGATGCGATAGGCGAGGTGGAGAGCATGGCGTTCACAAAGAACATTACGTTTTGGAATTAAAAATAAATAAAGTATTGGAAATTTTTTTTATTATATACAGATGAAAGCCACACTTAAATACTACTTTTCTCCATAGTTGCCACTTAAATTAAGGCACTTATCGTAGCGATGAACGAGCTTGGAAATTCCTTCGTCGTAAAATTCGGCGGCCTGCGCCTTCAACCACATGCTTACCTCCTCTTGAAACTGTGCGTCGTCATCAAAACGCTGCATAGCCAACCACTTCTTCATTGCTGGGAATAAGTGGAAGTCGCTCAGTGCCAGGTCGGGACTGTACGCCGAATGAGGAAACAACTCCCGCTTAAGATTCAAGAACTTCACGAGTGGCATTTGCCGTGTGGGGCCGGGCGTTGTCGAGAATCAGCAAGATCTTTGAGCCCAACTTTCCCCTGCGCTTGGTTTGTATTGCTCTTCTGAGGTTGTGCAGATTCGGGCCTTACATTTCTGGGAGTAAGTAGGATGAGGGAGGTTACAGGTATTACAGGAGGGGGGGGCGGGACTGGAGATTGGGGCACTGCCGTAAGAAGTGGGCTTGCTTACAGTGCGGGCATGTGGGGGCCTCGCGGCACTCAGATGTCGGGTTTTCATTATACCGCAAGCACCTCTGGCAGTGGAGGAATTGAGGAGGGGAACGGGAAGGGTCAACTTGGTAGCGTTGGTGAAAGAGAAGGGCACCCTCCTTCACGAGACGGTCTATGGAGGGGGCGTGTTCGGAAAAGACCCGCTTAAGGCGGGTGGAGCCGGCTGAGTTGTGGATGCGGCGAACTGCACGCACCTCCAGATGGGGATGCGCCTTGAGCTCCGCCAACACCTCCTCCTCCGTGATCGTTGGACTAAGCCGAGTGATCACGGAGGTGAGGGTCAGTGGGAGACGCAGGGGTTGGGGTTGGCGGGAGGGAGGTGGGGAGGGGGCAGGGGGAGGGAGGCATTAGGGCCAAAGCGGGTGACAGGGATGCGGGAAAGGAGATCTGTGTGAAGGGTAGGGCTGGTGGAGGAGATGAGGGCCGAATCACAGCGAGGAGTGAGGAGGGAGATGGTGGCACCGGGAAAATGCTGGCGAAGGAAGAGGGTAAGGTTCCGGGCCTCAAGAAGGGAGGGATCAGGACGGAAGAGGAGGTAGCGTTAGGAGGAGGGGGAGGAGGAGGAGGAGGAGGGGGGCCAGGGACAGGTGGCGAGACATCCATGGCATCCTGGGCAGGGGAAGGGGGAAGAGGTGGAGCCTTTTTAGATGCAGAGGAGGCAGGGGTGGCACTGGGGCGTTTGACGGCGGCGGAGGAGGTGTGGGGGATGGGAGCAACTGGAAGGTGGCTTGGAGTGGCAGGTCCCGGTGCTGGAGTCGGCGCCGGCGCCGGAGATGGTCTGGGCGAAGGTGATGATGAAGACGACGAAGAGGGCGAAGGGGAAAGTTGAGCGTGGGCCGTGGCCCTCCGGGTCACCACCCTAGCGAGGGCCGCGGAAACGGAAGGAGCGGAGGGAGGGAGTGGAGGGAAGGGATCAGAGGAGGCACGGCAGGGAGGAGCCGGGGATGGGGCAACAAAAAGTGAGGGAGATGGGAGAGTGAGGAGTGGGGGGATGGACTGAGAGGGGGGTGGTGGTGTGCCCAATCACACCACATGATAGTGGTGGCGGCGGCAGAGGGAGATGTGTATATGATGGCATTGGTGGTGGCTGTAGTAGTGGTGGTGGGGGTTGACATGGTGATAAGGGGAAAAACACAGGACAGTACAAAGAAGCAAACGAGGGACGGGCAAGGCTACGAGAAACACAAAGTAAAAGGGACAGAGAATGATGAAGGAGACTGGGGCTAAAGCCCCACTCTGCTGCTGCTGCTGCTGCTGCTGCTGGCGAAGGGGGGGGGGGGGTGACCCAGCTGGCTGGCCGGTGGGGATGCCGCTGCTGCTGCTGCTGGTGGCTGGCTGGGACCGCTGCTGGCTGGCTGGCACCTGCAAATACCTATAGCTTCGATTAGAGCCGGAAAGGCACAATCGAAGGGCGGTATCCTTTCGGATTACCGCCGGAGATCCTGGACTAGGGCAGAGCGGGTCCCTATATACGAAACCGGAGGGAGCGGCTATTGGGCGCAGACTGCACGTGGTGTAGCGGTGGCGCCCTCGCTGCGCGAGAGCCGCTCTGCGGAAGAGCCGCCGCGGACGCAGAGCCCTATATGGGCTGACCACGTCCATTTGTTCTGGAGCGTGTTCGACTTCTGCGGCGGGAGGTACTAGAGTAGGGAATTATTCTCAAGGTGATTCGAAGAACCCTCCGCCAGGCACTTACGTGTGAACTGCAGAGTAGTCATATAGATATAGCTGTGAATGTAGATTTGAAATTTATCTGTAAAAAAAACTCGAATGGTGGTCATTTTGTAGGTAGTTATCTCAAGCAGAGTAATGGTCAGGTGACCATGTGCATGAAGAAGCTTGCAGAATTGAGTTCATGATCTTTTGTTTGATGTGCGGCAGTGTGATAAGGTCTTTTGTCGGTGAGCATTCAAGATAAGAGGGTGGTTAGTCTACTTGGACGGCTAGGACATTTCTGAGATATAGAACAATTTTATTGGCGCGACATTGAGCATTTGGAAGTATTTCTAAGTGAGTTGTGGAATTTGAATTTTGTCAGAATTAAGAAATTCTAGTGTGGCTTTCGGCGACTGTTTACTGTTTGCGACCACGCTAACTTTATCGTTATTTAACTCTTTAAGCAGCGGTGACGAATTTGTTCTGTCATTAGTTAAAACTTCTGGGTCGAGAGGCCATTGTCGATTTGTAAAACTTCTTCCTGGCGTTTCGTTGCTTACGGCGGGCGACATCTTCCGAGGTGACTCAACGACTGGCTGCCAGGCCGTGGAGGTCACGGTTATATAGAGCACATAGAGAGTACCACCATACGTCACCTGGGGGTCGAATGTAAGTCCATCTCTGACTAACGTCATTATTCTCGAATGAAGGTAGTAGATTGTCACATCGTTGGTGCAAAGACGATCGCCATATCTTGTCTAACTTTAAGCCTTCCTCTTTTCTACTAAAATTATTGTGGTGTTTCTTAATCTCTACAGCTTCCCTATACATATGTGCATAATAATGCGAAATCCTCGCCAGCATGCTCGTCTCACTAAATTTTATTTCATGATCACCGCCTTTAAAAACATGTTCCGCTACAGCTGTTTTGTCGGTATGTCCTAGTCGTCAGTTCCTTTTGTGTTCGTTTAGGCAATAGAGATTCAAAAACACCACAATAATTTTAATAGAAAAGAGGAAGGCTTAAAGTTAGACAAGATATGGCTGTCGACTTTGCACCAACGATGTGACAATCGATTACCTTGAATCGAGAATAATGACGTTAGTCAGAGATAGACTTAGTCAGTCCCACGTGACGTATGGTGGTGCCCTGCATGCGCTCTATATAAACGGGACTCCACAGCCTGGCAGCCAGTCGTTGACTCACCTCGGAAGATATTGCCCGCAGTTGGCAACGAAACGTCAGGAAGGAGAAGTTTTACAGATCGACCACGGCCTCACAGCCCGGAAGTTTTAACTTATGAAGACGCCGGCCGTGAAAGCCTACACGTTATGAATTTGTTCTGTGTTAGTCGTGATAGCATTGGTGATTAATGAGCTTCAAATGGTTCAAATGGCTCTGAGCACTATGGGACTTAACTTCTGAGGTCATCAGTCCCCTAGAACTTAGAACTACTTAAACCTAACTAACCTAAGGACATCACACACATGCATGTCCGAAGCAGGATTCGAACCTGCGACCGTAGCGATCGAGCGGTTCCAGACTGTAGCGCCTAGAACCGCTCGGCCACTCCGCCCGGCAGTGACCTTCACATTTCGCTGTAAAAGATAGTGAAGTTTCGCGCTAACATACTTTAAAATTTGCTATTCGTTTCGCAAACTTATATGCAGCTTTATGCAGTCAGTTTGCATAAGTTACGGTCTGTAAATGCTCTGCTTCTACTCGTAACTACATCCGCACTGGTGATTTAGCTGTTGCTCAGCTGATAAATTAAATTGTATCTATGTAAAGCAACCATTCACATACGTATTTGAAATAAACATTTGGTTTGAATTCCAAGCAACCTGGTTTAGGCAACATTATTATCCTACGGGATCTCGTTCAGATATTTCAAACTTATTTCAGTTCATTATTTATTTATTATACGTTTAATTTAAATTTCGCTAATTTTACCATTCTGCTAATAAGAGATTTCAGGATTAATTTTGTGTTAGGTGCACGACCACCAACTATTGAGTCTTGGCGGTAGTGGGCAGAAGAAAAGAAGGCTAGACGTGGTTCATTGACCTGAGCTATCAATTAGAAATCTTGAACATTTATTCAAATACCAACACAACTTTCCGAATATAATGTTAATTTCAGTAACTATCATAAAACGCATCAGTAAAAACATGGTTCACAAATAATCTACACGAATCTCTCGAGAGTGTAAAAAAAGCTTAACACCTGTTAACACTGCGCAGAAACCTGGTTTCATCATAATTTTGGCAGGACAAGCAATTATCCTGGTTTACATCAAAATTATCTAGAACAGTTCACTATTATACATAGCATATACTGTAAGAACATGTTAACAAAATTAATTAACGTTCACCTCTCTTGTGTCACTAACATTTCAGAAAGCTCTTCCAAAGTCACCAGTAGCAAATTCAAAATAGTAGCCATCGGCCACCAGGAAGACTTTCATGAATAATATAAAACAGTTTAAAGAATCTAACAGAAATGCTACCAAAGCTCCAGCGAAGCAAACAGATTGATATAGGACAGAATTAGCAAAGGCCAGCCTTGAGTGCCTGGTCGAAAGTCTATTCTCCTAGGCACATGAGAATCACTTTACTTGCTGGCCATACCGTCTCCCAAAACGACTGTCCTCAAGTGCCTTTTTCGACGCTCTAACACGCGAACCAGTAGCTCCAACACGCAATCGGTGTACTCTCCCCGTCGGGACACGGAACTGTCTGTGCTGCTACGACCGTCGCCTACAACACTCCACTCTCAGCAGCCCACTCCTCCCAACACCTCTTCGGTGCTGTGATACCCACATGTTTCGCAACAGAGCGCAAACACCATCTGCGGCAGTGACTCATCGACCCGTTAGTAGTCCCAAACTTCTTATATAAAGGAAAAATAGTGCCACCCGAAGCACAGACGTTAGTGAGCCATTCTAAAATATTGGATCGTGCATCGTAATCGAGTTGTGATACGCATCCGCAAATGTTGTCGTAACTATTCCATATCCCACATACACTATCAAATCTAATGTCCACTTGCGAAGATGAGCATATTGAGCATATTCAAACAAAGTATGTTTAGGTATGCCTACGAGTTCACAGTTGCATGTCTGTGTCCTAATCTTGTTGACTGTTAAGAGTCAATTGTGTTGTAAAGGTCCACTTTCCTGCTTTCAGGCTGCGGCTCGTGTGTTCCACCCCTTTGTGGTGCTTGGTGACGTCACTGTACCACTGTCAACGAAGAACTGTTGATCAGCGGGCCCAGATCATCTTCCTACTCTGCTATACAACTGAAATGGTTTCTGATAAGGGTGCATAGCTTCTCTTTGGCCCACGAGACCATATTAAAATGTCACATTTTTACCACGTTCTTATTAAGTTGCTTTCTTTCTGACTGATTGTTCGGTGCAAATTTTGCAAGTGATTTTAAACAAATTTCACGATGAGCTAGAGACTTGGCATTTCAAACAATGCTCAGAACTGGCTGACATGCAATATTGCTTCACTTCCATGACGGTCTGTTCGGCAGGTGTGGAGTTTAGCGTGAAAATGGTTGGCAATACCTGACGTCTAGGCTGCTCTGCACAACTGGTGCATTGTGCAGCTGATGTCGGGATGCGTCTCAGAAGGCTTCTGCGTGGATGTGCACAGCTGAGTGGAGAGACAGTAGAGGAGGAGATGGCCAGCGAAAGGGGAGATGATAAAACGGACAGATATAGGAGGGAGAAAGAGTTAGACAGATGGAGGCTGGAGGAGGAGATGGACAGAGAGAGGGGGGAGAGGAGGAAAGTTGACAGAGAGAGACAAGCGGAGGAGATGGCCAGAGAGATGGTGGAGAAGGAGACAGGCAGAGACAGGGATAGAAACAGAGGGACAGGGAGGCGGAGCAGATGGCCAGAGAGAGGGGCGAGGAGTAGGTAGACAGAGAGTCAAGCAGCAGATGGACACAGAGGGGGGAAAGGAGGATGTGGGGAGAGAGAGAGAGAGAGAGAGAGAGAGAGAGAGGAAGGAGGAGATAGACAGAGAAAGGGGGAAAGAAGAAATATGTTCAGTATATGTTACTTACTGGTAAAAGGCTAAAGTCATGGCATAAAGTTACTATTGAAATAAAAATCTTATAAAAATTATCTAAAATTAATTTTTCTTGCTTTTTTATTTTATTTTTTGCGAAGACAACAATTAAATATATTTTGTTTTTAGTAGTTATGTATAACACTATTCTGTTCAAGAATAAATCAGACATTTAACACGTCTTTCTTATAATGTCATGAAGATGTTTAAAATCTGTTGAAAAGCACAGGACTAGAAAGCAGAAAATAATTCTTTACATAAAAATAAAATTTTAATATGTCACTTTTTAAATTGGATAAAATGTTTTTTTTCCTCGTCCCATGTAGATGCTTAAACCCATACAGAGAGTTCTAAAAAATGTGATTGTTAATTTTTAATAGCTATAAAATTACTTGTATGGATTTAAAACGAAAAACGTGAGGCGCGTGTCATTAGTGACTGATGTATGCATACTTCACGCCCTTATTGTTTTTTATTGTATGCGTCCACGTTTTTCATTTTAAATCTTACAAATATATTCATAGCCATTACAAATTCGCAGTCACAAATTTTAAGGGCTACTTGAATGAGGGTGAGCATCTGTGTGGCGCTAGGTAAAATTATTTTATGCTTTTTAGTTCGATTTTAAAACGTGGTATATTAAAATTTCTTTTTATTTAAGTATATTACTTACACTACTGGCTTTTAGCAGTCCGAGTGCTTCCAGAAAAAAAAATCCAAATTCCGATCTTAGACTAGAAACATTGTATCAGTAGCCTCTCTTCAACAACTGTAATTCGCTGCAGTGTCCTCGGCCATCTCAGCAAATTAAAAGTAACAAACTCATACTTTGTGCTCGGCGGAGGTTCGAGTCCTCCCTCGGGCATGGGTGTGTGTGTGTGTTTGTCCTTAGGATAATTTAGGTTGAGTAGTGTGTAAGCTTAGGGACTGATGACCTTCGCAGTTAAGTCCCATAAGATTTCACACACATTTGAACATACACTCCTGGCCATTAAAATTGCTACACCAAGAAGAAAGACAGATGATAAACGGGTATAAATTGGACAAATATATTATACTAGAACTGACATGTTCTGGGCATTGTGTCAAACAGAGCTTGGATGGCGTGTACAGGTACAGCTGCCATGCAGCTTCAACACCATACCACAGTTCATCAAGAGTAGTGACTGGCGTATTGTGACGTGCCAGTTGCTCGGCCAATATTAACCAGACGTTTTCAGTTGGTAAAGAGGTCTGGAGAATGTGCTGGCCAGGGCAACAGTCGAACATTTTCTGTATCCGGAAAGGCCCGTACAGGACCGGCAACATGCGGTCGTACATTATCCTGCTGAAATGTAGGGATTCGCAGGGATCGAATGAAGGGTAGAGCCATGGGTCGTAACACATCTGAAATGTAACGTCCACTGTTCAAAGTGCCGTGAATGCGAACAAGAAGTGACCGAGACGTGTAACCAATCGCACCCCATACCATCATGCCGGGTGATATGCCAGTATGGCGATGACGCATACACGATTCCAATATGCGTTCACCGCGATGTCGCCAAAAACGGATGCGACCATCATGATGCTGTAAACAGAACCTGGATTCATCCCAAAAAATGACGTTTTGCCATTCGTGCACCCAGGTTCGTCGTTGAGTGCACCATCGCAGGCGCTCCTGTCTGTGATGCAGCGTCAAGGGTAACCGCAGCCATGGTCTCAGAGCTGATAGTCCATGCTGCTGCAAACGTCGTCGGACTGTTCGTGCAGATGGTTGTCGTCTTGCAAACGTCCCCATCTGTTGACTCAGGGATCGAGACGTGGCTGCACGATCCGTTACAGCCATTCGGATAAGATGCCTGTCATCTCGACTGCTAGTGATACGAGGCCGTTGGGATCCATCACGGCGTTCCGTATTACCCTTCTGAACCCACCGATTCCATACTCTGCTAACAGTCATTGGTTCTCGACCAACGCGAGCAGCAATGTCGCGATACGATAAACCGCAATCGCGACAGGCTACAATCCGACCTTTATCAAAGTCGGAAAATGTGATGGTACGCATTTCTCCTCCTTACACGAGGCATCACAACAACGTTTCACCAGGCAACGCCGGTCAACTGCTGTTTGTGTATGAGAAATCGGTTGGAAACTTTCCTCATGTCAGCAAGTTGTAGGTGTCGCCACCGGCGCCAGCCTTGTGTGAATGCTCTGAAAAGCTAATTATTTACATATCACAGCCTCTTCTTCCTGTTGGTTAAATTTCGCATCTGTAGCACGTCATCTTCGTGGTGTAGCAATTTTAATGGCCAATAGTGTAGTTTTTAGAACATGAGAGTCGGAGAGCAGCGCTAAAATCAAATGCTTCAGTTAGCACGGAAACAACACTGTTAATATCGCTATTACAAATTTTGGCAAGTCGTTTCTTCCAGCGGCACTTACTCCAGCTTGTCCAGTACAATGCTGTTACCGAATAATAATTCCTGCCTGTATTCAGAAGACGAGCATATGACTTTGAAAATCGAAACTGCCGATTAGCAATAAAACCGCATCTCCTTGTGCTAAAAAGTCAGCAATTATCTACGAAAGTCGATGTGCCATATACCTCCCGTGGTCAGGTCGAAACGAACCTGGCCTTTTCCCTTCATGAGGATCCACGACCGACTCAACAATTTGGAACTTCCCCTTTGTATGTAAAGAATGACAGTGCTGGAAAAACTCTTACGTTGTTTGATTTTCAAACAGCTGAGCAAAACTGAACGTACTCAGACAGTTCTCTCTTTACTTGTTCTGAAGCCGGCCGGGGTGGCCGAGCGGTTCTAGGCGCTACAGGCTGGATCGCGCGACCATGCCTCGGGCATGGATGTGTGTGATGTCCTTAGGTTAGTTAGGTTTAAATAGTTTTAAGTTCTAGGCGACTGATGACCTCATAAGTTAAGTCGTATAGTGCTCAGAGCCATTTGAACCATTTTTGAACTGCCTCCTACTCAGAAAGACGGCGGTTCAAATCCCGTCCTCCTGTCAAGATTTACGAAACTGCAGTGCCTGTGTAGTGACGAAGTACGATGCAATGCTCTTTCGGACGCGCAAGCGTGCACTGCAGTTTCGTAACGGGCCTGCTACTAACAAATAAATTTTTCCCTTGTACGCGAACAACATTAATAGAACGTACGAGTACAGGTGTGCTACATGGACGACGGCGTGTCGTAACTTGGGTCTGGTCTCGAGTCGTGCAGCCAAAGCGATCATTTTTTTAGATACACTGCGAGGGAAAAAAAAACACTGTTAAGAAGACCTCTCGCGTAAAGTGGGAAATCCGGGTCCGGCACATATTTTCATTCCATTATACAGCTGGAGGTGGTTGGTTCATATTCGCAACAGCGAATACGTTTCATGTCTATCAAGATTTAGGTTATCAACGCTTTCCCTAAATCACTTAAGGCATATGCTGGGGTGGTTCCTTGCAGAAGGACAGGCGACTGGCGTAACTATAAGGACTGCTGTTTTACTTTCTTTCTTTGTCTGAGCCTTGTCCCGCAGTTACGCAGGGTCGGCCATGGTTAATCGGATGTGGCATGGTAAGTTTAACAGGTGACCGGATGCCCTTCCTGCCACCACCCCGTACCCCCTGATAAGGAATCAGTGTACCCCAGCTGTCTGTGTCTAATGTAAGCCATGGAATAGTGCGAATGTGTTGCAAATGTCTGCGAGTCGTGTAACTGAGGCGGATCATGGGGACCAGCCCGGTATTCACCTAGGGGGATGTGGAAAACCGCCTAGAAACCACATCCAGGCTGGCCGGCACACCGGCCCTTCGTCGTTAATCCGCGGGTGGATTCGATCCGAAGCCGGCGCGCCTACCCGAGTCCAGGAAGCAGCGCGTTAGCGCTGTCGGCTACCCTGGCGAGTCGGTGTAAGCAGAGCTTATAGTTTGCAATATCATAACCAGAGTCGATCGGGGTTGTTTGGTTCGGAATGGAGTGGAGGGCTTTACCCAGAGGCTCCGACGATTCTTTGCTGCAGGTTCGGGACCTCCATTATGAAGTGGAGAATTATAGGATTCCGCTAGATATGACATAAGTGCGTTAGGCAGTGGAAGGAGCTACTCGAGTAGCAGAGTACTTGTGGAGTGCACATTTTGTGTTTTCTTTTAGGTTAGGCCATAGTTTAAGCTCATCTGATGAACACTCGCCATTCATTACGCAGAGACAGAAACCTTATCGCGTACAAAGCAGATATACTTCCAATGTAAGCTTGGTAACATAAGTCCTTGAATTTATCGCCATCCTGGATAGCTCAAATTATGCTCAAAACCGAGATCCGGAAGAAATCCGAAGCAGAAAGCTCCGGAATATTTAACGAGGTGTGGAACGTACGAGTATATCGAAAATACAGGTTGCACATCACACGAGGGGGAGTGTCCACTGCGACCTATAAATATCGCGTCTAGTGCGGGCGAAACTGGGTCTGCTTGCTACGTTATCTGGACGCGAATAACCACAATTTTGAGTCTGCAATCCTCTGACTGGTTCGATCCAACCCCTACGAATCCCTCTCGTGTGTCAACGTCTTCATCGAAGAGAAGCAAGTACAACTCAATTATTAGATGGATGTATTCCAAGCTTCTGTCGTTACCTACAGTTTTCACACCCTACAACTCCCTCCAGTACCGTGAAAGATATTCCCTAATACCTGAACAGCTCTCCTATCATCCTGTGCCTTCTTCTTGTCAGTGCTTTCAGTGCTTTTCACATGTTCCTTTCCTGGCCGTTTCTGCGGAGAACCTCTTCGTGCCTTATTTTATCAATCCATCTACTTTTCAACTGTCAAACGTTCTGTTTCTCTTCTTTTCCTTTTTTCCCCCATGGTCCACGATTCACTACCATACAACGCTTGTGTCCCAGACGTGGAATCTCCGATATTTCTTCCAAGAATTAAGGCCCATCTTTGATGCCAGGAGACTTCTCTCGGCCAAGAGCGTCCTCTTTGCCTGTGCTTTTTATGTGCTCCTCGTTTCGTCTGTCGCGTATTATTTTTCTTCCGAGGTTGCAGAACTTCTTACCTTCGCGTACTTTGTGGTCCCAAATTTTGATATTAAGTTTATCGCTAATCCTACTTCTGCTACTCCTCAATACTTTTATCTTTTTTCGCTTTACTCTCAATGCTTGTTTTGTTCTTTACAGACTATTTATTCCATTCAGCAGGTACTGTAATTCTATTTTACCTTCACAGAGGATAGCTCTGTCATCCGATAATCTTATCATTGATATCCTTCCACTCTGAATTTTAATACCACTCATGAGCGTTTCTTTTGTTTCCGTCATTGTTTCTTCGAGGTAGAGACTGTACTGTGGGGGCGAAAGACTGCATCTTGTCTTACACTGCTTCAAAACAGAGCGCTTAGCTATTGGTCTTCCACTCTTTTTCCTTCTTGATTCCTGTATATACTGGGCACTGCCCGTGTTTCCTTATAGTTTAAATTTATTTGCCTGAGAATATCGAATATCTTGCACCATTTACGTTGTCGAATGCTTTACCCGGATCGACAAATTTGATGGAGGTGTCTTGATTTTCCATAAGTCTTGACATCACTGCAAAACGCAACATCAGAACTGCCTCTCTGGTTTCTTTACCTTTCCTAAAGCCAACGTGATCGTCATCTAACAGATTCTCAATGTTCTTTTCAAATCTTCTGTATGTTACATCAGTCGGTAACATGAATGTATGAACAGTTAAGCTGATTGTGTGTTATTTCTTACACTTATGTGTCCTTGCTATCTTCGGAACTGTGTGGGTGATATTTTCTCAAAAGGGTGAAGTCAAGTCTCCAACTTGAATAGTCGCACGGTTGTCACTTCCCCCTATGACTTCGGGAATTCCGAAGCGATATTTTCTATCCCCTCTGCCTTATTTGAGTGCAAGTCCTCCAAACCTCTGTTAAACCCTTGACTCTAAAACTGGATCCCCTATGTCTTCCACATCAGCTGTCATTTCCTCCTCTATCGCGTCATCAGACAGCTCTTCCCAGATATTGCCACAGACTGGTATTAAAGCTAAGACACTGTCTTGTGACTGGTAACATCACACTTGTTTCGAAACCAGGAATAATTTTGCCTTTGATCGCAAAAATAACCTTCAGTTTTATTTTTATTTTGTCGTTGTCCATTTTAGGATTACCAGTCCCAACCTCAGGTACGTCTTTTATAAGTGCTTCTAATCGAGATAAGGCATTTTCCGCAGGACGGCAGCTCGCAGTCATTGCCTTTGAGCAGCAGTGTACACTGTAAAACCTGAGTCCACAGCACCATCGGGAACTGAACCCCCCGCCTTCACCAGAGATCGGCAGCAGCTGTAGCTCCGAAATCGATCAAGACGCATTAAAAAGAAAATGGGGATCATTTTTGCAATCACAGGCCGATTTATTCTCGTGTTCCATCAGCGATGGAAAGCTTAAACATACGTCTTTTACTTGGAAACCACTATCACTATCTTGTACTTCTGCGTTTTCATTACTCTGATTTTCGCTCCAACATTCCTTTCCAAAAAAACACTGAGTTCAAGAAAAAATTCTTCGCAAATACGAGAGCTTCTGTTGTCAACTGACGGAAATATTCTTGAACCAAGATAATGAAAAATCATTTCTGCAGCTCCGTATAATAGCAATAATGACGATGGGGAAGAAGCAGCAAGATAGCACGAAACGAGCAGAATGCCTGTTGCCAATTTAGCCCGAGTTCTGCTTTGACGGATGAGGCCAGTGCACCGTAGTCGACTACAAAAGACCATCGATTTATATGTATCGACAGCAGCGAGTCCATTGCCCTACTGTTGTCAACACGACCTATTTCAAACGTGAAGAACTCTAATGCAGGCAAGCAGGTTACTGCGCCAGGCCCTGGCGAAATTCTAGCTAGATTTTACACTGACGGAATTAGCTCGTGATTATCGAGAGTCGCATCGGAAGCGAACGGTTCCGCGTGACTGGAAAAGAGCGCATTGCTGTTTACACTAAGAGTAATGATATCGGATGCACAGAATTAAAGACCGTTATCATACGTCCGGACGTTGCGGCATACTAGAGCGAATTCAAAGCTACAAAATTATGATCTCAAGGGAAAAAAACTAGTTTCTCTCGAATAATCATCACAGATTTTAAAAAAATATATTTTGCAAACGATTTTTGTAAGTGAAATGTATATTTCGTCTTCCCAGAGTTACGCAAAGCTACACTCTGTGCCACATCCTCGTCGACTAACCGAGGAACGATCATACGGAGCTGTTGTTGTTGTGGTCTTCAGTTCGAAGATTGGTTCGATGCAGCACCCCATGCTAGTCTATCCTCTGCAGATCTCTTCAGTTCTGCGTAACTGCTGCAACATGCACTCAACTGAACCTGCTTACTGCAGTCAAGTAATGGTCCTCCTCTACAAATTTTACTGTTCATACTTCCCTCCATTACCAAATTCACTGTTCCTTGACACATCAGGATGTGTCCTATCAACTGATCTCTTCTTCCACTCAAGTTTTTAGAACCACATGTCAAAAGATATTCCCTTGTTGTTTGAACCGTATACCACCCACGTTCCACTTCCGTAAAAGGCTACAGTCCAAATACCACCAGAAACGTATGTCTTAACGCTTACATTTATATTAGTTGTTAACTAAATCCTCTTGTTTTGTTTCTGATGCCAGTCTACATTTTATATCGTCTGTACTTCAGCTATCATCCGTTATTTTGCTGCCCAAATGCAACGCTGATCTACCACTTTTAATGCTTCTTTTCCTAACCTAATTTCCTCAGTATCACCAAACTTATTTCTGCTACATTCTATTACATTCATAGTCGTTTTGTTGATGTTCATTTTATAATTATCTTTTCAAGACATTATACAGCATACTCAACTGCTCTTCCAATTCCTTTGCCGTCTTTGACAGAATTGCAATGACTTCAGCAAACCTCAAAGTTTTTAATTTTTTTTCCTGAAGCTCAGTTGCCTTTGCTACTTAACAAAGGCAATACAGAAAATTCTGCGGATGAATTCAAACTATGATGAATGGAGAGAAAATTTTAGTGACGCGAGAAATCACGAAGAGTGTCCCAAAAGGTTCAATTTTGGGCCCACATCTGTTTCTTATATATGTACATTTCCTTCAACTTAACATATAACAAACACAATTGCTGCTTTTTGCAGACAATACTAGTGTTATAATACCCATTAGAGAGAAAGCAACAGAACAGACTGTTAAATATATTTTCCTCTCTGTACAACAATATCATATCAGCGCACACTCCGCTTCAGAGTGAAAATCTCATTCTGTACAACAGTCTTACCAACAACTGATGTACCATAAGGACAGGAGTCAGTTAACAAGGTACAACGCTGCAAATTTTTGGATGTACATGTTGATGAAAACTTCTAGTGGAAGAAGCATATTACTGAACTACTCATACAGTTAGTACTGTACAGCTACTGTCGCTCTTCATATAATTGCTAGTCTTGGAAACAAACAAATCAACCTCCCGGCATATTTTGTATACTGATTTTCTAAGCTAATTCATCATTAGTAAGTAAGAAGGTACTGACTGTACGAAAGCGAGCAATAAGAATAACACGTGCTGTTCGTCCGCGGTCGCTGTGTAGGCATCAAGTAGTTAGGCATTTTAACTGCACCATCACAATACATATATTCGCTGATGAAATTCCTCATAAATTATCCATCACAATTTGAGAAGAATAATGATGTCACACCTACAACACTAGAGGAAGAAAAGACCTTTATTACCCATGATTAAGGCTATCAGTCGCTCAGAAGGGATATCCAACAACAAAAATTTTTGATCATTTGCCCTATATCATAAAATGTCTGACAGTTAGCAAAGCAACTTTTAAATCCAACCTCAAGTCTTTTCTCCTGGACAACTCCTTCTATCCCCTGTATTCCATGGATCAGTTTTTATTTAAAACATTGTAGCCTGTTTAAAAGCAAAAACAAACTAGTTTTAAGTGTAATTGCATGTTTACGACTAAAACATAATAAATATGTTAGTATTAATACCAATGACATACAAACATACTGTAACTGACTCGTTCCACGTCACTTCGGTAAAAGAATCGTTCATGTTATCTATGGAACACGTAAGTAACCGACTAACTTTCCAGACTTGTCCATGGTTTCCTTTGCTGCTTACTCGACGTACAGACTCACTCCCTTCTCTACATCTACATCTACATACATACTCCGAAAGTCACCATACGGTGCGTGGCGGAAGGTACCTTGTATCACAACTAGTCGTTTCCTTTCCTGTTCCACACGTAGATAGAAAGAGGGAAAGAAAACTGTCTATATGCCTCCGATAAGCCCTGATTTCTCGTATCTCATCTTCGTGGTCTCTACGCGAAATTTATGTTGGTGGCAGTAGTGCGGTTCTTTAAACTTCCTCAGTAGTGTTCTTCGAAATGAATGTCTTCTTCCCTCCAGGGCTTCCGACTCTACCTCCCGAAGCATATCCGTAACACTTGCATGTTGATCGAACCTACCGGAAACAAATCTAGGAGCTCGCCTCTGAATTGCTTCGATGTCTTCTTTCAATCCGACCTGGTACGGATCCCAAAAACTCGAGCAGTACTTAACAATAGGTATCACCAGCGTCCTATATGCGGTCTCCTTTACAGATGAACCACACTTTCCTAAAATTCTCCCAATAAACCGAAGTCGACCGTTCACCTTCCCTACTACAATCCTCACATGTTCGTTCCATTTCACACCGCTTCGCAACGTTACGCCCAGACATTTAAACGACGTGATTGCGTGAAGGAGCACATTACTAATGCTGTATCCGAAATTAAGGGCTTGTTTTTCCTACTCATCCGCATTAACTAGCATTTTTCTACGTTAAGAGAAAGCTGCCATTCATCACACAAACCAGAATTTTTGTCCAGTTCACCTTGTATCAACCTACAGTCACCTTCCTGTACACCACAGCATCATGAACGAACAACCGCAAATTGCTGCCCACTCTAACTGCCAGATCATTTATGTATACAGAAAATAGCAACGGTCCTATCACACTTCCCTGGGACACTCCTAATAATACCCCTGCCTCCGATGAACACTCGCAGTGGAGGTCAATATACTGGGTTCCATTACTTAAGAAGTCTTCGAGCCGGTCACATATCTGGAAGCCTATTCCGTAGGCAGGTTCCTTCGTTAACAGTTTGCACTGGGGTACCGTGACGAATGCTTTACGGAAATCTAGAAATATGGAATCTGCCTGTTGTCCTTCCTCCATAGTTCGCAGTATATCATGTGAGAAGAGAGCAAGCTGGGTTTCGCTCGAGCGGTGTTTTCTAAAGCCGTGCTGATGCGTGGACATGAGCTTTTCGGTCTCTAGGGAATTTATTATATTCGTACAAATAATATGGTCTGGAATTCTGCAGCAAACTGATGTTAAGGATATTGGTCTCTAATTTTGTGGGTCCGTTCCTTTATCCTTCTTGTATACAGGCATCACCTGCGGTTTTTTCCAGTCGCTTGGCACTTTGCGCTAATCGAGAGATTCGCGATAAATGGAAACTAAGTAAGGGGCCAGTTATAAAACCGAATTAGGATTCCAACCGGACCTGGCGACCTATTTTTTTTTCGACTCTTTCAGTTGGTTCTCTGCGTGAGGGATGCTTATTACTATGTCATCCATACGGGACTGCGCGATGGTCAAACAACGGTGGGTTTGTTTGCTTCTCCTGCGTGAAATTTCTTAAATGTAGAATTTAAAACTCCGACCTTCCTTTTTCTATCTTTTACTGCCAAACCAGACAGATCAACGAGTGACTGGATGGAATTCGCTTAGAGATTTTACACAGGACCAGAATTTTCTCGGGTTTCAGCCATATCTTTAGCCAAGATATGACGGTGGTAGCTGTTGTATGCTTCGCGCATCTATCTTTTCACAGACGCACGAATCTCTACTAATCTTTGCCTGTCATCATTTCGTCATTTGCGCGTCCCCTTTTGAACCGAGAGAGCAATAGCCTTTGCTTCCTCGGCATTTTCCGAATTACGTTGTTAAACCACGGTGAGACATTCCGTCCTTCACCACTTTCTAGACACATACTTGCCAAGAGCACGATTAACAATCTGTTTAAACTTTGTCCGTAATTCCTCTACGGCCTTCATTCTGGAACTAAATGATTGCACTTCACTATCTAAGTGAGATGCTAACAACTGCTTATCTACTCTTTCTAGCAGAAACACTCTCCTAGCCCTCTTGACTGATTTATTAACATTCGTAACCTAATCGCTGTGATGACGTCATGATCACTAACCCCCGTCTCTACACTGACACCATCGATAAGGTCCGGCGGTCCGGCCTGTTTCTAACTACAAGGTCTAAGATACTTCCACTGCATGTGGGCTGCCGAACTAGCTGCCCAAGACAGTTTTCGGAAAACGTGTTCGAAAGTACTTCACAAGATTGTTTGCCTGTACGTCCGCAGCTCGTGGTCTCGCGGTCGCGTTCTCGCTTCCCGAGCACGGGGTCCCGGGTTCGATTCCTGTGCGGGGTCAGGGATTTTCACCTGCCTCGAGATGACTGGGTGTTTGTGTTGTCCTCTTCATTTCTTCATCATTCATGAAAGTGGCAGATTGGACTGAGCAAATGTTGGGAATTTGTAAGAGCGCTGATAACCGCGCAGTTGAGCGCCCCACAAACCACACCATCATCATAATCATCATCATCATCATGTTTGCCTGTACCTCCTGCATCGAACCCATACACGTCCCAGTACAAACTCCGTAGATTAAAGTCACCACCAACTAGTACTACATGCACAACTCACCATAGCCCTTCTTTGAATGACTCTAGAACTGTCGCAGCGGAGACTGGTGGTCGGTAAAGACATCCAACAATTAATTTGCTTTCACCTAGACCTATTATGCGCGACCAGATAACATCACTATCGCACTCAATTTCAACAGCAGAGACAATATTTTTGTTGACTTCAATGAACACTTCCCCTCCTACGGCGTCTAATCTGGCTTTCCATGAATACCAAGACTCGCTAAGTATCTCAGAGGTTTTGAAACTCCAATTTACCACATCCCTGCCGCCAACAGTGGTTCATATAAATTATGATTCCCTAAAATGCTAAAATAATTTTTCCACTTTATTCGCCCGTGTTAGACATACACACTAACTCACTAATTTTGCCTTTACGGTGATTCTAAAAATCGTGAACAATAGTTCTGTAGCATAAGACGTACATACATATCTTAAATGTAACATTCATTATTTTTAGCTGGAAACTCGTAGTGCAGAAGAGATAACGGCATTACACACTAGAAGCGTTATCCATGTTACTAACAGGGTCTCTGTGCCTAACTCAGGCGTATGTGTATCCAACATGATGATCTCAAACAAGTACGTGAGCAGTAAAATAGGAAGTACGGGAATAACGATAGTTTATTGTAAAATATCAGACGATTTACCTCAGACCACCACAGGGAATATTTCTCCTGACCCATCTGTAGCGCACCTTGCACAGCACAGACAGGCCCAAATTTCTCACTCTTAGTCAGTTTGTTGCTTAGTCAACACACTGTAATCTGCCTCCTCCAGTGACACCAACATCAGAATGGAGAGTAACGTAACGCATGAAAGATACAAATTAACTCACCGAAAAATTCGTCCACCCTCTTTGGCTGTATTAATCTCAAGCTGCCATTCACAATGAAACCATTCGTCTTACTACAACCGTAAAGAAAATGGCCAGTAAATAATGCACCCAGAATATGAATTGTGAAACTAACTAAAATTGCAACAAACTGAGTGCATGAAAGTAGCCAAAATTCCGAAATTAATTGATTCCTATGAATGTCTTATCTGCCCCTTTGTAATGATTGCTTACCTTGCATATAGCTCCGTTCCTCACAAATATTGTAAATCGTTTGAAGTGCTCTACAGACACGAACTCCAGTTTTACGTCCACACACATCTACACTCTCTACCATTCTTGCAACATCTCTGAATCTGCTGTACAGAGGACAAACTCCTTTTCCATTCCTCTATGTCTTTTTAATTCATTCAGGTGGTAAATTCAGTCATCGCACACTTCCAAACAATGAAATGTATGTGGATATACAGGGTGTTACGAAACGACATGGACAAATTTCGAGGGGTTGTAGAGGGTGTCAAGAGAAACTAATTGACCATAGGGCCCATGTCTGGAAACGTGACCTAATGACGTTCCAGATCGTCCAAGTCGTAAGCGCTGGCGCCTGCGTCTAGGCCACCCCTTAGGCAGCAAATGTGTCTGCATGCTGACGGAGCACAGGTGGAACGTCTTGCAATGTTGTTTCTTGTTCAGTGATAGCGACTGATTACAATGGTCAGAAGTGGAGAAGATGCAGCTAGCTGCTGCGTAGACTTGCCTTGCCTCCTGTCTTTGTGATGCTCTGTCGCCTCGCTGAATGATTGTTTTGAACACTAGTTTCCATCTGCAGTTTTTATTTTTTTTATATTTTTTTTATTATTATTTTTTTTTTTTTTTTTTGCTCCTGGAAGCCTCTAAAATATCCAGTGTTTTTCGGCTTTTTGGGTAAAAATTAACAGTGGATGGAAATCCATATCAGAAACCGTCACCCACCAAAGCAAAAGGAAATCACACTCATAGGAGGAAAGGCCTGTCTAAATAGCAGCTATCTCCATCTTCTCCCACTGCCGATCGTGGCAATCAGTCCGGATCAATGAAAAACAAACTACGAGGGTGAGTAAAATGAAAAATTTAAATATATTTTATATATTATTTATTGTGCAGAAGTGGTACAAAACCATGTCACTTTTCAACATAATCTCCCCCACGCTCAATGCAAGTCCTCCAGCACTTACAAAGTGCATAAACTCCTTTAGAAAAAAATTCTTTTGGTAGTCCGCGCAATCACTCATACACTGCGTGGCGTACTTCTTCATCAGAACGGAACTTCTATCCTCCCATTGCGTCTTTGAGTGGTCCAGACATATGGAAATCGCTTGGGGCAAGGTCTGGTGAGTATAGTGGATGAGAAAGACACTCAAACTGCAGGTCTGTGATTGTTGCAACTGTTGTACGGGCAGGACACCTGCTGACAGCAATCCACGTCGCTTTGATTTGATTGCAGGCCGCAGATGATTTTTTAGGAGATCTGTGTATGATGCACTGGTGACAGTGGTCCCTCTAGGCATGTAATGCTCCAAAATGACGCCTTTTTCGTCCCAAAAGAGTGTCAGCATAACCTTCCCTGCTGATGGTTCTGTTCGAAACTTCTTTGGTTTTGGTGATGAGGAATGGCGCCATTCCTTGCTCGCTCTCTTTGTTTCCGGTTGGTGGAAGTGAACCCACGTTTCGTCCCCAGTAACGATTCTTGCAAGGAAGCCATCACCTTCTCGTTCAAAGCGCTGAAGAAGTTCTTCACAAGCATCAACACGTCGTTCTCTCATTTCAGGGGTCAGCTGTCGTGGAACCCATCTTGCAGACACTTTGTGAAACTGGAGCACATCATGCACAATGTGGTGTGCTGACCCATGACTAATCTGTAAACATGCTGCAGTGTCATTCAGTGTCACTCGGCGGCTTTCTTTCACTACGGCTTCAACTGCTACAATGTTCTGTGGAGTCAAAACTCGTTGTGCCTGACCAGAACGAGGAGCACCTTCCACCGAAGTCACGCCATTTGCGAACTTCCGACTCCATTCGTAGACTTGCTGCTGTGACAAACATGCATCACCGTACTGAACCTTCATTCGTCGATTAATTTCAATAGGTTTCACACCTTCACTACGCAAAAACCGAGTAACAGAACGCTGTTCTTCCCTGTTGCAAGTCGCAAGTGGGGCGGCCATCTTTATACTGATACTGCGACGGTACGTGTGCATCTGCACTATGCTGCCAACTACAGGCCATTCTGCAGAGTGTTTGTAGCATGCTTACTAACTTACAGGATAACGGCGCGAAATTTCGATTTGTTATTACAAATTTAAGGTTTTCATTTGACTCACCTTCGTATGTTGCGTGATGTTCCACCTGTGGTCCGTCAGCTTACAAAGTCGTATTTGTTGCCAAAAGGTGGCCTAGCTTCAGGCGCCGGCTCCAGCGACTTCGACGCTCTGTAGCGTCGTTGAATGACCATCGCGGGCACGAGTTCCTATCCTCAATTTGTTCCTCACGAGACCCTCTGCTGCCCCTCAGACTTTCTCGGTATCATTTTGTAACACCCTGTAGAGTAGTCGTAGAACTGACAGCCTCACTTGAGCCTTCCACCAGTTCCCATTTCCATATCTCAGTGCTGAACTACACGATACGCCGGAATTGTTCAGTTAACTTCATTCTGACAGTCCCTTTCTCAGCATCGTTAACAGATATGACTCATTGTCTGCTATAGTGCTTGGTCCCCAACTATACTGATGCTCACAGAACTTTAACCGTGAGATTTACCTACGTTTAGGTTTTGGCATATACTTCGAACCCCCAATCAGTATCTCCTCCATCCATAACTCCCATTGATACATTTATCTTTTTATAGTCGTTTTGTGCAGGGTCTGATGTGATTAAATGGTTTCGATGACAGGTACATTTTGCGTAGCTTTTGATTATTTTTATTATTCTCCACTCCACAATAAAAACGTGTGTGTTGCAGTTCAGTACAGCCGTCAGCAGTCTCTCCCCATACTGTGGGTCCACTGGAAGGTTTCAGATTAATTATATAACGGTAATTTATTGGCTATCAACTGCAGACTAAAACTGAATGAATCGCAGAAAGGTAGGAAACTAAGGACATGGGACCTGGCTAAGTTGAAAGAGCCAGTGGATAGTTTCGAAGGGATTATTATGCAGCGATTGACTGATACAGGGGAAAGTAATACAGTGAAGACGAATGGATAGCTTTGAGAGATAAAATAGATCAAATAGTTAAAAGACAATGCCTGTAAGAAACCGTTGGATATCAGATTAGATACTGAATTTCATTGATGACAGAAGAGAATATAAAAGTATAAAATGCAGCAAAGGACAGAGTCAAAAGGGTATACAATCGTCTAAAAAAATAGGTTGACAGTAAGAGCAAAATGACCAACCAGGAATAGCTAGAGGACAAATATAAAGATGCAGAAGCATATATACTGTAACTAGGGAAGAGATAGATACTGCCTACAGGAAAATTAAAGAGACTTTTGGAGGAAAGAGAAGCAGCCATATGAATATCAAGAGATCAGACGGAAAACCAGTACTAAGCAAAGAACGGAAAGCTGGAAGATGGAAAGAGTATATAGACGGTCCACACAAGAGAGATGAGCTTCAGTGTAATATTATAGAAACGGAAGACGACGTAGGTGAAGATGAGATGAAAGATACGATACTGTGAGAAGAATTTGACAGAGCACTGAAAGATCTAGTCGAAACAAGTCCCCGGGAGCAGATCACATTCTGTCAGATCTACTGATATGCTTGGGAATGCCAGCCATGACAAAATTATTCCACCTGGTGCACAAGATGCGTGAGTCAGGTGAAATATCCTCATACGTCAAGAACAACGTAACAATTCCACTTCTAAAGAAAGCAGTTGCTGACGGATGTGAATATACCGAACTATCAGTTTAATAAGTTACGCTTGCAAATTACTAACACAGAATTACTTACTGAAGAATGAGTAGTTGGTAGAAGCAGATCTTCGGAAGATCAGTTTCAATTCTGAAGAAATGTAGGAACACACAAGGCAATACTGAGCATACAGCTTCTCTTAGAAGATAGATTAAGGAAAGCAAACCTCCGTTTATTGTATTCGTGGACTTGGAGAAAGCTTTTGACAATGTTGACTGGAATACTCTGAAATTCTGAAGGCAGCAGGAGTAAAATACATAGAGCGAATGGATATTTACAACTCGTACAGAAATCAGACAGCAGTTATAAGAGTCGACGAGATGAAAGGGAAGCAGTGATTGACAATGGAGTGGGACAGGGTTGTAGTCGAACCTCGATGTCGTTCAATCAATACACTGAGCAAGCAGTAAAGAAACCAAGGAAAAATTTCGAGAAGTAATTAAAGTTCACGGAAAAGAAAAAAATACTGAGATTTGCCGATTACACTGTAATTCTGTTAAGAGACAGCAAAGCACTTGGAATAGAGGCTGAAGGGAATGGATAGTCTCTTGAAAGGAGCAATAAACTGAAAATCAACAGAAGCAAAAAAAGGGTAATGGAATGTAGTCGAATTACATAAGGCGATGCTGAGGGAATTATATTAGGAAATGAAATACCAAAAATAGTGGATGAGCTTTGCTGTTTGGGCAGTAAAATCTTTGACGATGGCCGAAGCAGAGAGGGTATAAAGTGTACGAGGTGCATTCAAGTTCTAAGGCCTCCGATTTTTTTTCTCCGGATTGGAAAGAGAGAGAAACATGCGCATTGTTTTAAAATGAGGCCGTTCATTGTCAATACGTCCCAGAGATGGCAGCACTGTACGGCAGATGGAATTTTACTGCCAGCGGCGAGAATGAGAACTGTTTTAAATACTTAAAATGGCGACGTTTTCCTTACTTGAACAGCATGCAATCATTCGTTTTCTGAATTTGCGTGGTGTGAAACCAATTGAAATTCATCGACAGTTGAAGGAGACATGTGGTGATGGAGCTATGGATGTGTCGAAAGTGCGTTCGTGGGTGTGACAGTTTAATGAAGTACAGTCTGGAACCGCGCGACCGCTATGGTCGCAGGTTCGAATCCTGCCTCGGGCATGGATGTGCGTGATGTCCTTACGTTAGTTAGGTTTAAGTAGTTCTAAGTTCTAGGGGACTGATGACCTTAGAAGTTAAGTCCCATAGTGCTCAGAGCCATTTAGTTTAATGAAGGCAGAACATCATGTGACAACAAACCGAAACAACCTCGGGCTCGCACAAGCCGGTCTGACGACATGATCGAGAAAGTGGAGAGAATTGTTTTGGGGGATCGCCGAATGACTATTGAACAGATCGCCTCCAGAGTTGGCATTTCTGTGGGTTCTGTGCACACAATCCTGCATGACGACCTGAAAATGCGAAAAGTGTCATCCAGGTGGGTGCCACGAATGCTGACGGACGACCACACGGCTGCCCGTGTGGCATGTTGTTAAGCAATGTTGACGCGCAACGACAGCATGAATGGGACTTTCTTTTCGTCGGTTGTGACAATGGATGAGACGTGGATGCCATTTTTCAATCCAGAAACAAAGCGCCAGTCAGCTCAATGGAAGCACACAGATTCACCGCCACCAAAAAAATTTCGGGTAACCACCAGTGCTGAAAAAATGATGGTGTCCATGTTCTGGGACAGCGAGTGCGTAATCCTTACCCATTGCGTTCCAAAGGGCACTACGGTAACAGGTGCATCCTACGAAAATGTTTTGAAGAACAAATTCCTTCCTGCACTGCAACAAAAACGTCGGGGAAGGGCTGCGCGTGTGCTGTTTCACCAAGACAACGTACCCGCACATCGAGCTAACGTTACGCAAGTTTCCTCTTGATAACAACTTTGAAGTGATTCCTCATGCTCCCTACTCACCTGTCCTGGCTCCTAGTGACTTTTGGCTTTTTCCAACAATGAAAGACACTCTCCGTGGCCGCACATTCACCAGCCGTGCTGCTATTGCCTCAGCGATTTTCCAGTGGTCAAAACAGACTCCTAAAGAAGCCTTCGCCGCTGCCATGGAATCATGGCGTCAGCGTTGTGAAAAATGTGTACCTCTGCAGGGTGATTACGTCGAGAAGTAACGCCAGTTTCATCGATTTCGGGTGAGTAGTTAATTAGAAAAAAAATCGGAGGCCTTAGAACTTGAATGCACCTCGTATAATGGCAATGGCAATAAAAGTGTTTCTAAAGAAGAGAAATTTGTTAACATGAAATATAGATTTAAGTGTTAGGAAATCTTTTCTGAAGGTATTTGTCTGGAAACATGTACGATAAGGAATTAAGACTAAAAGAGAATAGAAGCTTTTGAAATGTGATGCTACAGAAGAATCCTCAAGATTAGATAAGTAGAACATGTAAATAATGAGGAGAAACAGACCTGGGGAGAAAATAAACCTGTAACACAACTTGACTAAAAGAAGGGATCTGTTGTTAGGGAACATTATGAGACATCAACGAATCACCAGTTTAATGTTGGAGGGGAGTGCTGGGGGCACAAATCGTAGAGGGGGACCAAGAGATGAATGCAGGAAGCAGATTCAGAAGTATGTAAGCTTGCACAGGATAGACTAGTGTAGAGACCTCCATCAAACCAAGCTTTGCACCGAAGACTACAACAACAACACGTTCCTTGAAGAGTCGATAAATATATTACTTCCTTCTACGTATATCTCGTGAAAGGAGATGAAGACAAATTCGAGCTCACACGGGCCTATCAAAATTCTTGCCGCCAGCGTAGCACATGCGCCTGGAACTGTCAAGGACGGAAGTAATAATGATACACGAAGTACCCTCCGCTACAAAATTCAACGTGTCATGCTGAGCGTAAATATACAGAGTGCTTAAAAAAAGTGCCACATATTCCTACACGAGACAGTATTGGTCAAAATTAGATCAAAAGAAATTATATTTCCGAAAACCAACACCCGCTGAGATACGTAGTGACGAGTAGTATACCGGGTGAGTCACTAACCACTGCCACCAAGAAAAACTCCGAAAGTATGATAGGAGCTGAAAAGTTTGTGGGAAAAATGTTGCATCGGACAACGGGGGCCATAATATGACATTGATTTTTTGTTGCTAGGCACGGTCGCTTCAGAGATATGAAGGTCAACTTTGTTTTTTAAATGGGAGTTTATAGTTTGGTACTTATTTTCTGATAGCGGCTATCGAGACGAATCGAATGATGTGTAACAGTAAGGTCTTTGAAGGTCAACCAAGGTCAAAAAGTTGGTATGAACGTCCATTTACAAAAGGCGTTCGAAGTGATGACCATTGGTATCAATGCAGTGCTGCTATCTTCTTATCATGGACTGAGTGGTATTCCTTATCACATCGGCACTCATCAAAGCACATGCTTTACAATTCTCTCTCGCATATCTTCAAGTGTAGTTGGAACGTCTTTGTAAACAATGTCTTTTACGAATCCCAACAAGAAAAAATCCAGAGGCGTCAAGTATGGCGAACGAGCCGCCACGAGACATCTCCTCCGTGTCCAATCGAACGACTTGGGAATTGTCTCTGCAACTCATTACTACCCATCAGCGAAAAATGTGCCGGACACCCATCGTCTTGATAGCATATTCTGTTCCTTGTTCCTAAAGGTATTTCTTCCAATAACAGGCCTAATGTTTCTTGCAGGAATGTGGTGTACTTCAGTAAGATTTACTTTGATGGAATAGGGGCCTATAATTCTGTCCTCCAGAATCACATCCCACACATTCACCGACCACGTTTTTTGGCGTGCAAATATCCGCAGCCAATATGGATTTTCAGTTGCCCAATAATGCATGTTATGCAAATTAACATTTCCAAGGTTCGTGAATGTGGCCTCGTCAGTAAATAAAATCAAATTAATAAATGTGTCACCCCTCTGAATCTGAAGTTGAGTCCGTCGGCAGAATTCAGTGTGACACATACAATCCGTACCAGTTAATTCTTGGTGGAGACTGAGACGGTAAAGATGATATTTATGGAGATGCAGAACACGAACAACACTACTCTGGCTCATGCCAGATTCCCTTGCGATCTGACGCGAACTAACACAAGGATCTCGAACCACAGTGGCAAGATTACCAATTTCCGTTTCCTCGTTAGTAACTTCCCTTTGTCGGATATGTTTCCGATGCGTTACAGATCCAGTTGTTCTCAATTTATCACACATATTTAAATGTACGACGTGTAGGGTGACTACGTTGAGGACATCTTTCACCGTGTAAGTCTCTAGCTCACAATGAATGTCGTTGGCATTCTCCGTAAATGAGAAGCATACCGACTTGTTCTTCGAAGGAATACATCATTCATATTCGCTTGATTCGACGGTACTAGTGTTACTGTTCCTATTAGTGTTGCAATGCGAAACTGTCGGATGGTGTTTACATGTCAATGGCACGTCAGATGGATACGCCGTATTCGGCGAATATTTACTATTTGCACGATATACGAGAGAGAATCGTCAGAGCATATGCTTCGATAAGTGCCGAAGTGATAAGGAATGCCACTCAATCCATGATAAGAAGATCGCAGCACTGCATTGATACCAATGGTCATAACTTCGAACACCTTTTGTAAATGGACGTTCATGCCACCATTTTGACCTCCGTTGATCTTCAAAGACCTTACTGTTACACATCATTTGATTCGTCTCGGGCGGCCGCGGTGGCCGTGCGGTTCTAGGTCCTGCAATCCGGAACCGCGGGACTGCTACGGTCGCAGGTTAGAATCCTGCCTCGGGCATGGATGTGTGTGATGTCCTTAGGTTTGTTAGGTTTAAGTAGTTCTAAGTTCTAGGGAACTGATGACCTAAGATGTTAAGTCCCATAGTGCTCAGAGACATTTGAACCATTTGATTGTCTCGATAGCCGCTATAAGAAAATAAGTGCAAACTATAGCATCCCACTTAAAAAAAAAAAAAACAAAGTTGACCTTCATGTCTCTGAGGCGACCCCACCTAGCAACAAACAAACGACGTCATATTATGGCTCCCGCTGTCCCATGGAACTTTTGTCCCACAAACTTTTCAGCTACAATCATACTTTCGGAGCTATTCTAGGTGGCATTAGTGACTCACACTGTATAGTAGTCGCTGGTGTAGGCTGTCTTACTGTTGCAATTCATTGCGCGTGTCTGAATGGTTGTAGTTTAAAGGACACCGACGATGGCACAGAAAGACCACTGCGGTTTGTGCACGACAGGCTACCACTCCACTGTCTACGGATCATGGGACAGACAGTACCTCATCGCAACATTTCGAATACGATGGACTGGTCAAGGAGGTCCGGTAACATGGCCTCCCCGTTACCGTATCTAATCCGTTGGATTTCTGGCTGTGGGGACGTCTAAACGCGTCGGTATACGCCCAACCCGTCGACAATGTGCTGACATTACAGAATCGTGTGACCAATACACGTGACACAATCCAAACAGAGCTACATTAATTTACAAAAGTGCGTGATTCACCGCGAAGGAAGGCCTAAGGTTGGGTCAGGAATGCGTAGTGACCCCATGCAGCACTGCCTGTAGTGTCTACTTCTTCGTAACAGAGAGATAGGAATGAGAGGACAGACTGACTCATATCTCAACACCTGGTGGTTTACGGACATGTTACAGGAACTTTGCTTCTAGTTTTGACCAGTACTAGGTCTGTAGAAATATATGACTGCTCTTATTGAACGGCCTACATATGTAGCTGAAAGCAAAGAGTTATCCACCGAGTGTTTGTTATTGATCTTTGGATGTTAGTATCGGTGGAATCGTGAGAATATATCACAAGAGGGAGACTAGAGAAATGAGGAGCCTGAGAGAGCTGGTGAACAAACGTGCAGGACGCGCCGCGGCGGCAGCAGCGGCCGGCCCTGCGCCTGCCCGCTCTGCGGTGGTCCTCCCACGCGCCACCATCGACCGAGACCAAGTCGAGGGGTCGACACTCCCCCCAAGGTCGCCACTGCACCTCCTTCAGTCGTCAATTTTAACCGTCGGCTCAAAACGGGGCTACCGGTCTCGTACTCAGCACATACAGCTGATTCACAGCTGCTTATCACTGTCCGGGCGACTGCGCCACTGATCGAAGTGAAATATACACACGTAACTCTTGTTTCCACATTTCTAGGTACAGACGTAACCTGCTTCAGCCTACTGAAATTGCTGCTCTGTGGCTCTCAGCTTGTAATATTATTATGAAGTTTGTATAGTATCGTCTCCCCATGTGCACTACTGGCCATTATAATTGCTACGCCAAGAAGAAATGCAGATGATAAACGGGTATTCATTGGACAAATATATTATCCTAGAACTGACATGTGATTACATTTTCACGGAGTTTGGGTGCATAGATCCTGAGAAATCAGTACCCAGAACAACCACCTCTGGCCGTAATAACGGCCTTGATACGCCTGGGCATTGAGTCAAACAGAGCTTGGATGGCGTGTACAGGTACAGCTGCCCATGCAGCTTCAACACGATACTACAGTTCACCAAGAGTAGTGACTGGCGTATTGTGACGAGTCTGTTGCTCGGTCACCATTGACCAGACTTTTTCAGTTGGTGAAATATCTGGAGAATGTGGTGGCCAAGGCAACAGTCGAACATTTTCTGTATCCAGAAAGGCCCGCATAGGACCTGCAAGATGCGGTCGTGCATTATCCTGCTGAAATGTAGGGATTCGCAGGGATCGAATGAAGGGTAGAGCCACGGGTCGTAACACATCTGAAATGTAACGTCCACTGTTCAAAGTGCCGTCAATGCGAACAAGAGGTGACCGAGACGTGTAACCAATCGCACCCCATACCATCATGCCGGGTGATATGACAGTATGGCGATGACGAATACACGCTTCCAATGTGCGTTCACCGCGATGTCACCAAACGACGGATGCGACCATCATGATGCTGTAAACAGTACCTGGATTCATCCGAAAAAATGACGTTTTGCCATTCGTGCACCCAGGTTCGTCGTTGAGTACACCATCGTAGGCGCTTCTGTCTGTGATGCAGCGTCAAGGGTAACCGCAGCCATGATCACAGAGCTGATAGTCCATGCTGCTCCAAACGTCGTCTAACTGTTCGTGCAGATGGTTGTTGTCTTGCAAACGTCCCCATCTGTTCACTCAGGGACTGAGACGTGGCTGCACGATCCATTACAGCCATGCGGATAAGTTACCAGTCATCTTGACTGCTAGTGATACGAGGCCACTGGGATCCAGCACGGCGTTCCGTATTACCCTCCTGAACCCAACGATTCCATATTCTGCTAACAGCCATTGGATCTCGACCAACTTAGCAATGTCGCGATACGATAAACCGCAATCGCGATAGGCTACAATCCGACCTTTATCAAAGTCGGAAACGTGATGGTACGCATTTCTCCTCCTTACACGAGGCATCACAACAACGTTTCACCAGGCAACGCCGGTCAACTGCTGTTTGTGTATGAGAAATCGGTGGGAAACTTTCCTCATGTCAGCACGTTGTAGGTGTCGCCACCGCCGCCAACCTTGTATGAACGCTCTGAAAAGCTAATCGTTTGCATATCACAGCATCTTCTTCCTGTCGGTTAAATTTCGCGTCTGTAGCTCGTCATCTTCGTGGTGTAGCAATTTTAATGGCCAGTAGTGTGTGTCTCAATGATTTTTCTACTGGAGCAGCGATTAATCTTTTTATACGCAGTGATCTCGACTTTTCTATCTATGTTTGTAATCGCTGCCTCCCTCTCACTCTTCATTTTTGATGGAGTGTCGCCGCTTATCTTTTATTTCCGCCGCATTCCGCGAATCTCTCTGTTGGCAGTTAGCTCATGTATAAATTAGACGAATTAGTCCAGCGCTCCTTTTGTTGAATGTTAAAGAATATAAGGAGAGTGATATTATACCAGACAGTGGATGGTAATGTACACTGAGGTGAGAAAAATCATGGGATAGCGGTATGCTAATATACAGATGTCATTAGTATCGCGTACACGAGGTATAACAGGCTAGTGCTTTGGCAGAGAAGTCATCTGTACTCAGGTGATTCATGTGGAAAGGTTTTCGAAGTGATCATGGTCGCAGACTTTGAACGCGGAATGGTAGTTGGAACTAGACGCATGGTACATTCCATTTCTGAAATCGTTAGAGAATTCAATATTCCAACACCTACAGTGTCAAGAGTGTGCGGAGAATACCAAATTTCAACTCATTATGTCTCGCCACGGACAACGCAGTGCCCGACAGGCTTCACTTAACGACCGAGAGCAGCAGCGTCTGCGTAGAGCTGGCAGTGCTAACAGAGAAGTACCAATGCATGAAATAAGAGCAGAAATTAATGTGGGACGTACAACAAACTTATCCGTTAGGACAGTGCGGCGAAATGTGGCGTTGATGGGCTATGGCAGTAGATGAACGACGCGAGTGCCTTAGCTAGCAGGAAGACGTCGCCTGCAGCGCCTCTCCTGGACTTGTGACCATGTCGGCTGGACGACTGGAAAACCGTGTCCTGATCAGATGAGTCTCGATTTCAGTTAGTAAGAGCTGATGGTAGGTTTCGAGTATGGTGGAGAGCCCACGAATCCCTGGACCCACGGACCCAAGTTATCAACATGTACAAGCATGTACAAGCTGGTGGTGCCTCCATAATGGTGCAGGCTCTGTTTACATCGAGTGTACTGGGTCCTGTGGTCCAAATGAACCGATCACTGACTGGAAATGGTTATGTTCGGCTCCTCGGAGACCAACTGGAGCCATTCATGGACTTCACATTCCCAAACAAGGATGGAATTTTTTGTAGATGACAATGCGCCATTGGTTTGACGTACATTCTGGACAATCTACATCTACATCTACATGATTACTCTGCAATTCACATTTAAGTGCTTGGCAGAGGGTTCATCGAACCACAATCATACTATCTCTCTACCACTCCACTCCCGAACAGCGCGCGGGAAAAACGAACACCTAAACCTTTCTGTTCGAGCTCTGATTTCTCTTATTTTATTTTGATCATCATTCCTACCTATGTAGGTTGGGCTCAACAAAATATTTTCGCATTCGGAAGAGAATGTTGGTGACTGAAATTTCGTAAAGAGATCTCGCCGCGACGAAAAACGTCTTCGCTTTAATGACTTCCATCCCAACTCGCGTATCATATCTGCCACACTCTCTCCCCTATTACGTGATAATACAAAACGAGCTGCCCTTTTTTGCACCCTCTCGATGTCCTCCGTCAATCCCACCTAGTAAGAATCCCACACCGCGCAGCAATATTCTAACAGAGGACGAACGAGTGTAGTGTAAGCTGTCTCTTTAGTGGACTTGTTGCATCTTCCAAGTGTCCTGCCAATGAAACGCAACCTTTGGCTCGCCACATATAATCTATGTGGTCTTTCCAACTGAAGTTGTTCGTAATTTTAACACCCAGGTACTTAGTTGAATTGACAGCCTTGAGAATTGTACTATTTATCGAGTAATCGAATTCCAACGGATTTCTTTTTGAACTCATGTGGATCACCTCACACTTTTCGTTATTTAGCGTCAACTGCCACCTGCCACACCGTACAGCAATCTTTTCTAAATCGCTTTGCAACTGATACTGGTCTTCGGATGACCTTACTAGACGGTAAATTACCGCATTATCTGCGAACAACCAAATGTTTTGGCTACCTAGATTGCCCACATGTATCTCATCGAACATTTATGAGACATAATCGAGAGGTCAGTTTGTGTTCAAAATCCTGCATAGGCAGCACTTTCGCTATAATGGACGCCTATAGGGACAGCATGGCTCAATACTCCTGCAGGGAACTTTCATTGACTTGTTCAGTCCCTGCCATGTCGAGTTGCTGCACTGCGCCAGGAAAAAGGAGCCCGACACGATATTATGAGATAAGCCAACGGCCTCTTGTCACATCAGTGTATATTAAAATAATTTTTAAGCGTACTAGCACGATATTTTATTGTACATTGGAAAAGCTAAATCACAGTCTTCACTCAGGTATTTGTAACATGACGAACTGATATTATTATTATTAAATTTTAGTTTTGTTTTAGAGAATTTTTGTCAAGTATCTCTCAGGAGCCCAACGAACAGACCGAGAGTCCGAAACGTAGTGACGCCACAGTCCATTTAATGTAACTGTGTTCCTTGTGAGTAGGAAAATTGTAAAAAGTCTGATGACCTCTCCTACTATCTTCTTCCACTCACCACCAAATACTTTTTTCGTCGACTTATCTTTCACGGATTCATAAAGAAACATTTCAGCTTCTAAATCTACACACCGCACAACGAAATTGTCATTATCAGTATCAAATTTCTAAAATGATTACGGGGTGAGACAACCAAATCGGTATTTATGTTTGTAGCATCAGACTTTTACAAAATAGGGTTCTTATGGTACTGCTTGTATTCCATGGAAACCCTTAACTGAATATAGGTAGACAACATTGGGTCAGCGTCTGTTATGGTACTTCTTCAATCTTCTGCGGAACCGTACCTGTATACAGGCAGCCAACGCTTGGTCGGACTTGTTATGGCATTTCTCGAATTTCATGGAGACCCTTACCTGTATGTAAGCACCCAAACTGGGGCAGCCCAATTATAGTATTTCTCATATTCTGCAAAGAACCATACCGTATATAGGCGGACAAAACTATTTTAGTCCTGTTATGGTACTTACTGAAAACTGTGGAGACCCTAGCCTGTATACAGGCAGCCAATCCGGTGTTGGGCCTGTAATGGCACTTTCCCAATTTCGCAGAGCTTCATAGCTGTATACAGGTATCCAACGTTGGGTTGGGTCTGTTCCGGTTCTTCACCAATTACGTGGAGACCCTTACCTGTGTATAGGCAGCCATCACTGGGTCGGGCACGCTATGCTGCATCTCTAATTATGTGAAGAACCATACCTGTGTACAGCAGCCAAAGCTGCATTGGGCCTGTTATGGTACTTCTCCAGTTTCCTGGAGACACTTGCCTTTACATAGGCAGCCAATGCTAGGTCAGATTGTTATGGTACTTCTTCAGTGTCGTGGAGAACTATACCTGTCTATAGGCACCCAACACTTTATCAGGCCAGTTATGGTAAATCTCGAATTGAATTTGAAGCCATTTTGACTATTTTTCGACCGCGACTGTCTCAAAAGTATGTAAAGGTTTTTAACTACCGCTACCAGTCACAAAATTTGTTAACCAGTGTATTATTTATTCATAGTGAGACATATTCCGAGGGTATACCTCATCATCAGCCTATATGGCATTACAAAAACAATTTCACAATAGGATTATACAGATGTTAAACAGTCTTTTCATAAATGATGTGGTTATGCTGTGGAAGAAGAGGAGAGCTAATAAAAGGCGCTGTCACTTTGTAATATGGACTGATGTTTGCTTGAAAATGTTTTGTAACAGTCACTCACTTTGATCTTATGCCGTGGCAGTCTCGTTGTGATGAGCTGAAGTGTTTACATTTGAGTGGCTCTCTTGGCTTTCTTGATCACTGTTCACAAATTTTCACAAACGTGCCAGTAACTTGGAAATACGATCACAAAAACAAATCTGTAGTGTAGCTGACAAGACGGCGACCAAAATACAGCTGGTTTCGATTTGACTATCGATCTGTCGATCTATGTGGTGTCAGATGTTTACAATGTCTTCTGCGCGTCTGTACATAATTTACGTCCACACAACCTTTAACAGGGCCCTGCAGTCATTAAATTTATTTTTTAATTTGCGTCCTTAGAAATAAAATAAATATACACTACTGGCCATTAAAATTGCTACACTAAGAAGAAATGCAGATGATAATCGGGTATTCATTAGACAAATATATTATACTAGAAGTGACATGTGATTACGTTTTCAAGCAATTTGGGTGCATAGATCCTGAGAAATCAGTACCTAGAAAACCACCTCTGGCCGTAATAACGGCCTTGATACGCCTAGGCATTGAGTCAAACAGAGCTTGGATGGCGTGTACAGGTACAGCTGCCCATGCAGCTTCAACACCATACCACAGTTCATCAAGAGTAGTCACTGGCGTATTGTGACGAGCCAGTTGCTCGGCCACCATTGATCAGAAGTTTTCCATTGGTGAGAGATCTGGAGAATGTGCTGGCCACGGCAGCAGTCGAACATTTTCAGTGTCCAGAAAGGCCCGTATAGGACCTGCAACATGCGGTCGTGCATTATCCTGCTGAAATGTAGGGTTTTGCAGAGATCGAATGAAGGGTAGAGCCACGGGTCGTAACACATGTGAAATGTAACGCTCACCGTTCAAAGTGCCGTCAATGCGAACAAGAGGTGACCGAGACGCTTAACCAACGGCACCCCATACCATCATGCCGGGTGATACGCCAGTATGGCGACGACGAATATACGCTTCCAGCGTGCGTTCACCGCGATGTCGCAAAACACGGATGCGACCATCATGATGCTGTAAGGAGATCCTGGATTCATCCGAAAAAATGACGTTTTGCCATTCGTGCACCCAGGTTTGTCGTTGAGTACACCATCGCAGGCGCTCTTGTCTGTGATGCAGCGTCAAGGGTAACAGCAACCATGGTCTCCGAGCTGATAGTCCACGCTGCTGCAAACGTCGTCGAACTGTTCGTGTAGATGGTTGTTGTCTTTCAAACGTCCCCATCTGTTGACTCAGAAATCGAGACGTAGCTGCACGATCCGTCACAGGCATGTGGATAAGATGCCTGTCATCTTGACTGCTAGTGATACGAGGCCGTTGGGATCCAGCACGGCGTTCCGTATTCTGCTAACAGTCATTGGATCTCGATCAACGCGATAGGCTACACTCCGACCTTTATCAAAGTCGGAATCGTGATGGTACGCATTTCTCCTCCTTACACGAGGCATCACAAGAACGTTTCACCAGGCAACGCCGCTCAACAACTGTTTGTATATGAGAAATCGGTTGGAAACTTTCCTCGTGTCAGCACGTTGTAGCTGTCTCCACCGGCGCCAACCTTGTGTGAATGCTCTGATAACCTAATCATTTGCATATCAAAGCATCTTCTTCCTGTTGGTTAAATTTCGCGTCTGTAGCACGTCCTCTTCGTGGTGTAGCAATTTTAATGGCCAGTAGTGTATTAAGTAAAGATAAAAATTTCGGATTCATCAGTATTTTTACTGTAAATTGATTATATCGATGTAATGACATTTGTGAGAGAATGTGGCACTTGACCACTTTTGAGCATTGTGCTGAGTTTGGAACCAAGGGAACGAACACAGCAGATTGGACGTCACGGCCCAAGCCAGCCAGTGAGGGCAACGGGAATGAGCAACCGTAATGACTCTCAGCAGTGGCAGCCCAGGTCCCCCCCCCCCCCTCGCAACAGTGACAGAACAGGGTGCGGCCAGCTGACGCGCTACGTCACGCAGCCCGGCCTTCTACCGGTGCAGACAGTGGGACGTCACAAGCCAGCGCAGATAGCGGGACGCCACCACACATTGGCAGTAGAGATGGGGGATCCGCTCTTGAACTAATTCATAGAGTTCAATCTTTCAAAGGAGTGAACAATCAGTGATTCAGAAAAAAAGAACGGTAGCTCCAAACGTTTCCCACGGCAGAGAGAGAGAGAGAGAGAGAGAGAGAGACGGAGCATATCAGTGGCGCCTCTGCTGGTCAGAGCACAGTGCACGCCACACAACACAGCCAGCGCCGGCCTCTGCCTGCTTCTACCTTGGCTGCCTGCATTGTGCAGTGCCCCATTGGATTTTGTGTTTCACATATGCCGTGCCGTCTCTGTGCGTCCTCTGCCGCCTGCAGTGAGTGTCTGGCGCAGCTTAACTTAGCAACGCACTCTGTCGGCGATCGTTTCAGTCGCACATGCTGCCCTCTGGGCAGTTGATGCGAGCAACAGGACAGAGAGCCACCTAGCGAATAACATAGGAACTACTTGCAACAACCTGCTCGCAAGGGAACGGACGATTTGTCTCGGAGTGGGTGAGTTCACCGCTCCCCCCACCCTCGGAACTCGGCCGCTCAGCGCTCACCCCACCGTCTCGACTCTAGCCAGAGCGTTGAGCAAAGCGACTCAGGTGTCACTCTGGTCTCTGCGGTCTCAGCTCACACAGCAATACAGCTCGCAGCTCGACCTGCTCGACTCAGCGCCTCTACATCGGAGTTCGTCCCTACTGGATATTGTTCTTCGTAGTAATACCGCTATGTATATTACATTATTATGTTATGTATACATCAATTTTTTTTATTTTTTTTTATTTGTTTAAACTGATTAGATTAGGTTCCTGATGACTCCTCTTACTATAGGATTTTTATTATGGACACTCGAATTTACGCTTTAATTACGAGCGAACCGATAAACGTATCGCAAAATGTGATACACCAATATTTTCCTTGTTTTATTCTGCGTAAGGCTATATGCAGCACTTTCGTTTTACAGTCAAATTTATATTTTTTTTTTTCTTATTCTGGTACGGATTTTGCGATTTTAGGCGTCTTCGGAAGGAAACGTTCACTTTAAAAATATATGGCTTGCGATGTATTTGTATGAGGTTAATGAAATTTTAATACATTATAGCCAAATATATTGTTAATGTAAATCTCAAGTTACAACATTTTCCGATCACCCAAAAAACCACGATAGTGCAAAATAAATCAATAATCAAAAACTTTGTCATATCGTGGAAATTTCAATAAACAATACAAAATTCTTACTCATTATCTGTGTTACTTCAAAATAGGATCAAATAAGATCAAAATACAGGTATAGTACTGGAATAAACCAAGTTTAAAGGGCAATGTGCCTTCCATTTATTTTCTATTGTAAATGAGTGGTGAGTCATGAAAAAGAGCTAATTCATTTCAGGGAGTGAACAGTTCTGATCCAATCTCTGAAAAGAACAGTTTTGCCCATCTCTAATTGGCAGGTGCGTTCTGATGCAGAGGTGAATGGGAAGAGCAGGGCTGCCCCACATCGTGCTAATGCTGAATGGATTTCTACGTCAGAGGGCGGGTTGCACATCAAATGCAACACTGTCATGCCAATCACTGACGGCTAACTGCTGCCTGACCAGGATGACGCCAAGGATCCAGCTGTGATCCGTAAGCTGCCCAAAGATGCCAGTTGCTGCCCAGACACCAGATGCTGTGAGATGACAGGAAACACCAGAGACGTCTGTTGCCACTTCTGCCACGTCATGTGCTTGAGTGAGAGGCCATTCCATTCTGGCACAAATTGCTCTTCTTCAGTCCTACGAGTCACAGTTTGAGTGCGTAAGTGCCATGTTTTCAATTCGTGAGACATTTTCAATTGCAAATTTTGTCTTCCCAGGGACCCTTCTGAAGGGAGCAATAAGATACCTTTCTAGAATGAGAATTTCACTCTGCAGCGGAGTGTGCGCTGATGTGAAACTTTCTGGCAGATTAAAACTGTGTGCCGGACCGAGACTCGAACTCGGGACCTTTGCCTTTCGCGGGCAAGTGCTCTACCAACTGAGCTACCCAAGCACGACTCACGCACCGTCCTCACAGCTTTGTTATTATTAAGATGCCTTTCTGTAATATCATTCTGTAATACCATTTTGTATTTTTGTATGTATCAATTGGACTGTCTTGATTGTGATGTATATGTTGTTCTGCACACTTATTAATGCTCTTACTATGTGCCTGTATTTGTTTTCATGTCGTAGAAAATAAAACACAAATTAGACAACTTAGGTAATAAGACAAACAGATTACACATGTGATTTCCTTGTTCACTGAGAATTTGAGAATGTATGTGTTTGATGAATGTGACCAAATGAGTGATAGAGCAGGGGTAAATCAATGAGCAGAGAACAGTTCATACTCAAGGACATTGTAAATGATTAGGGACACAGGTCATATCTGACCTCAGGATATGGTGTGAATGGGTATATTTCTTTGCTGCAAGGCCTTTTAACTGCCTATCGAATGTTTATCGAAAGTCTGTGATGTAGCAATGACCCCTGTGTCTAACATAATTCATACTACTCACAGCAAAGTTTATATGTAGTCTTGCTGGCTTGCTGCTTCATGTGAGTGAATGACCCCTGGAATGAATGAGGTCGAGTTAGGATGTGTCTTAGCCATGGGCAATCCTGATTGATAAAGTTACCATTTTCCACTCATATATCTGTTATCAGGATGAGATCCTCCTACTATTTTCAATGATTTCCTCTGGTTCGTGTCACACTAAATTCTGTTGCATGCTACATCCTTAAGCAATCTGCGGAGGGATTGGACTATGTGTGTGCTCGCAGCAAAACTATTGGAAACAATAAACTGACCAGTCGGGATTTTGACGTCTTGATTGGATGCGGTGCTGTATAAAATCATAGTTGGAATTTCAGTGTGAGTTTATATCGTCAAGGTAGTGGAATTCCCGACTACTCAGGTCTGCTAAGTGCGTTTTATAAAGCACCGTGGAACTCCTAGGTTTGTTCTCTCAACTAAACGAGGACGAGGAGGAAGGAGTAAAGGGTCTACCACCCGATAGGATAGTAACAACATCAAACATCACTGCAAGACAGAGTGCTCTGCGATGTACTGAATAGCACTAAACCACGATCCCAGTAGTTACCATAGCCAGATGCCTGAGATCGCTGAAAGCTCTCGTACATGCAGCCCACTCACCTCCCAGATGTCCACACAGAGCGCCCCTATCCCCTAGTATACCGCCAGCGCCAACGCTCAGAGATGGGAGAAAACTGTCACCATGACCGCAGCCATAGTCATGGACACACTTGTCCGCCAGAGTGCACCATCCCGGCCATGGAGGGCATCTGGGGATGACTTGATTGGTAGGAATTAAAAAAAATGGTTCAAATGGCTCTGAGCACTATGGGACTTAACATCTGAGGTCATCAGTCCCCTAGAACTTTGAACTACTTAAACCTAATTAACTTAAGGACATCACACACATCCATGCCCGAGGCAGGATTCGAACCTGCGACTGTAGCAGTCGCGCGGTTCCGGACTGAAGCGCCTAGAACGGTAGGAATTCGAATGCTATCGATACCTCCAACACCAACTCTTGTCAGTGGTCGATACTGAATCGCTCAATTTTCCATAGAGAACACAGACAACACTTGCGATCACGAAGCGACTACCGGGAAGCCACGCCGGTACCGGCCGGGAGAGCTCCGCCCCGCAATGACCATGCCGGCAGCTGCATTTCCATCCCCAGGCCTTCACACGCCCGCCGGACCAAATGCTCAAGCAGTCAAACGATCACACCCATTAATTGACTCTTGTCACGTAACAGACACAACCGCTTCAGTAGCCACTCTACCAGAACACTGGGTAGTTCACTATTCGTGATTGCAGTGATAAAGTCCTTTCACTGACCACTTTTGTGGAAGCTGGTTTTGAGAAGAAGTTGAAGAGCGTCTCTGTCTTCCTTCATCTCACGGCAGCTTACGTCTTTTATTAAAACTGATCAAGGTGGCCCCCTGTGTGAAGATATCAACTTTAATCGAAAATATGCTTAGTAACATACTATTTCAAGTTTACTGAGAAAAGAGCAGAAGCTGATTTCGCAAATGAGTTAGGTCTACCACAAGTTTCGGTCCTCTCTCCAGCACTTTTCAATTTATACGCTCATGATCTGCCTAACACACTCTCCCGCAAATTCATATACAGGGTGTTACAAAAAGGTACGGCCAAACTTTCAGGAAACACTCCTCACACACAAATAAAGAAAAGATGTTATGTGGACATGTGTCCGGAAACGCTTAATTTCCATGTAAGAGCTCATTTTAGTTTCTTCCACCTACGCTCAATGGAGCACGTTATCATGATTTCATACGGGATACTCTACCTGTGCTGCTAGAACATGTGCCTTTACAAGTACGACACAACGTGTGGTTCATGCACGATGGAGCTCCTGCACATTTCAGTCGAAGTGTTCGTACGCTTCTCAACAACAGATTCGGTGACCGATGAATTGGTAGAGGCGGACCAATTCCGTGGCCTCCGCGCTCTCCTGACCTCAACCCTCTTGACTTTCATTTATGGGGGCATTTGAAAGCTCTTGTCTACGCAACCCCGGTACCAAATGTAGAGACTCTTCGTGCTCGTATTGTGGACGGCTGTGATACAATACGCCCTTCTCCAGGGCTGCATCAGCGCATCAGGGATTCCATGCGACGGAGGGTGGATGCATGGATCCTCGCTAACGGAGGACATTTTGAACATTTCCTGTAACAAAGTGTTTGAAGTCACGCTGGTACGTTCTGTTGCTGTGTGTTTCCATTCCATGATTAATGTGATTTCAAGAGAAGTAATAAAATGAGATCTAACATGGAAAGTAAGCCATTCCGGACACATGCCCACATAACATATTTTCTTTCTTTGTGTGTGAGGAATGTTTCCTGACAGTTTGGCCGTACCTTTTTGTAACACCCTGTATGTGGATGATATCAGCATCACTGTTCAACGCACTAATTTCGCAGAAGCAGAGAATGTCCTCAACCAAGAGCTTGTACTCCTGGAAGAATACTTTAAGAAATTGCGTTTGAAACCGAACCCTCACAAAAGTGAGGTATCTGCTTTTCACCTGGACAATAAGCTCTCAAATTACCAACCAAGAGTCAATTTTAGAGGGGCAGCATTACGGTTCAATGGCACACCTACATAACTGGGTATGACTTTGGAACAGACCCTAACATATAAAGCCCAATTACGTAAATTTGCTGCAAAACTGAAGAGCTGTAATAACCTTCTTCAGCGTCTAGCTGGTACATCATCGGGAGCTGGCGCCAACACATTGAGAACATCTGCTCTAACACTCGTCTATTCCTCAGCAGAGTACTGCTCTGCAGTGTGGCTTAATAGCTAGCATACTCACCTTGTGGACACTTAACTTCGTCACACTATGCGTATCATATCTGGAACATTACTTGCTACACCAGTCCAATGGCTGCCAATGTTGTGTGACATACCACCTCCTCACATCAGAAGACAAAAACATCTTGGTCATCTGTGGTCAAGAATACTGAATAACTCGCCACTCCCAATTCACGAAGATGTGAGACAGCTAGAATCATCCAGGTTGAAGTCCCGTAAACCGGAACGTAAAACGGCCATGGAATTGTTAAGCAGCCATTTCGACCCCAAAGACAGCTGGCGGAAAGAATGGACATCTTCTTCTCCACAGGGCATCTTGAAAATTGAAGATCCAACAATACGGCTCAATGGCTTCAGCTTGCCAAGATACACTTGGAGCAGCGTTAATCGTTTCAGATGTGGTGTGGGAAGAAGTGCTTCGATTATTTATAAATGGGGTTGGATGGACACCCCATGCTGTGACTGTGCTGACGTTCCACAAACAATGAAGCATATAGCAGAAGACTGCTCCCTCCGTGCCTTTCCTGGAAATCTAGTGGATTCGAACCTGGTTACTTCTAAAGTGATGGATTGCATCAATGGCTTAGATATAAAGTTCTAAACTGTATTTTAATGTGTCTGTGGTACTGTATTTTATGTGTTATTGTGATTGTTAAGTATCATACGCTAAATAAATAACTATTCAGTTATTCAGAGGCGCCGCAGGGCCGCCACCGGGACATGTCCCCATGGCTGTGGGCAAGAGCCGACTAGCCGGCTGGCCGGAACTTTTGTTTGGACTTGTAGCTCACGATAGTCTTAACCCAGAAATTCCCATTCCTTCCGGTTACTGGCTACCTCCACCATACACTCGGATGGCAGACAGAGACCTCCTAGAAAACCAGCCAGATATCTATTAGTGTAATTACAATTAAATATTACAACTGTAGCCCAAATGTGGTGAGATGCTACAATAAGCGAATTATCGGAAATACCTACCCCTGACAACTGTAGTTCATGAAATATCAATTGTCCACGTAAATCTATATCCTTCTCGTGACTGAAAAAAATTTTCCCTGTCCGGCGGCACGTCATTGATATCAAATTGATAGGCTAATTAAATAAACTGATCATAAAAGCCACTTTTCATGGTGAGTAATTTTTTACACTCGCCAGATAGCGCAAATGGAAATCCCTGGAGGGAAGACGATGTTATTTCTAAGGAATACTATTGAGAACCGACATTTGAAGCAGGCTGCAGGATTCTACCACTGCCAACATACAGTTCACACAAGGACCACGAAATAAGATACGAGAAATTAGCACTCCTAAAGAGACGTGTAGGCAGTCTTTTTCCCTCGCTATGTTTGCGAGTGGAATAGAAAAGGGAATGACTAATAGCGGTACTTCTTCTGCTGATTGGCTGTCGGTCAAAATCTTCGTATTAGCTCCTAATTTTCTGAAGGAAGAATCTATTCTAAACTTAAGCTAAATACTGATTACAATTTTTAAATGGGTGTAATATACTGCAATCGGTCACGAACCACACACGGAGGAAAAACTTTACCACATAATATTTACTATAAACATCACTTATAATACAAAGAAAACACTGATTAGCCGAAAAAGGGGATAATTAAACGGTTGCCAGTCGGCTGAGGCAATGAATGTCAAAAAAATGGTTCAAATGGCTCTGAGCACTATGGGACTTAATATCTGAGGTCATCAGTCACCTAAAACTTAGAACTACTTAAACGTAACTAACCTAAGGACATCACACACACCCATGCCCGAGGCAGGATTCGAACCTGCGACCGTAGCGGTCGCGCGGTTCCAGACTGAAGCGCCTAGAACAGCTCGGTCACAACGGCCGGCCAATGAATCTCCAGAATCTTAAGAAAGGTAAGTAAAGTTAAATGGAGTTACTGGTTAAATAAATGACTGGCTTAACTTAAACTTTGTTATGTAAAAAATGACTTTCAGTAACCTCAGAGTAACGCAATGCAAAATTTAGAAAAAGGCAACCAATTTACTTTTGATTATTAAAAGATAGAAGTGAATTTACTTTAAGCAAATGAGCAATTGATTTTACTTTTAATATAACAACAATAAGATACATACCAAGTCAGCAGAAGTCAGTCGCTAAGATAATACAGAATTAATTAAATTGCGCACTCTTAATTTGTGCGCTATTTTTAGTTATTAGTTTTGCCATTGAAATCTTACGTTACTTTAAGTAAATCAAGTTAATAATAAAATTTACAAATTAGTTTAGCCTCCGTTATGCAATACAAGAATGCACAGTTACTGAGGCAGAAAATTTAGACTGAAACTGCTTATTAAATGGCTCAAATGGCTCTGAGCACATGACACACATCCATGCCCGAGGCAGAATTCGAACCTGCGACCGTAGCGGTCTCGCGGTTCCAGACTGAAGAGCCTAGAACCGCACGGCCACCACGGCCGGCAAACTGGTCATTAGCAAACACACAAAACTGGCAGTAATTAGTTAATCAATTTTCATATCCTGACGACACTCGGTGATTGGATGGAAAGGAAAAGGGACCCTGCCTGGTAATACGACGTTTGTCCGGAAAATACGTACAAAAGTTGAATAATGTCTTTATGTTACAAGTTGCAGTCACCGCCAGGTGAGACTACTGCTGTAATCAATCCCATCAACGCTCAGTTCGAGTCAGAGCACTCTGCGTAAAGGTGAGAGTGTGCGGCAGCTTGTTGACAGTTACCCTTTTTCACCTGCCGTCGGCATGAAGCTCTCTCTGATTGAGGAACAGTGCGTCAACATAAAGTTTCTTGCAAAGCTAGGCAAGAATGGCCGTGAAATTCTAGAGTGTTTGAAACAGGTTTACGGAGACAATTCTCTGAAGGAACCAACCGTGAACAAGTGGTTAAAGAGGTTCCGGGATGGCCGAGAAGAAGTGAACGATGACCCTCGCCCAGGACGCCCGTCGACATAGAGTTCCGATGCAAATGTTGAACGAATTCGGGCTTGTGTTCTTAAAGACCGTAGACTGACAGTCAGAATGATTGCTGACGAGCTGTTAATCCCCAAAACAATCGTTCACGAAATCCTGACACAAAAACTTGAAATGAAGAAATTGTGTGCGAAAATCGTACCGAAGTTCTTGACGCCAGAAGAGAAAGCAAAGAGGGTTGAGTGCTGTGAGGATTGGTTGGAAGCAGAGGAACGAAGGGACTTTCTCAACCGAATCATCACTGGAGACGAGTCCTGGTTTTACGAATTCGGTGTGGAGCTCAAATCTCAAAGCAAGGAATGGAAACTAGCAGGAAAACCGAGAACAAAAAAGTCGCGAAAATGAAGGTCCAATGTGAAGACAATTTTGATTGTTTTCTTTGATTCTAGGGGCATTGTTCACAAGGAATTTGTCCCTCTCGGCCAGAGAGTGAACGGAAATTTTTACGTTGAAGTTCTGACACGTCTCAGAGCTCGTGTGGCCCGAGTTCGACCGGAGTTGGCGAAAGGGGGTAGGTGGATCCTTCATCACGACAATGCGCCCGCTCACACGTCGCTCGTTGTGCGCGAGTTTTTGGCCCGAAGCTCAATCACCGTGACAGACCACCCGCCTTATTCACCCGATTTAGCCCAGTGTGACTTCTTCATGTTCCCGAAATGCAAAATGGTGCTTCGGGGGCTGCTCTTGGGAGATGTGGAAGCCATCAAGGCGGAAACTACACGGCAACTGAACAACATCACAACTGAAGACTTTCAGCAATGTTATCAACAGTGGAAACGGCGTTGGCAGAAGTGTATCGCGTCTCAGGGCGAGTACTTTGAAGGAGACCATATTGTAATACCTGAATAACTGTAAAATAAAGTTATTTTTCAGGTTTTATACGTATTTTCCTGACAAACCTCGTAATGTCTGACAACAATGACAACACAGGTGCCCTACAAGTTTTAACTACTGCGAGTTAGTCATACTTTGTGAAAGAAATGTAACTGTGTAAAGCCTCTACATTTCTCTGTCTGTCAGTTAACAGTCTTAAGATGTTGTAGCTGTACGGACGACGAAGAATTTAGCCGACGACAATGCTGAGCTGCCGTTGCTGCTGCTGCTGTTTGATGAGGACCCCAAGTCGTCTCCAGAGCCACGGATAATTATGGGACAGGCAATAGTTGGAACTGCAGCTTCCTCCGCCTGTCCACTCCTACCGTGCTCTCAATACTTGTGGGGTAACGAATCAGGCGCGCCTACACTGGCGCGAGCATAGCTGCACACCGCGGCGGCAGCGCCCAGCAAACACTTCGGCACTCTTTCAGCACTCAAGCTCCTCAGCTTCCTCGCTGCTCGCAACGCGATAGAAAGTCTCCATAGGCAAAGACAAACAACGGCTACTGCCATTTTGTCGTTGCTATCGATACGTTAAATAAAATCTCTTGCCTGTCAACCACAACAACTTACAATATTTTCATTATAATTACAATCAATTATATACAGTCAGAAATAAACACACTATTACATCGATTACACTAGTCAACAGCCATTTTGCATCTGGGATGTGATACATAAACTAGTATGTACTTTGGTGTGTAGAATCCGAATATACCTTTCAAAATGTTCTAGCGCGTACCATTTTTGAGTTTTTAAAGGTTTCTTATTTTTCGTATTCAGTATTTCGCTTTTTGCTGCTCTTCTGTTTCTATGTTTAATTGTTTGTTTTTGAATTGCAGAAGAGAGCTAGAAGATCTACAAATCGTCAGTAAATGGTTGGTGTGGTAATCCAGTGGTGTGTAAGAGATCCTCAGTGAGTGTTTCCTGTGAAAGACAGTGCAAACATTTTGTGTTTAAAACTTACACTAAGAAAAATGGCAACTAGTAAATCTCGCCGCTGTCCAAACCACCCCGACAACTGGGAAATTCACTCTAAAAGCCCAAAGAAAACCAATCACTGATTTGGTTAAGAAGGCATATAAATTGTATTTTGATTGCCCTGTTTGTGATCAAGATTAAAATTTTGCACCTCGTATTGCCCGCATAACCTGTACTACAACCTTAAGCGAGTGGTTGAAAGGAAAACGCCGAGCCATGCCATTCGCTGTTCCGATGGTGTGGTGTGAGCCTAATGACCATTATTCAGAATGTTACTTCTGTCTTACAAATATTTCGGGACATTCAAGCAAAACTAGACATAAAATAAAGTATCCAAATGTATCTTCAGTGCATTTGCCTGTGCCCCATGATAAGGGGTTGCCTCTTCCTGTCTGTAACTTGAAAGCCACGAAACCAGACACCATGTCAACTGAATCAAAGTATTGAACATATAGAAGAGTACTGCCCTCAGTATCACGACACTTCGCCTCAGCTCTTTGATCAAAAGGAACTGAACGATTTGCCGGCCGGGGTGGCAGAGCGGTTCTAGGCGCTACAGTCTGGAACCGCGCGACCGCTATGGTCGCAGGTTCGAATCCTGCCTCGGGCATGGATGTGTGTGATGTCCTTATGTTAGTTAGGTTTAAGTAGGTAGTTCTAAGTTCTAGGGGACTGATGACCTTAGAAGTTAAGTCCCATAGTGCTCAGAGCCCTTTGAACAATTTTTTTGAATTGAACGATTTGGTTCGCGATCTAAACCTTTCGAAAAAGCAAGCTGAACTCTTGGAGTCGAGACTGCAACAATGGAACCTTCTAGCTCCAGGGACAAAAATTTCCTGTTTCAGTTCAAGAAGTGCTTGCTCCGCTCAGTATTTCGATATGCAGAATTCAATGTGTATAGGTAGAAATGTCAATGGTCTGATGATGCAGCTGGGTGTACAACATAATCCACAGCAGTGCCGACTGTTTATTGACTCCAGTAAAACCAGATTGAAAGCAGCACTACTACATAGTGGTAATTCATTTCCGTCGGTACCTTTGGCTTACGCAGTAAACATGAAAGAAACTCATGAAACCATGGCTTTGCTGCTAGAGGCAATCAAATATAAGAATCATGAATGGCAGTTTTGCTGTGATTTAAAAGTTGTTGCACTCCTTACAGGTTTACAGACTGGATTCACGAAATACCGCTGCTTTTGTGCCTTTGGGCAGCCGTGACACCAAGAACCACTGTACAGTCAAGGAATGGCCTACATGGAAGTCATATGTTCCTGGAAACGTAAACTTGAGCAATACCCCATTGGTTGAGCCCGATAAAATCATTTTGCCTCCTCTTCATATCAAGTTGAGCCTTATCAAGAACTTTGTAAAAGCTCTGGATAAAGAAGATGAGGCCTGCAATCACTTAAAAGAAAAGTTTCTCAAATTAAGTGAGACAAAGCTGAAAGAGGGTATATTCGTTGGACCACAAATAAAAAAATTGCTGAAAGATCCAACCTTTGATACCAAACTAACAGATATCCAATTAGCTGCTTGGTCTTCTTTTAAAGCAATTGTGAAGGGCTTTTTGGGTAACATAAAAGACAAAAACTATGTTGCCATTGTGAATGATCTGTTGGATAACTATAAGGACATGGGGTGTATAATGTCGCTTAAAATTCACTTTTTACATTCTGACTTTCATTTCTTACCAGAAAATTTGGTAGCCGTAAGCGATGAGCATGGTGAAAGCTTTCACCAAGACATTCTTACAATGGACCACCGATACCAGGGCCATTGGAACCCTTCGATGATGGGCGACTACTGCTGCGGTCTTATTAGGGGACTGATGAAACAGCAAACAAAAGAAGAGCTCTGTCGTCGCATTTTTCAAAAACCAAGAATGATTAAAGGTGAAAATATCTTATGCACTAATTTGGACCTTTTATTGGCATCATGCCCATATAAACACAAAAATAGTATTGATTTCAAATGTTCTGAATGTGTATTTTTGTTTGACTTAATTGTGTCAATTTTCGCTGTTACAATTTTTTATTCCGCTGTGTATCTAGGAAATATGACGTCATAGAGAAAAACTGATTTTACAGTGTTTTCAGCATCCCAAAATTAGGTAAATCCACCCATTTACAAACCAAATGCAGAAAAAATGTTTAAATTTGTGAACTAGTGTTACTAATTAAATATAGTTTCCGTAGTACAGCTTACAACTTCAGAATCAGAAGTACAGTACAAGTTATCAACTGATGTTAAACGCCCAAAATTTTTGGATGGTGCAGAAAGTATTTTATCTGCATTTTCGGTGTTACACTACGTTAGAAGTACAGCAGAGTAATGGTGTCAGAGACTTCGTTGACAGCACAGTGGCTCTCTCCCTCCCTCCCCTCCCTCTCTCTCTCTCCTTGTTATTTTTATAACATCAAACAAACTAAACAAACTACGAACTACTAAAACTTCGCTAACACCAACCGGCAGGGAACTCGATAAAATATTACCGCATCCCTTTCTTGCGATACATCGAAAACATATACCTCTGCGTATTGACATCGAGCGTATGTGGCTATCCTGTTAAATACGAGTATACAAGTATTGGACCATTGACCAATACTTGTACTGACCTGCGCTAGTGTTACAGACTGATATTCTCATTCCCATACTGTAACTCTCATTCTTCGATGCCTGTTCCAATATTTACTCATGTCACCTGGCCAATTACACGCGATCTCTCTAGGTGCTTGCATGCTGAGGAGCTTAGCACTCCTTAGATACGAGCCTCATACATCTCAGAGTGTTGTGAATGGCTGTAGCAGTGTTGGGAAAGTACCAGTGCTCCAAGCGCTAATAGAAAGCATTTATGCTCAAATCTGTATAGGCACTCAAAGGTGGCGAAAGCCAGAGATAAGTTCGGCTGAAATTTTTGCGAAGGACGTAACGGTGTTGAGAAAGGATAGGCTAAACACAGTTGGCGATGGTACGTTTGTTGCTGTTAGAAATAGTTTATCTTGTAGTGAAATTGAAGTAGATAGTTCCTGTGAGTTAGTATGGGCAGAGGTTATTTTTGGCAACCAGAATAAAATAATAATTGAATCCTTTTAACGACCTCCCAACTCAGATGATAGAATTGCTAAAAGGTTGAAAGGAAACTGGAGTTTACTGTCGAACACCTACCAGATTCATACAACTGTAGCTAGTGGTGACTTTAACTTACCCTCGATACGTTGGCGGAAATACATGTTTAAATCCGGGGGTTCCACAGAACATCATCCGAAATTTTGCTAAACGCATTCTGTGGAAATTATTTCGAGCAATTACTTCATGAACCCACGCGAATAATAAACGGCTGTGAAAACACACTTGACCTCTTAGCAACAATTAATCCTGAGATAATAACTATCATCAAAACGGATATAGGGATTAGTGAACACAGGATTGTTGTAGCGATAATGAATATTGTACCCCCAAATCCTCCAAAAATAAACGAAAAATATACCTGTTCAAAATAGCACATAAAAATTTACTTGATGCCATTCCGGGAGACAATCTCCATTCCTGCCAAATTAACAATGTAAGTGTAGACCAGACGTAGCTTGAATTCAAAAAATTGTATCGACAGCAGTTGACAGATTTATACCAAAGAAATTAACAAATGACGGAGGTGATCCTCCTTGGTACACAAAAGATCTGAGAACACTGATGCAGAAACAACGGGAAAAGCTTGTCAAAACAAACGAACGCAAAAACTCCAAAATTGACGATCTTTTACAGATACTTGAAATTTAGCGCGGACTTCAATCCGAGATGCTTATAACAGTTTCCACAACGAAACTTTGTTTCGAAACCTGGCAGATTCTGGTCGTATGTAAAGTATGCTAGCGACAAGCCACACAATCGACGTTTTCTCTGCGCGTTAGCAATGCGAATACTATTGACGACACTGCTGCTAAGGCAGAGTTACTAAACACAGCCTTCCGAAATTCCTTCACCAAAGAACGTGAAGTAAATATTCCAGAATTAGAATCAAGAATAGCTTTCGCCATGAGTAACTTAGAAGTAGATATCCTAGGAGTAGTGAAGCAACGTAAATCACTTAACAAAAGCAAGTCTTCCGGTACAGACTGTATACCAATTAGGTTTCTTCAGAGTATGCTGATGCAATAGCTCCATACTTAACAATCATAAACAACCGCTCGCTATACGAAAGATCCGTACCCAAAGAATGGATAGTTGCACAGGTCACACCAATATTCAAGAAAGGTAGTAGGAATAATCCATCAAGTTACAGGCCCTTATCATTAACGTCAATATACATCAGGATTTGGATCATATATTGCATTCGACCATTATGAATTACCTAGAAGAAAACAGTCTGTTGACGCATAATCAACACGGATTTAGAAAACATCGTTCTTGTGAAGTGTTGAGTACTATGTACAAGGGATTTCAAATTGATTCCATATTTCTAGATTTCCAGAAGGCCTTAGACACTGTACTACACAAGCGGCTTGTAGTGAAATATGGAATATCGTCTCAGTTTTGTGACTGGGTTCGTCATTTCCTGTCAGAGAGGTCACAGGTCGGAGTAATTTATGGAAAGTTATGAAGTAAGACAGAAGTGATTTATGGCGTTCCCCAAGTAGTGTTACAGGCCCTCTGCTGTTCCTTATCTATATAAACGATTGAGGAGATAGTCTGACCAGCCGTTTTAGGTTATTTGCAGATTTATCGTCTAGTAAAGTCATCAGAAGATCAAAACAAATTGCAAAACGATTTAGAAAAGATATCTGAATGGTGCGAAAAGTGAAAGTTGACCCTAAATAACGAAAAGTGTGAGCTCATCCACTTGAGTGCTAAGAGGAATCCGTTAAACTTTGGTTACATGATAAATCAGTCAAAACTACAGGCCATAAATTCAACTAAATACCTAGGAATTACAATTACGAACAATTTAAATTGGAAAGAACACATAGAAAATGTAACAGATCTACTAAAGAGACTGTTTACACTACGTTTGTCCGTTATCTTGTGGAGTACTGCTGCGCGGCCTGGGATCCTTACCAGATAGGATTAACAGAGTACATCGAGAAAGTTCAAAGAAGAATAGCACGTTTTGTATTACTGCGAAATAGGGGAGACAGTGTCACTGACATGATACAGGATTTGAGGTGGACCATTAAAATAAAGGCTTTCCCGTTGCGGTGGGATCTTCTCAAGAAATTTTAATCACCAACTTTCTCCTACGAATGAGAAAATATTTTGTTGACGCCGACCTATATAGGGAGAAACGATCACCATAATGAAAAAAGGGAAATCGGAGCTCACACTGGAGGACATAGGCGTTCGTTTTTTTCAGCGCACTGTTGAGATCGGATAGAGTATTATTGTGAAGGCGGTTCGATGAACCCACTGCCAGGCACTTAAGTGTGATTTGCAGAGTATCCATGTAGATGTAGACATAGATGTAGATATAATAGACGATTAAGAAGTAAAGAGACGTTTGCTTTATGTATAATGGAGCTCAGACGTAAGGAGTTTGAAACATTTTACGTAAATCACTTGTGCTTTCGGTTCTGTACAATTATCGTAGTGTTTGGATTCCATACCAAGAAGGAACTGGGAAGAGAAAAATGATCGTGGAACATAAACACAAACGCATAGCAGCGGTGTTTAACATGTGAAATTACACGCCACACTGCAATAACTCCATCAACAAAACACACACACACACACACACACACACACACACACACACACACACCTGTCAAGCAAGTGTATACACAGGGATTGCAGTTTGTCACAAACCCCTGTCACTAACTTAATAATCATTGCAGTTATGAATCTTAAGACTTGAATTTTGTCCACGATGTGGCAGAGAAATGGAGTACATCGGATACATCTTCGTTCATCTAGAGGCCGGTAGTGAAATGGATTTTCCATCGTTGTAGATGAGTCGTACATTGGAAGTCCTCGGCTGACTGTGGTAAGGAGAGGTTTGCTGTTAAAGATTGCAGGTAGTCTCTAAGTCACACACAAGACACGCAGTTGTATACAAGTCGTTCACAAGTTATACCACACAACTGATGCACCCTGAGAGAACAATAGAAAAATGATTAAATACGTGATAAATGACCTTCAGCAACATCTCCATCTCTCTCTAGAATATTTCATCACCCTACCATTAAATCCTATCTCATTGCAACCTCTGTCAACCGATCGGTTCATATACTTTCTCTCATCCATGTCAATTTAGAGGCAGATGGTTCTCTTTTCCAGGAAAACATCAAAGACAGCAGTCAACTTGTATGTATCCCTGTTACTCCAATAGACATACAGCAGAATGTTGTTAAAAACCATGCAGCAACTGTTCTGTAAGGTATTTGTTAGCTGACACTTCATGGTCACGATTGTTAAGAGAGTACAGAGAAGCACACCGTAAATACTGATTGTTAGGATTTAAAACACCTACACGGTCTTGCACAGGATCAAACACGTGATTCATTCTGTAGTTGTACACTCGACAGCAAAAAAAGTGGGTCACATCTGAATTCCAACGTGTAGGCTGCACCTGAATGTATGCAACCAACATTGTATATCTGTGTTGCACATCGTCGCAACCCTCCACAGTACAGCTGTTGTAAGATACACAATGGGTACCGCTAGAGACAACTAGAGAACACCGGTCTTTATGACAGTCCGTCCAGATGTAAAGTAACACCACGATAGTACAGAAGAGATCAGACAGTCCTTAACGTTTGTAAACTAAACTTAATTACAATAAGTGACATTTCAAACGTTATGGGATAACTAATTTTGTCACATAAATCGTTCAGTAATCCTTAGGCACAATTAAATATTTGAGACAGTATATGGATTTATTAAGTTGTATGGCAATTGGAAACAATTTCTTTGCTGTCTAAAAGGTTTACCCAACACATGCTAAACGTCGTTCAACGTTCAGCGGGGAGTGGTTTCGCATCAACTTTATGTAATACTAAGCAGTTAAAAGAAAACGTGACTAACGGCGGCAACCACTCTACGGAAATCCCAACATTAACAGCGAATCACAAGTAATATCATTGTTTACATTACTCATCAACAGTTACTTGTACACAAAGTTGTACTTTAAATGACATGACCAACGTCTTCGTTCTGGATCCGGATGCAAACGCAGAACGTAAAGCCATTGTTAACCAAGCAAAGCTTTGTGCCTTATCGAGACTCAATCACTAGGCAGAAAGAGACGTCAAATATTGACGTTTGCACCAGAATCAGTTATCAAGTCTCAACTTGAACGTAAATGACGATAACGATTGTACGAAACCAGGAACCCTAACATGACAATTACCTTCTTGGTAATTACCTCGAAAGATGTTGTATATTGTTGCATGTCAAGGAACGAAGGATGCACATGTTTAAAATTGAAATGCCATCATGTAATACTGGTGACAAGGATGCGAACCCAGCACCTAATCGGATTGTTGAATAAGTACGTAAAATCAGAATGTAGATATCACAGTTTGTCACCAGTAGTAAGGTTGGAACCTTAAATGACGACTGAAATTGTATTGCCTGACTGGTATTCGAACCCGGCGCCTACCGCTATCGTTGTCTAACCAGGAACAGACGAGAAATGTCCAATGTTGGTCCACCATTAGCGAGATGTGCGCACGTTTAACTAGAAATAAGGCGACGAAAACGTCTATGCTGACTGAGAGTCGAACGCCGCACACATGGCTATGAAGACACGTTAATAATCAAATTCTTATTCAGTAGTAGCAAGAAGTAGCATGTTTAGTTGCAAACCTTAAGGCCTTTCTCATCCCTAGTAGCACGTTGCCTAATATCTGCGATATCATGATGTTAATTTACAAGTGGATTGACTGCCGGCTCTAGTGGTCGTGTATCATTTAGATGTAAATGATGTGCCTCAGCAGAAAGTAATTTCCGTCGTGCAGCACGTATTGTTTCAGAGACACTGAGTACATGTTATAAGTGTACAAAACGTGTATTATATACTACGTGTATACTATTATTTGGAGAAGCTGCCACCAAACCTGTTTACTTTTACATTACGCTTAGTTGTCTTGGTTGAATACACGTTGTCTTAAGGCTACATCTAATGTAGAGCGCTTACAAGAAAGAATAGTTTCCTGCGTCATGCTATTGCTAGCTAGGTGAAATATTTTGTGGTAGCTATGTTTAAAATGAATGTATTTTTGAACGTATTTTCGACAAATATTTGAATGAATCGTCAACTGTAGGTGTGCCTGCACATGTTATAGCATAATAGCTGTAACTGCGTTAGTTTATACTACAGACTTGGGTAGGTTAGGTGTAACTTTTGATCCATCAAGCGGTGATCGTGGCCTTCCGGCCCGGGTCTGTACTAGCCGCGGCTCGCGAGCTACGGGCCAGCCAGGCTGGCCGAAGCGAGACGGAAGTGTGGCGTTGGTGGTCCAACAGCCCGGGACGAACCAGCACGGCTGCGCCGCATACCTCTGCCTCTGCCGCTCCGTTTGACGTAAATATGTTTACCTCCTCTCCTGGCATCAGTATAAGAGCGGCAAGCAGAAATACACATCAGGCTGTTTGCCGTAATGGCTCACTGGGAGAGGTCTATTCGAGATAGAGTCGTCGCTCTCATTGAAGAAGGAGGATGTTCCATCAGAGAAGCTGGCAGACGGTATGGCGTACCACATTACCACTGCAACGAGATGGTGGAGGATCTGCCTTGAAAGAGGCACCACCAACAGGGCTCCTGGCTCAGGCAGGAAGAGAGTGAGCTCACAGCAGGAAGACAGCGACCTAGTGTCTAGGAGCAGAGAAAATCCATTTCTGAACGCGAAGCAGTTGCGACGGGAGACCAACTTCCCCGGCTCCAGTGACACGATTCGCCGAAGGCTGAGGGACGCTGGATTGCATGCACGACGATCCGCCGTGAAACAAGAGCTCAGTGAAGACAACGTTTTATACCGGCTAGCATTTGCGGAGCTCCATCTGAGGGCGTCGTGGGACAACGTCATTTTCACTGATGAGAAGGTGTTTTCCACCAGTAACGACGGTCCACGAATCGTTTACAGGCCGCAAGGGACTCACCATCGACGCGAATATGTAACCACGACGAGAAGAAGTGGCCGGCTATCTGTTACCTGCTGGGGTTGGATTTCTGCGAGAGGGGCGGGAATTATTCACAGGATAGAAGGAACTCTGGACAGCGTGCAGTATGCCCACATATTGGAAAATGTGATGCTTCCGTCAGTGCGAATGCTGTACGCAGAAGGGGACGTAACATTGCAAGAGGGCCATTCTCCCATTCACAAGTCTGCATTTGTTCAGCAGGCCGGCCGGAGTGGCCGTGCGGTTCTAGGCGCTACAGTCTGGAACCGAGCGACCGCTACGGTCGCAGGTTCGAATCCTGCCTCGGCCATGGATGTGTGTGATGTCCTTAGGTTAGTTAGGTTTAATTAGTTCTAAATTCTAGGCGACTGATAACCTCAGAAGTTAAGTCGCATAGTGCTCAGAGCCATTTGAACCATTTGTTCAGCAGCGGCTCTCCACGATTGGCGTCAACGGACTGGCTGCCACGGGTGGCTGATATTAACCCCATGGAAAACATGTGGGCTGAGGTCGCCAGAACATTAACAGAGAACTGGCCACGAAACCAACCAATTACTGCGGACGCCCTTTGGGACTGCGTCCTGGAAGCCTGGCAGGAAGTTGCTTCTTCAGGCTGTTACGTCCGACGGCTCATACATTCTATGCCAAGACGCATGATAGAAGTACAAAATAATGAAGGATTCTGGATAAAATAATAGAGTCCTTAAAATGTTTTGTTATGTCTTCTTTTTCGTCATTTTTCCTCATTGGGAGCTAGTGGAAGATCGCGTGGCAACAGAAAAGATACAATATGGGTTAATTTTCCTTTGAGTTGCCTTTTTATTTCAAGTGGGTTTCTTATGTATATACAGTTTGTTAAATATTCTATTTTGACTTCATTTATACCTTGTCTAGATACTTACAAACTAATCAGCGTACATGGACTCTGTCACAGTAGTTTTTGTTATTTCAAATACATCTCTCTTTTCCCCTCCATCCATGAATACACCCTCCGTTCTCCACACAATACGCAAACGATTTCATATTATGTTTACTCGTTGTTAAAATCTCCTCTATTCTCTCTCACACTCTCTCTTTGACACTATCGCCGCAAGTGCCCTTCTATTCCATTCCCCCAAAACTTTATAAACAAATCTAGCGGTTTACATTGACGCTACATTTTCTCTTTTAATTTCTGTTGTCTTTACTCTCTATCATTCCTCTCAACACCTATGAAACCGTATTCTTTGATCTCCCCTTCCCTATAATCCATTCGTCGTTCTGAAAACAGTCCTTCCTTATCTCTCGATCCTAAGATAAAACGAACTGTGGCACACATCTAAGTAAGCAATACTTTGCAAGCATTTCACGCTTATATGTTGCACTTCTGCACTTCTATCCATTCCCAGATCCCGCCCTCCTTCCTGTTACCCGTCGCTTGACATCTGTATCTACATCTAAATGAATTCTCTGCAATTCATAATTATGTGCTTGGCAGGGGGTTCTGTGGTCTGGTGGTTTATTCTTGTATTGACGTGTAAAACGTGTAGGTTCACATCTCACGTCAAGCGTAGATTTTTAACACACACAAGTAACTCTCCTTCACCCCTAGTAACGCCAAGTGCAGAACGCCAGTAAGCTCCGTAGTTCAATATCCTCAGTAAAAATAACATCCCTTCGCTGCCGACTGGGGCAGAGCGGCATTCGTTTGAGCTGCGACAGATGGAGAAACCCCGGAAGGCAGAGACTCAGTCACCAGCAAGCCGTCGTAAACTAGAAAACGTATTTCATTCAATGTACCAACGGCTATGTAAGTTCGCAAAGCTCTTACTTTATTTGAAACTGAGACGTTGAAAATTGTGGTGCTGGACTGGGATTCGAATTCGATTTCACTGTGTTCCCCAAGACTGCAAACTCTTCTATGCCTCCTCGAAAGGAACCTATCTGGTTTCGAATCCTGATCAGCATAAAATATTCAAGCCCTAGCATGTGCACTCCGAACTACTAGTGAAAAATAGTTGCATTTTCAACGTCTCTTCGTGCGTTGTCAGCTGTAACGTATTCGTTTCAACTCACAGCCACATGATGAGTTTCTTATCACAACATTACAAGATCAAACGTTTCCTTACATCTTTTCAAGTTCAAACATTCCTCTCCATCCTACTGGCGAAAACGGATTTTTGGTTTGACGTTGGGTTCGTTGTGATCACCGACGACGATATGTTGTGGATTCAACTTCTAGCCAGCAGAGTATTTTCCATCACATCACTGGAAGTACAAACATGCCACTCCTAGGTATTATTGGAAAAGCATTTGATAGTTAAAGTGGCTTCATGACCACGTGTGCGGGGTTTGAATTCCATTCAGGACAGAACTTTTCGTTGCCTGATGTCTAGCTAAACATGCGCACATCTCGCTACTGGTGAACCAACAATAGCTGTTTATCGTCTGTTGCAGGCTAGAAAACGACGGCGCTAAATGCTGGGTTCGAATCCCAGTCAGACAAAAACAATTCTATCGTCATTTAAGGTTCCAACATCTCGATATTGGTGAAAACATTTGATATTTGACTACTGATTTTACGTGCTTCGTTAATAATCGGATTACGTGCTGGGTTCGCATCCCTGTCACAAGCTTTACATGGTGGCATTTCAATTTTAAACATGAGCATACCTTGTTCCTTGTGAATGACACCATATTAAACGTCGTTGGGGGTAGTTCCCAGGAAGGTAACTGTTATGACAGGATTCCCAGTTCAGTACAAACATTTTCGTCATTTATTTTCAGGATCTGAATTGATAACTGATACTGGTGCAAACGTCTATACTTCACGTCTCTTTATGCCTAGTGATCGGATCTCAATAAGGCACAAACAAAGCTTAGCTTAGTTAGCAATGGCTATAGGTGCTGGGTTTGAATCCAGGTCCAGAATGACGACGTTGGTCATGTCATTTAAAGTTCAAATTTGTGTACGTGTATCTGTTGATGTGTTACGAGAACAATGATATTACTGGTGATTCGCTGTTAATGTTGAGATTTCCGTAGAGTACCTGTTGCCGTTAATCGCGTTTTTTTACTGTTTCGTCCAATATCCAGTTTCCAGAGCCACTCGCCGTTGAGCGACGTTCAGCATGTGGATAGAAAACCTTTTCGAGAGCGAAAAACTTTTTTTCCAATTGCCATACAGCTTTGTAACTCCATATATTGTCTCAAGTATTTAATTTTGACTAAGGATTACTGTACGATATATATAAAATAATCCGTTTTCTCAGAACTTTTGGAATGTCACTTGTTGTAATTGAGGTTAGTTTATGAGTGTTATGGGGTGTCTCATCGCTAAGAACGTGTTTTCTAATATGTTTTGTATGACAATATTAGTTGACGCTTAGACTGACTGCCATAAGGACTTTTGGTCTCAAGTAGTCTCTTGTGGTACCCAGTGTGTGTAGTCAAACGACTGTACCCCACGGAGTTTTGGTGTTCAGAGGACCTGCAACACAGTTACGTTATGTTGATTGTATTCGGCAGTGACCCACTTTTTTTGCTGTCAAGTGTACATTGCAATCCCCCAGTTGGTAATACAACGCTCGTTAGCTAAGGACAGCTTATAAAATCTATAAGGTGGTTGCCATTAACTTTGGGATCACACCTGATCTTGTGATCCGACACATATAAATTTATTACTCTACTTTTTGTGGTCATCCACGTTGTATGTAATTTCACATGTCAAACACCGCTGCTATGAGTTTGTGTTTTTGTTCTACAATCATTTCTCTCTTCCCAGTACCTTCTTGGTATGGAATCCAAACACCAACAGTTATACAGAATTGATAGCACAAGTGACTTATTTAAAATGTTTCAAACTCCTTCCGTCTGGAGCTCTACCATGCATAAATCAAACAGTTCTCCTTCTTAATCGTCTGTTATGTCACCACAACAATTTTAAATGTATCAGGCTCTTAGCTACTATTCACCAATAAGGAGTGCTAAAGTCCTCAGCATACAAGCATCTAGAGAGATCGTTTGTAATTGGACAGCTAACATGAGTGAAGATTGGTATGGAACAGTCTTTACAGAACTGCAGTTACAGTATTGGAATGAGAATACTGGTCTATGTTATACTCTTTGCAAAAGCAAAATATCAGAGTGTACTGATTATGTGGAACTCAGCTAATTCTGTTCCTTCATGAGACACTGAATGTAGCAGTTACAGTGCCCTCCTACTTCTGGCCAATTTAAAATTAAATTAGAGACGATGTTGCAGGGAGGGTTGATTAAAAACCGAGGAAGAGTTACAAGATGCAGAGAGAGAGGCCATATAGAGTTTTGCTCGGGGTTGTAAGCCTATAGGTTGAACGGAGGGGTAGCTCATTCCAAATAGAGAGTGTGTGCTAGAGCTTTGGATCTCCAACTTTATCCCAGATGTGAGAATACTTTGTGATTCCATCCACATAGGGGGGGAGATGGCAAATCATAAGGAACGTAGTTTTCGGACCTCTTCTCTGCTGATGACTATTTCCTAGAGTAAGAAACAGTATTTGTGTTATTGATGTCGGCCGTGTAACAGGGTTTGCGATATGTCCACGTGTATATGATTCTCGCAAAGTAATGGAGGGGATGGTTTAACAATGATACAGAAATTGGGAGCCATGCTGCAATGGCACTGGCTGACAGCGTCACGAGATCAACGCGATGAAACGTTTTGTTGACGTGACAATTCGTAACTGAGTAAAATGTATCGACATTGCGGAAAAACTGATAAAATTACGAAAATCGAAAGAACATACGTAAAACTGATGAAAATACGACAAACATTTGGAGGGATGAAGGTACTTTCATGCTCGCCTGGGTGTATGGAAATCATTCCATTCCTCCACCAGTGGGATTGACAACTGATGGTGCATTCTAAAGGTATTCTATGGAATGAAATTCTGCAGGATAGCCCCTTGTTCCACATGTGCTTATGTACTGTAAGTCATAAAAATGAAAGACACAGTGTCCAAAGATTTGGATGCCAGGATGACTGTCACCTAGGACACCAAAACAGTAATTATATACCTGGGTGCAATATACACTACCAATATGAGGAATCAGTGCTCAAGGTCTCTACAAAAAATGGAACATCGAGACATCCGCTATCCCATCACTGTAGAAGAAGAGATTAAATGTAGGACAGCTGTCTGGAAACGCACCACAATGGTGCAAACTCTTCCACTTTCCATATGTTGCGATGTCCTCCACGTTTTTGTCAATAAGAAATACCACCTCTGTATTTCATTCCAACCATCCTGTGTGTTCTGGGAGCAGTATAGCTTACAACGTGCGCTGTCCAGCTTTCTGTGAGATGAAAATGTTAATGTCAGTTTAGCACCTTATGCAGACTTCAAAGTCATTGTGGAAAAGCAGAAATGTATGGCAGTATACAAACTTGTTGTCATACACTACTTGGATATGTTACAGTAGAAAAACAATGTATCAAACTGCTTATGAAATAACATCGGAACCCTCTCTTGTGATTGATGGTCTATGGGATATCGCCCTCCTACAGTATGGGCGACAAAACTTTACACCAGGCTGTGCAAGCAACTTCGATCACTTGCCACCTGCTCCAGTGGACCAATAACAGGATCGGCACATATGCTCGATGTCAATATGCAGATGATATTTGCTTTTGATATGTCAGCCACCTGCTCCAATGGGATCACACCTATATGCTCGTATTAAAGGGATCGCCACATATGCTCAATGTCAACATGCCAACAGTAGTGATCTTTGATATATAACAAGAAAGGGTTGTGATAATATCTTTTCGAGTTCCCCATCGGATGGCGATAGCAAAGTTTTTGTAGTTCATAGTTTTACTCCATTTGATGTTATAAAAGTAAGAAGAGGAGAGAAAAAGAGAGAAACATTGTGCTGTCAACGAGGTCTCTGACACCTTTACTCTGTCGTATTTCTAAAGTAGTAATCACAGAATAGATCAAGGAGATCCGACCATGTACAGGGTGATATTTATAGATCATAATTCGATATAGATGAATTGTAGGGGACATGCTTCTGAATTTCTTTGTAAAGTAAGCTTATACTCTGCATGGTAGTGAATCTGCTCCTGTACATTAGTGTGCTATTTTTGTCATTGTGATTGCTCTCTACCGGTCAGCCTTCTAACTAATAGAATAGTGCTGTCGGCATGTGATGGGATTTATGAAGATTTAGGAGGGGTCTGTGACTTGATGGGGAACATCCCTTACTCGTATAAATCATGTGGTTTCAATTTCCATGTATCAAAGACTGGAAGATTCATGAGAATATGGTATTTAGGCGATGCTCTGACGAAATAGGAGTCGAGAGGTGAGCTCTATACTGCTTCTTCTAAGTGTTGTGTGTGAACATATTGTAACCTCTCACAAGTGTCTCGCAAAGCGACTGCAATGAGAAAATTAGGAGCTAATACGAAGATTTTTACCGAGAGACAATCAGCAGCAGAAGTTCCGTCTTTCGTTTCCTCGATAAATAAGAGACAACATTCTTCCGTGAGGTCTGTGTGCCTATAAATGGATAGAGTGATGTCTTAATAGGTAGACTAAATTGACATCTTCATCTACATAGTTACTTCGCAAGCAATGGTATGGTGTGTGGCGGAGGGTACCCTTTTCTACCTCACTCGCAAAAATAGCGAAGGAAAAATACTGCCTATATGTCTCTTTATGAGCACTGATCTCTCATATCTTATCTTCGTGGTCCTTGTGTCAAATGTATGTTGGCAGTGGTAGAATCCTTCTGCGGCCAGCTTCAAATATCAATTCTCAATAGTGTTCCTCAAAAAGAACATTCTTATCTCCAGGGATTTCCATTTGAGCTATGTGGCGATTGAAAAGGCAAAGTGACCTCATGATCACTTTAATTAATTAGCCTATCAATTTTATATCAATGACATGCCTCCAGATGGGGAAAATTATGTACAGTTATATGAAGAAGATAGATTTATGTGGGCAATTGATATTTCAGTAACCACAGTTGTCAGGTGAAGGTATTTCCGATAATTCGCATATTGTTGAATATCACCAGGTTGCGGCTGCAATCGTACTGTTTCATTGTAATTACACTGATAAATATGTGGTTCTTTTTCTAGGATGACTCTGCCTGCCATCCAGGTGTGTGGTGAAGTTGGCTCTGAGCACTATGGGACTTAACATCTCAGGTCATCAGTCCCCTAGAACTTAGAACTACTTAAACCTAACTAACCTAAGGACATCACACACAACCATGCCCGAGGCAGGATTCGAACCTGCGACCGTAGCGGTCACGCGGTTCCAGACTGAAGCGCCTAGAACCGCTCGGCCGCCAACGGCCGGCTGTGGTGAAGTTAGCTGGTGGCCAGAATGAAAGGGAATTTCCAGCTTAAGTGTATCACGAGCAACGGGTCCAAAGAAAAGTTCTGGCTGGCTGGCTAGTCATCTCTTGCCAACAGTAATTGGGACAGGTCCTGACAGCAGCAATTGCGGCGCCCTCTAGATAGCTGAATAGTGAAGTAGCCAGTATGCAGGTAGAGTTGCAACAGAAGCAGATCTGTGTGTCGCGTGAGAAGATTCAATATACTGGGAGTTTGCGCTGGACTATTATTCTGTCCATGTAAACTGATCGGTTGACTGCTTGGTGGCAGTCTCTCAGACCTCTGAATATTTGGTACAGTGAGTGTGTGGAGGCTGGCAGATGGGCGTGCAGTGACTGGTGTGATTGGTCGGGAGCAGACCCCTCCTGGCTGGTACAGGCTTGTCTTTCCATCAGTCAGCGGGTGGTGCACACTTCGCAATCACCGGTGTTTGGTGTATCCTCCATGGAAAATTGAGCAATCCAGTATTGAGTCGGCCGGAGTGGCCGAGCGGTTCTAGGCGCTACGGTCTGGAACTGTGTGACCGCTACGGTCGCAGGTTCGAATCCTCCCTCGGGCACGGATGTGTGTGATGTCCTTAGGTTAGTTAGGTTTAAGTAGTTCTAAGTTCTAGGGGACTGATGACCTCGGAAGTTAAGTCCCATAGTGCTCAGAGCCATTTGAACCATTTTTTGATCCAGTATTCACTGTTGACAAGTGTTGGTGCTGGAGGTGTTGATAGTATTCGAATTCCTATCACTCTAATCATCCCCGGATGCCCTCCATGGCTGGGATAGTGCACACTGGCAGACAGGCATTCATGACTGTGGCTGCAGCCATGGCAGCTGTTTTCTCCAGTCTCTGAGCATTGACGCTGGTAGCGTGTAGGGATTTCCCAGAGGGGAGTGGTTAACTAATTTATTGATTTAATTTATTAGTCAATTAATTTGATATCAAAAGTGTGCTTGATTCACCGATGGGGAGGAAAGAGGGGTTGGGGACTTCCCAGAGAGGTGGAGGAGGAGGAGGAGATGGATAGATGGGGGGTTTCTCGGAAGCATACAGTGTCCTCAGGGGGTCATAAATCAACCCTCAGAGTGTCATAAACCACTTAGCCAAACAATAGGTTAAGATCATAAATCAGTTAAGATTGCCCCTGAGTGTATGCTTGCTCCTAAATGCACGCGACCTGCACAAACAAAATGGAACAAAACGCCGGTTACCCTTCTATTTCTACAGTCCCAAAGATTGTCTTTAAAAATTTCCCACCTGCATCCAACCATCCCCTTTTCTGATGCAATAGGATGTAGAGGCTTATCTCACTAGGGGTAAGATAGATACAGCCTACAAGAAAATTAAAGAGACCTTTGGAGAAAAGAGAACCACCTGTATGAATATCAAGATCTCAGATGGAAACCCAGTTCTAAGCAAAGAAGGGAAAACAGAAAGGAGGAAGGAGTATATAGAGGGTCTATACAGGGGCGATGTTCTTGAGGACAATATTATGGAAATGGAAGAGGAGGTAGATGAAGATGAAATGGGAGATATGATACTGCGTGAAGAGTTTGATAGAGCACTGAAAGACCTAAGTCGAAACAAGGACCCGGGAGTAGACAACATTCCATTAGAACTACTGATAGCCTTGGGAGAACCAGTCCTGACAAAACTCTACCATCTGGTGAGCAAGATGTATGAGACAGGCGAAATTCCCTCAGACTTCAAGAAGAATATGATAATTCCAATCCCAAATAAAGCAGGTGTTGACAGATGTGAAAATTACTGAACTATCAGTTTAATAAGTCACAGCTGCAAAATACTAATGCGAATACTTTACACCCGAATGGAAAAACTAGTAGAAGCCGACCTCGGGGAAGATCAGTTTGGAATCCGTAGAAATATCGGAACACGTGAGGCAATACTGACCCTACGACTCATCTTAGAAGAAATATTAAGGAAAGGCAAACCTACGTTTCTAGCATTTGTAGACTTAGAGAAAGCTTTTGACAATGTTGACTGGAATACTCTCTTTCAAATTCTGAAGGTGGCAGGGGTAAAATATAGGGAGCGAAAGGCTATTTACAATTTGTACAGAAACCAGGTGGCAGTTATAAGAGTCGAGGGACATGAAAGGGAAGCAGTGGTTGGGAAGGGAGTGAGATGGGGTTGTAGCCTCTCCCCGATGTTATTCAAGGAAAAAAACGGAGTAGGTATTAAAATCCATGGAAAAGCAATGAAAACTTTGACGTTCGCCGATGACATTGTAATTCTGTCAGAGACAGCAAAGGACTAGGAAGAGCAGTTGAACGGAGTGGATAGTGTCTTGAAAGGCGGATATAAGATGAACGTCAACAAAAGCAAAACGAGGATAATGGAATGTAGTCGAATTAAGTCGGGTGATGCTGAGGGAATTAGATTAGGAAATGAGACACTTAAAGTAGTAAATGAATTTTGTTATTTGGGGAGCAAAATAACTGATGACTGTCGAAGTAGTGAGGATATAAAATGTAGACTGGCAATGACAAGGAAAGCGTTTCTGAAGAAGAGAAATTTGTTAACATCGAGTATAGATTTAAGTGTCAGGAAGTCGTTTCTGAAAGTATTTGTATGGTGTGTAGCCATGTATGGACGTGAAACGTGGACGATAAATAGTTTGGACAAGAATAGACTAGAAGCTTTCGAAATGTGGTGCTACAGAAGAATGCTGAAGATTAGATGCGTAAATCACATGAATAATGAGAAGGTATTGAATAGGATTGGGGAGAAGAGAAGTTCGTGGCACAACTTGACTAGAAGAAGGGATCGGTTGGTAGGACATGTTCTGAGGCATCAAGGGATCACCAATTTAGTATTGGAGGGCAGCGTGGAGAGCATAAATCGTAGAGGGAGACCAAGAGCAGATTCAGAAGGATGTAGGCTGCGGTAGGTACTGGGAGATGAAGAAGCTTGCACAGGATAGAGTAGCATGGAGAGCTGCATGTAACCAGTCTCAGGACTGAAGACCACAACAACAACAACAACAACAACAACAATGTGTGTGGCAACAGATCTATTACTTGGCATAGCTTTTCACGTAACCAATCATAGAATAGACAAAACCTCTTCATACTTCCTCCAATACTCCCTTTCTCTTGGTCTCAAGACGTAATTTGGTGAACAATCCCTTCCAGCCTCCACACTACGTTCCTCACCTCCCAAGCATCCTAAGACAACCTCAGTGTCCAATGGTGGCTTGTTAGGACGATGTCCTCCTGTCTGGACAACAGTACTCGTCTTCCAAGTCATTCACTCCGCAGTGCATCCGTTACTTCATTACTGAAGAGTTCTGGCAATGCTAGAATTGTGGCAGGCATCATGGTCATCCTCAGCGGTAAGGCCACCTGGGGGAAAGGAACATTATTCTCCCTCCTTCTCTTGAAAGGAGCAGACGCCATGTTCAGTTGTTACACTTCAATAATGGCACAACTCATTATGTTACGCTGCTATACCTTTGTTTTCCTACGCATAACACTGCCTACCAATCCTATTACTAGAAAACTCTTAGTGAAAGCAGAAACTCACCATGAAACTTCCTGGGAGATTAAAACTGTGTGCCCGACCGAGACTCGAACTCGGGACCTTTGCCTTTCGCGGGCAAGTGCTCTACCAACTGAGCTACCGAAGCACAACTCACGCCCGGTACTCACAGCTTTACTTCTGCCAGTACCTCGTCTCCTACCTTCCAAACTTTACAGAAGCTCTCCTGCGAACCTTGCAGAACTAGCACTCCTGAAAGAAAGGATATTGCGGAGACATGGCTAGCCACAGCCTGGGGGATGTTTCCAGAATGAGATTTTCACTCTGCAGCGGAGTGTGCGCTGATATGAAACTTCCTTTAATCTGCCAGGAAGTTTCATATCAGCGCACACTCCGCTGCAGAGTGAAAATCTCATTCTAGAAACTCACCATAATAACAAAACATAATAATCTCAGAAAAATATGAAACTATTCAAAGACAACTAGGTTTAACATAAAGTTCTCCATGTACTCTATTTCTTCCACATAATTAATCAGTTACATTAAGAATTGTGCTGTTTGAGACTTTCCAGACACAATAACTACTTCACTGGTTCACAGGCGTCGTGTTGGATAGTATTGTGGAAGCTGCACAATATTTCAGTGAGACAGCTGCTCGTCATCTTCAGCTGCTTACTGATGTATTGCTCCAGCGGCTTGCTAATGCTTATGCCAAATCGGTAGAAAATCACAGGCGCCAAAGAGGCCGCGAGGGGTAGGCACGCGGTCCGAGGCACCTTGCCACGGCTCATGCGGCTCCCCCCGTCGGAGGTTCGAGTGCTCCTTCGGGCATGAGTGTGTGTGTTGTGCTTAGCTCACGTTAGATTAAGTAGTGTGCAAGCCTAGAGACCGATGACTTCAGCAGTTTGGTCCCATAGGAACTTACCACCACCGTGCGCCAACGTCATCGTAGACGAATCATAGAGACGGTTGCATCCAGTGCCCCCTGCCGGAGAAACTGGCCACGGTCTTCGCATGCGCGACGTGGTAAAAGCACGGCCGCAAATCGGTGCCCACCGCGCGCGCGCGCGCGTTGAATGTTGGCACCCAGCTTAAGCCTCCGGTCTCCGATTGTCCGTCTGTGCTGACTCGGTTTCATTCGTCTACGGCCGATGATGCCTTAGTACCGCCAATGCTCATTGCCAAGCATTGTTGAATTAAAATCCTATGTCTCTGTTAATCAGGTCGTTACGTGTAAGTATTTAGATTGCTTCTTTAATGATGGAGTCCCATTATGTGGAAGCAGACGAAAGGATCTTTGTCTCTCCGCACTTCATACTATGTCCCATGTCAATAACAGTGTTCAGCCACAGCAGACTTTTCCGGCTGATCCAGTCTGGTGTGACGTGTATGTTCAGCTCATATATCCTTAACTGTGCAATACGTCTGGATGGTGTATGATTTCCCACTCTGATACGGGATTTTACATATCCCTGGTGTCCGCCCCAGTAGCTGAGTGGTCAGCGTGACGGATTGCCGTCCTCCGGGCCCGGGTTCGATTCCCGGCTGGGTCGGAGATTTTCTCCGCTCAGGGACTGGGTGTTGTGTTGTGTTCATCATCATTTCATCCCCATCCGGCGTGCAGGTCGCCCAATGTGGCGCCGAATGTAATAAGACCTGCGCCAAGGCGGCCGGACCTGCCCCGCGAGGGGCCTCCCGGCCAATGACGCCAAACGCTCATTTCATTTCACATATCCCTGGTCTCCTTAGACCCAGACAGTCTTTAACGGAACCCAGCATAGTTTTCAATCGCGCCGGAGGCTAGAAGACACATTTTATTTGATGTTTCTTGAACAGCCCACCAGTCTCAAAAGAACACCACTAACACAGGGTAGAAAAACCATCCTCGTGGAGTTCTCCATGTCTTCTGGCTGTTTTGAGCTTTTGCTGTGTTACGCATGCAAAGACCTCGACCCGTTTCTCCGGCAAGGGGCACTGGATGTCGCCGTGCTCTATGATTCGTCTACGATGCCGTTACAGCCCCACCCATTGGCGCCTGTGCTTTTCTAGCGAGCCAGAGTATACATTCTCAAGCCACTGGAGCAACAATTCAGTAAGCACCTGAAGACAACGAGCAGCTGTCTCATTGAAATACTCTGCAGCTTCCCCACCTTATCCGACGTGACGCCCGTGAACCAATGAAGCAGTTATTTTCTTGGGAAAGTCTCGAACACAATATCTGGTACCTCTATGGGGAGGAGATGGTCAACAGAATACATGAGTTCGATAAAATCTGCAGCAAGAGAAACAGGCTGTTGTGCTCTCTCACAAATTTTATTGAGATGTCGGGACCAGCAAACTAGACACACGTTCGCCAGGTTTACTCATTATATAAATTCTACGTCCGCCAAGAGGATCAACAATGAGCCAGCATGGCAGTGGTGACAAAGAATCCGTTATACTAGGCGAGAATTAAGCAGAGTACCCAGGAGTTTGCTTTTACTTCACCTATCTCGTCGCATCTGTCAGCGGAGTCCTGGAAGTGTGTGGACACTGCTACGTGGTCGCTTTCGGGCTGGAAATGACAACAGGCCATGGCGCATCAAACTTCCAAGTTCCATCTCCTTATACGCCAATCATCGCAAGAACATCAACCATGTAGACGTACTGCATTAAATTTCACAGATAAACAACTGAGCGACGCTGTGATATCAGTCCTCGAAAGGGGGCTAAGTTTTGTACCCACTCCAAAGACCTTGAATATCAAGGATTTCATCAGTGCCATGGAGCAAGGTGTCTTGAAACTTCCGACTGAGAATGCTGAAGAAATACAATGAGAGGCTCGCAGGGCCATAACCAGAATGTCTGCACCCAAGCAGGAAATCAACGATGAAGAAAGAGAAGATACAGATACAGAAATAGTGATTTTACCTGCTGACAAGGGAAACGCTACTGTTCTTTTGCCTGCAACGTCTTACCTCGGCAAAACGACGGATTTACTGCAGGAGTGAGCTTATCCTCGTCACCGGAAGGATCCAACTGGTGCAGTACAATGGAAGATATGCGGGCTCATCAAATCCAGCCAGTTTCCTGACATCTTAAAAAGAGCTTAAAAGTACAAGCACCAGTTCCACCATGACTTTTTTGGGTGCCTAAGATCCATAAGGAAGGGGATCCGCTTCGCCCCATCGTGAGGAATATAGGAGCCCCAACATATTACCTAGCAAAACATCTGGCTTCTCTTCCGAGCCCTTTAATAGGAAAATGTAAACATCACATTCAAAATTCAGAAGATTTGTGCCACTACTGAAGACTTTGCATTTCGAACTAGCTGATGTATTAGTGATTTTCGATGTGGTCTCTGTTGGCACGAGTACCTCTAGTGGATTCATTACAACTTATAGGAATTAAGTCTAAGGAGGACATCTCACATTTATTCAAACACGTTCTTACCTCGGCTTATTTTTTATTTAATGAGCAATATTTTGAGCAAATTGACGATGTTGTTATGGGTAATCCTTCGTCTCTCATAGCAGCTAACCGTTTTATGGAAGACTTCGAGGAAAAAGCGCTTCAGTTAGCGGTGTTGAAACCTAACTGTTCCTTGAGATATGTGTGACGACACCTTTGCAGTTTAACCACATGGAGTAGCAACGCTTCCTGCATTTCTGGAACAAAAATGGTTCAAATGGCTCTGAGCACTATGGGACTTAACATCTATGGTCATCAGTCCCCTAGAACTTAGAACTACTTAAACCTAACTAACCTAAGGACAGCACACAACACCCAGCCATCACGAGGCAGAGAAAATCCCTGACCCCGCCGGGAATCGAACCCGGGAACCCGGGCGTGGGAAGCGAGAACGCTACCGCACGACCACGAGATGCGGGCGTTCTGGAACAGCTTAACTCCCTCCATCCGAGCATTTGCTTCTCTATGGAAGTGGAGAAAAATGGAGACCTCACGTTCTTAGATGTCTTGGTCCGCAGAAAAGAAGACGGTTCCTTGGGTCACAATTTGTTTCGTAAAGCCGGCCGGAGTGGCCGTGCGGTTCTAGGTGCTACAGTCTGGAACCAGGCGACCGCTACGGTCGCAGGTTCAATTCCTTAGGTTAGTTAGGTTTAATTAGTTCTAAGTTCTAGGCGACTGATGACCTCAGAAGTAAAGTCGCATAGTGCTCAGAGCCATTTGAACCATTTTTTTGTTTTGTAAACCAACTCGCACTGACCTACATATACAAGCTACGAGCTGCCAACACCCATCTCAACGCAGTGGCGTGTTATTGACTCTCGTTCACAGGGCTAGAGTTGTCTCAGAGTTTAGCCATCTGCAGTCTGTGATTGTACAAATCGGGTGCTCTGAAAAACAGATCCGCAACGCATTTCAACCTGCACGCAATAAAGCTTCAGAACAGCCAAAAGAAAAGGAGAACTCCATAAGGATGGTTTTTCTACCCTATGTTGGTGGTGTGTCCTTTGAGATTGGCAGGCTGTACAAGAAATATCAAATAAAATGTGTCTTCCGTCCTCCAGCGCGATTGAAAACTGTGCTGGGTTCCGTTAAAGACAACCTGGGTCTAAGGAGACCAGGGATATATAAAATCCCGTGCCAGTGTGGGAAATCATACACTGGCCAGACGTGTCGCACTGTTGAGGATAGATGTGGTGAACATAAAAGTCACACCAGATTGGGTCAGCCATAAAGGTCTGCAGTGGCTGAACGCTGTCATGACACGGGACAAAGAAAGACAAAATTTTTTTTTGTCGGCTTCCACGTACTGGGACTTGTATTGAATCATATTTTTTCCTTTCTTTTCTTATATATCAGCTATAAGTAAACTGAATGAGCTATAAACCAAAGACACCGTCAAAGGCGAATTAACGAGTTGTTTTGTGGCAAGGATAATGTTTTGATACATTGTTAACTATCTGTATGCAACAAAGTAAGAAATAAGCTCTTAAATTTATTAATTCAGGTATCTTCGCCCTCTTCGTTTCTGGAAGTGATAGCGTACGGACGTATGCTTGGATTCGTCGTACAAGCATAGTTAAAAATGTGTATTTTAACCGTTCATTAAAAGTATTATAAAAATTTATTAGAAAAGGAATATTTATTCGCATGACTATAAGTTCAACTCCTATGTGTTCATAATTTCACTCTCCACCGAGGTCCTGGCATCAAGAGGTTCGGTGCAGACAAGAATAATTAACGCCGTACCTGGGGGAGCGTTCCTGCATCGACACTGTCACACTCAAGACTACACACAATGGACTTAATGTAAAGGTAACAACTGAGACATGATAGGTAACTATTGAACTTAGTTTACTTATACTAAAAATGTTGTGCTTCGTGTGTTTGAGAACTTACAGACAGACTGACAATTTCAATGGTTGCGGTGATTATTTGGTACCGCACACTACTGGAAGCAACAGGACGTAATGCAAATTATGTTTTTGACCTTGAATGTAATAATATACAAGGTCTGTTGATGTTAGTATCAGGTAAAGTTCACCCAAAATTGTGCACAGATCCGTAAATTACCTTCAACATTTTCTCAACTATTCTTTCCAATCAATTTTTCCGATTATTCAAGTAATTATTAATCCATTTTAATTTACACATACCTATTCAATGGCGACCGTTTAAAGGACGGCGTCGAACGAAATATGAACAGACTTTTCAATTGTTGAGAGAAAAATTTTTGAGATGAATGATTCATTTTATTTTTGCAAGGAACTAATGAAACTTTCATTGTATTTGTTACATGTCCACGAGATTGGGAATGATAAAACCACTGAAGGAGCAAATTAAAATTAAATTCTGCCTACAAACGAGACAAGCCGGGAACGTTGATTTCAGCGGTAAAGGTAAGAAGCTGCTACGCTGTATGCATATACAGGGTGCGTCAAAAAAATGTATACACACTTTGAAGCGTCATAGAAAATTTATTTCTCGTTCTACAATGTTAAATTTCTGGAAATGGAAAGCTTAAAGTCCAATTGGAAAAACAAATGTACTTTGCAAATGTGATTAACGTTCAAACTGGTGGCCTTCAGCATCAATACATTTCTGAGTACGAGTCACCACTGATTCCATACATCGTACCAAAGTGTCCAAAGAGATTCCTGTGCACACCGCCTGAATCTCATTCCAAAGTGTGTCCAGGTTACGTGGTTTACGTTTGTACACCTCATCTTTTACTGTGCCCCATAAGAAGAAATCCAGCGGCGTGAGGTCTGGAGAGCGTGCAGGAAACTCGATTGGTCCAGTGCGTCATATCCACTGGCCTGGCACATTGTGATCCAGATATGCTCGTACGTCCGTATGATAGTGTGGTGGGGCGCCATCTTGTTGGAAATAAAACTCATCATTACCGTATAATGTACGAATGGCAGGGAATATGGAGTCAGCAAGCATTGTTAGGTACGTTTCTCCAGTAACAGTACCTTCAAAGCGGAAAGGCCCAATGAGTCCCCTTGCAGACAAACCACACCACACATTTACACCAGGCATATTCACAGCCTTTTCAACTGTAATGTGAGGATTATCTTCAGCCCAGTACACACAATTGTGCCTATTGACAGTCCCATTGAGTTTGAATTGGGCTTCATCCGACCAAATTATGTTATCTATAAATCCCTGTTCACGTCTCACCATCTCCTGAACCCATTCACAAAATTCTAACCTTTGATCTGGATCGTCGTCACTTAGGTGTTGCACCAGCCTTGGAATGTACACACGAAACTTGCCTTTAGAATGCGTAGCACACTACTAGCACTTACATTACTCTCACGTGCCTCCTGCCTTGAAGATTTTTGAGGCGAACGCTGAAACAGTTTCAAGACCGCAGTTGTGGAACCATCACTTGTAGCTGTACGAGGTCGCCCGATCGACCTTTATGCACATCACACACTGTTCCATGAATTTCGAATTTGTCTCGTAGACATGTAATTGTTAACCTTGAAGGTGGTTCTGTACCATACTCACTTCTCCACTGTCTTCGAACCGCAGTTATATTCTCAAACTTCCAGTACCACTTAATTATCTGCTTCCGCGCTTCAAAGCTCAAACGCACGTCCGCCATGTTGCAGTTACTTCCTTGCCAGTGCTGCCACCTGTTGTAGAATCATAACATTACTTTCTCACAGACATTTAACCTTGTAGAATGGGAAATAAATTGTCTATGACAGTTCAAAGTGTGTATACATCTTTTTAACGCACCCTGTATATGGCCGCGCTTGACACCGTCTCTCTGGCAGTAGGTAATCTCTCTTCCTTCCAATTAATATCCTTTACGGAAAGTACGTTTCTACAGAAAAGACGAAAATTTGTACAAAGTCATCCTTAAAGTGTAATGTAAGTCATTTAAATTCTATAAGACTGTGTCAAATAATAAAATAAATGGTTCAAATGGCTCTGAGCACTATGGGACTTAACTGCTGAGGTCATCAGTCCCCTAGAACTTAGAACTAATTAAATCTAACTAACCTAAGGACATCACACACATCCATGCCCAAGGCAGGATTCGAACCTGCGACCGTAGCGCTCGCGCAGTTCCAGACTGTAGCGCCTAGAACCGCTCGGCCACTTCGGCCGGCGTCAAATAATAACCAGGTTCATTAGTGAATACGCAACTGAGCCTACTTTAACTGAAAAGTACCGACACAGACAAAATTTCATTTTTGAAAAATTTTATTCATAATTTTGTTAAAAACTATATACAATGGAGTAAAAGGAAATGGACATTGTTGAAAATTCATTAAAAATACAATTTGAAATAAAATGTTATGTGCCTGGGGCTTCCCGTCGGGTAGACTGGTCGCCTGGTGCAAGTCTTTTTAGTTGATGCCACTTCGGCAACTTGCGTGTCGATGGGGACGATATGATGATGAAGACAGCACAACACCCAGTCCCTGAGGGGAGAAAATCTCCAACACAGACGGGAAGCGAACCCAGGCCCCTTTGCAGGGCATTATGCCGCGCTGGCCACTCGGCTATCGAGGCGGACCCAAAATGCAACATGCCAAGATGTCGGAAATCCAGTCTTGGCAACAGTTGGTGATAACGCGCCAACTCGTGAACTGGCCGATGGTAACCTAAACAACAAGGTTGGCGTCCCCTTATCAATAAATGATGACACTGGTAATTTAACTAATCATGATGTCACTTTTTCGACGCTCGATGAGACACTTTTCCAGTTCTCATAAACATTTTTTTCAAACAGTGAAACTGAAGGGCGTGACAGCGAAAATTCCTTTGATTACCTGCTCACGACTTCGCGAACGCAAGGACTGGTAAAAAAGTTCGTAAAAACAATGTAAATATTAGTGATACACACAGTTTGACACAACTCGTGCAACAAATAACACAACAGTTTACAAAATAACAGGAATTTCAGGAAAATGAAACACAATAACTTAAGGGTATGACACAGCAGTTCACAAAACATAAGGGAAATATAGGACAACAGATTACACAGCAAAACAGGTATTTAACGATTTCAAAAATGGTATTAGTTGACAGTTCAGTGAGGTGAGCAAAACTACACGCTCTGTATTATCTGACGAACTATCCGGGAAGTTAACAGAGCTAGGTAAACAACTAAAACAAGAAATATTTACCGACATATCCCGCAATATAAATACGTTAACGGAAAGAGTATCGTCCGCAAACGATAAACAGGTGAGTTACAAAACCTTAGTGAAGCAGATTCTCAAATTCAGGAGACGCAATCCCAAGTGGATTCGTTGGTAAAAAATGTGACGGACGGAGTCAGCGAGCAGCAAGACGTGTGCGAAAACTTACCTACAGAAGTAGAAACGTTAAGTCTAAGAGAGGACCTGTTAAGTTTAGAGTCAAAATTTGCCAAAAAAAAAAACAGATAGATATGTGCAGATGTAAAGGAAGTAATTGAAAAAGCTGAAGCTGGGATGCTGGATAAGGGCAGCACCCTTGCTGAAAAGGTAATGTCAGAGTGGAAGATTTATGTAGATACAGTAGAAGAAGATCTAAAAGAGAAAGAAAGTCAATTTCTAACTAAAATAGATTCAGTTTTAAAGAAAGCACGAGAAAGGTTACGAGGTAGTATTGCTGCTAAAACTATTGACGTTCTAAAAAACATTTGGCAGAAAACAAACCCATACTTTTAGAGAAGTTAAATCCTTTCACTGGTTACCCACAATACGTGGCTAACCCGTCGAAGGAAAATAGCGAAGCCTGAAGAATACAGCAACACTTGCCGGCAGCTGTACCTGTCGAGCAAGCGCAGTTGCCATGCGCTACGCCACAAACGAACATAAACACGCCTGTCATTGACAGCGAGGCGTGTTTGTCAACATTATTTGCAGATGAAGGAGCAATACCATGAACAGTCTGAGAGACCCTATCTGGATTAATATTGTTCTGAGGCCGTACAAGAGTGACTCAGACGTGAAGTGTTCAGCCCAGCTCCATTCAATAGCAAACATGGAAGCTTAAGGGGCTATTTTGCAAAATATTTGAATAAAACCAGATACTGGACGAACCCGGTATCTCAAGTAGACGCGCTGAAAATTTTAAAGAGCCGTCTTCCTCCCCACATTAGGGAAAAACTCATTACCATTCCGGAATACGACACCTAATATTTCCTACCTGTACTGGACTCAATAGATTTTATATACGAAGAGAGGCCAGTACAACCCAAGCCTGTTAATACGCAGATAGTGCCACAGAGATTTACGGACCAGCAAGTGAACAACGTATTCGTTGTACAACACGGATGGCAACGTTTCTCCACACAGACCTATGGTAACGGCAACGGTAATCACAACAGCAATGGCAAAAACCGTAAATTCAAGGGCGGGTATAAAAGAAATGGGAAAAAGTTTAACAAAAGAAACGCCAACAGGCAAGTAGCATATGGCCAGCCTGTACAATATGTACAGACACAAGCTACTGGCAATAAACAGCCGGTCGCTTGGCAAAAACAAAATACCAGACAGCCGAATAATCCACAGACAGCGGAATTCGGCCAGCAATCGCGGTGGTCTAGCGGTTATAGGCGCTCAGTCCGGAACCGCGCGACTGCTACGGTCGCAGGTTCGAATCCTGCCTCGGGCATGTATGTGCGTGATGTCCTTAGGTTAGTTAGGTTTAAGTAGTTCTAAGTTCTAGGGGACTGATGACCACAGATGTTTAGTCCCATAGTCCTCAGAGCCATTTGAACCATTCCATTTTTTTTTTTTTTTTTTTTTTGAGCCATCGGCCAGAAAAGTAACGCACATATGCCCAATAACACGAAAAGGCAAAGAGAATTTGAGTCGAGAGTCACACAGGGTACTAACTGGCGTAATCAAACACTAATAGTCCATACGGTAGAAGTTACGCCTAACCAAGAGACTGAAGCCACCGTGACGCTGGAAAACTTAAGCCGGTCACGGTGGGCCCCCGTTATGTGACGTGGGAGGAGAGTATCGGCACGAACTTGATCTACACTTGCTTCATCAAATACGATCAAGGTAGCGATGTGAAAGATGATCTGTACCAAAGTAATGAGGATACACAGGAAAACTTGACAGAGGTTAAGTACAAGCTACTATTAAAGCCAAAATATTTTACCTTGATGTACCCATTGTGCTTGACACAGGTGCTACGACTAATTTGATGTCACAGGGATTTTTTCAAGAACTGGAGAAACATAGGCATATACCTACACTGACCTTGCGAAATTGCAAGTTACAAACTGCGACTGGTCAGAGATCGAAAGGAGTCAAGTTACAAGCCTTAATTCCCGTCCAATTAGGACAGTTTTGTGTACGATGCAATTTTTTGATAGTAGAGAAATTAACAGTTGGCTGTTTAATCTGTGTGGATACATTTAGGACATGTTTTTGTTGTGGTCTTCAGTCCTGAGACTGGTTTGATGCAGCTCTCCATGCTGCTCTATCCTGTGCAAGATTCTTCATCTCCCAGTACTTACTGCAGCCTACATCCTTCTGAATCTGCTTAGTGTATTCATCTCTTGGTCTCCATCTACGATTTTTACCCTCCACGCTGCCCTCCAATACTAAATTGGTGATCCCTCGATGTCTCAGAACATGTCCTACCAACCGACCCCTTCTTCTAGTCACGTTGTGCCACAAGCTCCTCTTCTCCCCAATTCTATTCAATACCTCGTCATTAGTTATGTGATCTACCCATCTAATCTTCAGCATTCTTCTGTAGGACCACATCTCGAAAGCTTCTATTCTCTTCTTGTCTAAACTATTTATCGTCCGCGTTTCACTTCCATACATGGCTACACTCCATACAAATACTTTCAGAAACGACTTCCTGACATTTAAATCTATACTCGATGTTGACAAATTTTTCTTCTTCAGAAACGCTTTCCTTGCCATTGTTAGTCTACATTTTATATCCTCCCTACTTCAACAGTCATCAGTTATTTTGCTCCCCAATAGTAAACCTCCTTTACTACTTTAAGTGTCTCATTTCCTAATCTAATTCCATCGGCATCACCCGACTTAATTCGACTACATTCCATTATCCTCGTTTTGCTTTTGTTGATGTTCGTCTTATACCCTCCTTTCAAGACACTGTCCATTCCGTTCAACTGCTCTTCCAAGTCCTTTGCTGTCTCTGACAGAATTACATTTACATCTACATCTACATTTATACTCCCCAAGCCACCCAACGGTGTGTGGCGGAGGGCACTTTACGTGCCACTGTCATTACCTCCCTTTTCTGTTCCAGTCGCTTATGGTTCGCGGGAAGAACGACTGTTTGAAAGCCTCCGTGCGCGCTCGAATCTCTCTAATTTTACATTCGTGATCTCCTCGGGAGGTATAAGTAGGGGGAAGCAATGTATTCGATACCTCATCCTGAAACGAACCCTCTCGGAACCTGGCGAGCAAGCTACACCGCGATGCAGAGCGCCTCTCTTGCAGAGTCTGCCACTTGAGTTTGCTAAACATCTCCGTAACGCTATCACGGTTACCAAATAACCCTGTGACGAAACGCGCCGCTCTTCTCTGGATCTTCTCTATCTCCTCCGTCAACCCGATCTGGTACGGATCCCACACTGATGAGCAATACTCAGGTATAGGTCGAACGAGTGTTTTGTAAGCCACCTCCTTTGCTGATGGACTACATTTTCTAAGGACTCTCCCAATGAATCTCAACCTGGTACCCGCCTTACCAACAATTAATTTTATATGATCATTCCACTTCAAATCGTTCCGCAACCATACTCCCAGATATTTTACAGAAATAACTGCTACCAGTGTTTGTTCCGCTATCATATAATCATACAATAAAGGATCCTTCCTTCTATGTATTCGCAATACATTACATTTGTCTATGTTAAGGGTCAGTTGCCACTCCCTGCACCAAGTGCCTATCCGCTGCAGATCTTCCTGCATTTCGCTGCAATTTTCTAATGCTGCAACTTCTCTGTATACTACAGTACAGCATCATCCGCGAAAAGCCACATGGAACTTCCGACACTATCTACAAGGTCATTTATATATATTGTGAAATATGTCATCGGTGAACCTCAAAGTTTTCATTTCTTCTCCATGGATTTTAATACCTACTCCGAACTTTGCTTTTGTTTCCTTTATTGCTTGCTCAATATACAGATTGAATAACATCGGGGATAGGCTACAAACCTGTCTCACTCCCTTCCCAACCATTGCTTCCCTTTCATACTCTTCGTCTCTTATAACTGGCATCTGGTTTCTGCACAAATTGTAAATAGCCTTTCGCTCCCTGTATTTTACCCCTGCCACCCTTAGAAATTGAAAGAGAGTAATCCAGTCAACATTGTCAAAAGCTTTCTCTAAGTCTACAAATGCTAGAAACGTAGGTTTGCCTTCCCTTAATCTATTTCCTAAGATAAGTCCTAGGGTCAGTATTGCCTCACGTGTTCCAACATTTCTACTGAATCCAAACTGATCTTCCCCGAGGTCGGCTTCTACCAGTTTTTCCATTCGTCTGTAAATAATTCGTGTTAGTATTTTGCAGCTGTGACTTATTAAACTGATAGTTAGGTAATTTTCACATCTGTCAACATCTGCTTTCTTTGGGATTGGAATTATTAGATTCTTCTTGAAGTCTGAGGGTATTTCGCCTGTCTCATACATCTTGCTCACCAGATGGTAGAGTTTTGTCAGGACTGGCTCTCAACAAGGCTGTCAGTAGTTCTAATGGAATGTTGTCTACTCCGGGGGTCTTGTTTCGACTCAGGTCTTTCAGTGCTCTGTCAAACTCTTCACGCAATATCATATCTCCCATTTCATCTTCATCTACATCCTCTTCCATTTCCATAATATTGTCCTCAAGTACATCGCCCTTGTATAGACCCTCTATATACTCCTTCCACCTTTCTGCTTTCCCTTCTTTGCTTAGAACTGGGTTTCCATCAAAGCTCTTGATATTCATGCAAGTGGTTCTCCTTTCTCCAAAGGTCTCTTTAATTTTCCTGTAGGCAGTATCTATCTTACCCCTAGTGAGATAAGCCTCTACATCCTTACATTTGTCCTCTAGCCCTCCCTGTTTAGCCATTTTGCGCTTTACTGTCGATCTCATTTTTGAGACGTTTGTATTCCTTTTTGCCTGCTCATTTACTGCATTTTTATATTTTCTCCTTGCATCAGTTAAATTCAATATTTCTTCTGTTACTCAAGGATTTCTACTAGCCCTCGTCCTTTTACCTACTTGATCCTCTTCTGCCTTCACTACTTCATCCCTCAGAGCTACCCATTCTTCTTCTACTGTATTTCTTTCCCCCATTCCTGTCAATCGTTCCCTTATGCTCTCCCTGAAACTCTGTACAACCTCTGGTTCTTTCAGTTTATCCAGGTCCCATCTCCTTAAATTCCCACCTTTTTGCAGTTTCTTCAGTTTTAATCTACAGTTCATAACCAATAGATTGTGGTCAGAGTCCACATCTGCCCCTGGAAATGACTTACAATTTAAAACCTGGCTCCTAAATCTCTGTCTTACCATTGTATAATCTGTCTGGTACCTTTTAGTATCTCCAGGCTTCTTCCATGTATACAACCTTCTTTCTGCGCAAAATTCTACCAGGCGGCTTCCTCTTTCATTTCTTAGCCCCAATCCATATTCACCTACTATGTTTCCTTCTCTCCCTTTTCCTACTCTTGAATTCCGGTCACCCATGACTATTAAATTTTCGTCTCCCTTCACCACCTGAATAATTTCTTTTATCTCATCATACAATACATCAATTTCTTCATCATCTTCAGAGCTAGTTGCCATATAAACTTGTACTACTGTAGTAGGCGTGGGCTTCGAGTCTATCTTGGCCACAATAATGCGTTCACTATGCTGTTTGTAGTAGCTTACCCGCACTCCTATTTTTTTATTCATTATTAAACATTAATTTAGGATGTACCAAATACAAATTGATATAGGCAAGGTCCAATGTCATTTCGCAGTAAATAACCAATTATTTGCAATAGATTTAATCAGGGGAAGAACTGATAGACGTAAACTGAAGCTACTCATGAGTTTGACGTTCAAGTGGTAAATCCCACAGTCATGTTTATCAACACATATAACAACGAACAGTCGGCAAGAGAAGAGGTAAACGTCGATACAGTAAGTACGAAGGTAAGTGAATCAAAGTGCTTGTCTCACGAACAGCAAGCGGAACTTAGGGTAGTGATACTTGCTTATTCATAAGTATTTGAAAAAAGACCAGGTATCATTAAGGTTTTTGTGTACAAAACTGAAGTCTATCCTCACGAAACTTTTTGCTCTACTTCATACCCTATACCATGGACAAAGTGGGAAGCAGTAAGAAAAGAGATTAACAGGATGCTTGAATGGGGCATAATACAACCAATATCTTCCCCTTATTGTAGTCCTATTTTGGCCGTGAGTAACATTAATAAGATCATTGTACCAGTACGAACACGTCCAGACAGTTGAGAGGAACAGCTTATGAAATTCCATGATGCTAAGTTTTTTACTATAATCGATCTTCGGTCCTCTTATTGGCAAATAAAACTACATGAATAAAGTCGGAAGCAGTGTGCGATTTGCAGGGGGGGATGGGGGGGATTTCCCCCCCTCTGCATCAGACCATCCCCTCCTCTGGTTTTAGTTTATGCATCCCAACCCTAGGATGTTTATTTCCCACGCACTGGAGTAAAACTTTACACATAATTTAAATTTGTGGAGCCGAACACTGAAAGTTTTTAATAAGTCTTACTATTAATACTATTAATATGTTTCAGTTTTCTATCATCAGAATAACTACAGCTTTTCACAAATGTGCCTCTACTTTTTGAATTCCCCTCGTATGCCTGTATATAGATGATTTTCTAAATAAGCTTTACCTATAATGTACTTTTAAAGATATAACAAGGGATGGCCTTTCTGATAGTGCATACGCGTGAATAGTGAGTCTCGGCATTAACATCTATTTATAAATAGCTGTTTAACCATGCGTAACGCCATTGTCCAAGCTAGTAACATACATAATTCTACTAACCCCTTAAGACATCCCCCCCCCCCCCCCCCCCACTGGTAAAAGCACAAATCGCACCTTGGTCGGAAGTATACAGCCTTTGTATGTGGGGGCAGGAGCTTCGAATTTCAAGTATTACCATTTGGACTGAACGTAAGTGCAGGTGTATTTATCTCTGCTCTAGACAAAGTGCTTGGACCAAACGTTTGAGTAAGGTAACAGTATTCACAGTCGCCACACCCACTTGGGTAGAACACTTAAGATTAATTGAACAAGTATTGAACCGCTTTTCTGAACATAGAGTAACAACGAATCTCAAGAAATCTACTTTCGGACAAGAAAAGGTAAATTTTTTAGGACACATAATCTCTTTGGAAGGCATGCTGCCAGACCCTAAAAAGATTGATGCCATTAGGAACTGTCCTGATCAAGGTTTCTCCAGCCTTCAGCCGGGTGGTAACGTTGATGTATCCCAACGTTTTGGGAAGTGTCATACTACCCATCTTCTGGCAAAGTGTCGAGATTCTTGGAGAGCGGGCTACTTACACGCGCGGACCCCCCCACCCCCCACCCCGCTCCACTACTCCTCGGGTGGCTGCGGTGGTCCGGCCGCGGGCTCGCGGTGGTGGGGGAAAGCGACCACCCCCGGCGGCCGTGTTCGGCTCTCGGTGTGGACATTCTGTGTGCGGCGGAGGACGCTGGCGGGCGCGCTCCCCACCGATTGCCGCTATCGCAGGGTTCCATACTGCGCTTAGTTGGTGTCCTTCATACTTGTTGACCAGGTTGTCGTGAATCTTTATTTCTAGGGATTCTTTGATAATACTTTCCCAGAAGCCAGATGCTCGGTGCAGCACCTTCGCATTTTCGAAGCTGAAGGTGTGTTCTTCTTTTATGCTGTTTTCTGCTATGACTGATTTTCTCTGTGTGTCCTAGTCGCACACATCTGATATGTTCTTCACAGCTTTTAGCTATATAGAACTGTGTTTGTCCAATGCACTGTTTTCCGCATTTATATGCGATGCTGTATATTCCTTGCGTGTTAAGCTTCAGAGGGTCTTTGGCAAAACCTAGGAGCCCACTGGTCTTCGGTGGCGGGCGGAGAACTGTTTTGATATTGTGTTTGTCCAAAAGTCGTGCAATTTTGGCCGAGAGCGAACCCACGTACGGAAGAAACGCGAGTCGTTTGTCTTCTTCTTCTTCTTCTTCTTCTTCTTCTGGGATAGTCACTGCTTCTTTCTTCCATTTTAGCGCTCTGTGTATCTGCGTTTCGCTGTAGCCATTTTGGAGGAAGACCTCCCTCAGGTGTTGCACCTCGGATGGTAGGATGTCTTTGTCGCAGAGGGGGCGCGCCCTATGTACCAGGGTGGTCAGCACTGTCTGTCTTTGCGCTGGACGGTGGCAGCTTGTTGCACGAAGGTATAGGTCCGTGTGTGTGTCTTCTTCCTATGCACTGTATGGCCTAGTGAACCATCTACCTTCCTCTTAATTAGTATGCCAACGAAGGGGACGCATCGATTTTCGTCCATTTCCATCGTAAATTTGAATTTCGGATGGATGCTTTTGAGGTGCTCCAGAAACGCATCTAGAGGCTGTCTGCCATGCCCCCACACGTTAAAAGTGTCATCAACATGGAAGAAGGAGTGCTTTGGTTTCTATCTAGCGGTTTGAAGAGCCGGCTCCTCGAAATGTTCCATATAGAGGTTTGCAATCGCTGGAGCCAGTGGGGAACCCAAGGCGACACCCTCGATCTGCTAGAAGGATTCCCTCTTGCACTGAAAGTAGGTGGTTGTCAGTGAGTATTCGAAAAGGCTGACTATATGTGGTTCAAAGTGCTGAGCTAAAAGTGCCAAGGAGTCTTTAAGGGGTACTTTCGTGAAGAGAGACATCACGTCAAAGCTCACGAGTAGGTCTTCCCTTTGTAGTCGCATGTCCCTGCGTACTTTACCCAATTCGGTTGAGTTTTCTCACATGGTGGCTGCAGTGTCCCACAAGAGGTTTGAGTAGCGTTGTTAGGTATTTTGCTAGTCCGTAGCTGTGAGAGTTGATGGTGTCCAAAACCGGTCTCAGAGGCACCCCTTCATTATGGATCTTGGGGAATCCATAAAGGCGTGGGATCGCTGCCGCTCTGGCGTGTAGCCGCTTCTTCATTGGCTGAGGTAAGTCAGATTTCTTCAGCAGAGCTATCGTCCTTCTAGTCATCATCAGGATTGCGTCCTTCTTCGGCCTCTAGTAGGCCTCGTCTTGTAGCAGCAGATTTATTTTCTGCCGGTACTCGTCGGTGCTTCATAGCACTGTTGCGTTCCCTTTGTCCGCTGGTAGGATCGTTATATCAGGGTTGTCTCTAAGGGACTGCAGAGCTGCTCGTTCTTCCGCACTTATGTTATTGTTAGGCAATCGAGATCTGTCGATTATTCTGCAGACTTCCCATCTGACTTCCTCTGTTTCCTCCTTTGGAAGCCCTCGTATTGCTTCTTCCTCGTTGCTAATAATGTCGCGTCTTGGGATCGTTCAGGGGATGAAGGCCGTCCTTTTTTGAGGACCGCGATTGTGCCAGCTTCCAGTCCTTTTCCCGTCAAATTAACCGTGGCTCTGGTGTCATTCATCTCCTTGTCCGCCATCTGAGTACCGGCTAGTCTGCCGAATTTGCCGAGCTGTTTAGCTGCACAGCCCCGTTTCTGCACCTCGCTGTTGGAATACGTGCTGCAGTCGGCCCGTTCCGGTAGATACGCTGGTAATGTCCTTGCCAGTTGTAGGTGACATGTGAGGAGGGTGCGCGGATTCCTGTCAAGCTTCTTCCGAGTGAAATTATTGCGCTCCTTTACTAAGGCCATGCCTGCTCCTCGTAATATCCAGTCGGTCTTCTTCGATTTTACTGGGTGTCGAATCACCGCAAACTTTGGTGAGATGTTCCCGTCTCGACAAGGTTGTAGAAAAGTCAGTGTGCTGAGAAGTTTCGCTTTCCTGGTGCGTTCCTTCTGCAGCCGTTTAAAGCTGCAGCCTCCACGTAGAGGTGTCGCATATGTGACTGTAGGCTTCATCAGCAGTATACGCCGGGAAAGCCTACAGTCACATACAGGAACTGTCCTGTTCCTCAAAACAATAGGCAGTTAAAGACATACTCGGGCCTAGACTCATTTTTCAGGAAAGTCATCCCTAACCAACTTATGTACAGTGATGCTTTACTCAATCCTCTCCGGAAAAACAGACCTTGGTTATGGGATAAGCAATGTCAAAGCGATTTTGAGAACATCAAACAAGCCTTATTAAATGCTACTATTTTATTTCAAGCAGACAAGAAGGATTTTTGCTTCTTCTTAAAGATTGGATGCATGCCTTTTTCAAATGGTAGAAGAAGAGGGAAGAGGGAAAATTCATACCTAAAGTAATTAGCTTCGCCATCCACACCTTATCCGAAGGTGAAAGTTCATATTCAGTTACAGATTTGGAGGGTTTGGCTGTAATTTGGTTCCTTAAAAAGTTTGAATATTTCCATTGCGGTAAACACACAAAAGTATACTGTGACCATCAGTCCCTATCGTTTTGTTAACTTGTAAATTGCTACTCCAACGGATAGCCAGGCGGTGTATGTATCTTCAAGAATTCTATTTCGAAATAGTTTACATAAAAGGAAACCAGAACATAATAGCCGATGCTCTTTATCGATTACCAAAAGGCTTATAGGAATTTAACGATCTTTTAGAGCAGGGGGGTGAAATAGGAGCTATGTTGATAAAAGACAAAACACTCTGACCATACTGTGTCCACATGTGTAAACACATGGAGCAATTACAGCAGGAAGACACACGCTGGAGTAAGGTAATAACGAAACTTGTGCAAAACCGCGATGAAAAGTTAAAAAGGTTTTTCACTATTCACAAATGTGTTCTGTTCCATAGGAACCATCCCGAACAAGAAAAATGGCGTGTGTTTGCCAGAGGAATACGTGGATGATTTTATCTTGTAGACACACAATACTTAGGGCCACTATGGCACTACAAAGTGCACTGACAAAACAGATAAATGTTATTTCCTCATCCTTATACGAAGAGTACTACAGGTGGTAAGAAAGTGTAATGACTGCCAGAAAACAAAACATTCTAACATCTCCAAACAGATTGAACTACATCCCACTGTGGCTAAAAAAACCTCTAGAAAAATTATCTTTGGATGTGGCTGGACCTATCCCATAAATAAGGATGGCGTAAAGTATATAGTAGGTCTGTATGATATTTTCACCAAATACGTAAAATTGTATGCTGCACAGAACATTACAGCCAGTTCAACTACAAGACAAATCGAAGAGGATTATTTTGTAAGACTAGGAAAACCAGAAGTCATATTAACAGATAACGCCTCATATTTTGTTGGATGTAAATGGAAAGAGTTTGTAGATTCTAACCGAATCAAACACATTTTAGTATCCAAATTTTTTCCCGAAGCATCCCCAGTAGAAAGGGTGTTTAAGGAATTCAACAGGTTTGTAGGAACCTATATACTTCATAAACATACCAAGAGGATTTCCAACATCCTGCGTGGTGTCTATTTGTTCTAATTCGTGTCTCCCTACCACTTCCGCGCAACGACGCTCTGAGCGTGTTTTTTTAGGGAATTGACTAGTTTGAACCTGGGACCTGTTGCTGGTAAGGAGACGCCAGACACACAGAAGAGTTCAGTGAGACTAGCGATGATATAATCAAATACTTAATGATTTCAGCGTCAGCTCCACTGCACTCCCTGTAAAAGAATCTTAATACTAACTAAATTTAGTGGAAGGGGTTCAAGGATTTACTATTTTTAGTTAGCTGGCAAAATAACGTCGAAAAATCAGTTAAGTTTACCATTGGAATTTTTATTCTACTCACAAAACATTGTTTATGAATTGCACTATTAAAAAAGGAAATATTTTAATACAGAATGATAAAAACCAACTGCGTTCAACAAAAATGTGAACGAATATTCCCCGAATGGGTTTCCAAGTTCTATAATGGATCGAAGGATGACCTATGCCATATCACATCTATAATCTAGGTTTAAGTTAAGTTTCATAAAAGAGAAAACTATCAAAATGGTCTACAGTGACCCTCAATTATCTTTAATTACTTATTTAACTTGTCGTAAATTACAGTGGCTGATGTGGCTTCTCAATAATTATATAACAGAAAAATCATCGCGTTTCAGATTTTAACTTCAAGTAGCAAATGTGAATACCACGAAGCTTAATTGACGATCGACACTAGTCTTACGTAAAAAGGGGATGTAACAGATGAGACTTCTGCAGTTCTGAGTGAAGCCTTATGCGCTGTTATGTGGCATCGCGTGCGTTCATTACCTTGTCGGTGGTTAGACAGCGTCAGGGTCGGCGGGCGGTGCAGCTCCGCACACCTCGCCGTCTCGGAAGCCACACTGTCGAACTTCTCTTTACTACAATTTACCGAAGTTGGTTTAAAAAAAAAGGTATCTGGCTGTGTTTTCAACTGACCAATCAGGGTCTCAATGTAAACTGCCTACAAAAATTCTGTCTACCCAATGAGAAACGTTATACTTTTCGTGGTGGGGCAATGTTTTTAATGTTTGCTACATAACAGAGACGCGTATAGTCCATGCTAAAACTTCCAGCTGGTTTGGCCCTTTTAGTGTTATCGTAAGATCTATACTGTTCTTCTGGAGGGCTCTATCTGTTAACTGTGGGCTGGGGGCTGCTCTTGGCGATCGGCCGGCGATGTAGGTGTCCGTCCCTTATCGTAGGGCCTCCTAGCCTACACGGCTCTGCTCTCGACTTCTGTTCTCGTTTCTCCCCTCGGAACTGCGTCTGTTTCACGGTGGGAAGGTATAACATGCATTCAGGCGTTCTTGTGTTAGTCTGTGGTATTCGATTTGCTCACTCGTTGATCGTATTACTTTGGTTAATTTAATGTCAGGATTTATTTGGAGCTATGTGACATACTGCCGGATTTGCTATCATGTCAGGGTTTTCATGGAAGGTCTTGGATTTGCCTGACACCTTACAGATTAAATATGTCATTCCCTTCTTACAAGTTGTTAACAAACTTCCCCACCAAATGAGCAGATGTTCAGTTGCAAACAGGTAGACGAGTGGGAGAAACCTTTGCCCAAGATACCAAAACCGGAATTATCATTAGATGATAAAATACAACAAGCAGTAATTAACCTTGAAGCCTGGGCTAAATACAGGAAAGGAATTTATGACAGAAAGCTGAAATATACAATACAGTTTTATATAGGACAAAAGGTGTTACTTAGAACACATCCTAAATCCACAAAAATTGGAAAACTGAACCGTAATTGGCAACTACTATACACCGGACCATACATAATTACTAAAATCCCCTACCCGGGAGCATATAGATTGGTACACAGGAACACAGGTAAAGACATGGGCCTATACCCACACAAAGACTTGAGAATATTTATATATTGAAGAAGAGCTGTATACCCCCTAAGTTGTATATACGTATAATAATATTAGATTTAGGTTGCTGAAAAGTCACACTCCAGAATTTATGCTCTTAGTTGTTAGGGAAACTTTTTGTTTGTATTTTTTCTTATATGTCAAATGTGTACACGATAAGATGAGCTGTTGTAACAAGGAAGAATTTTACTTTTGTGTGTCTCGAGACAACGATACTTTAAATACAACGCTTCGCCTTGCGCGTAGCTCAATTGTAAACAAATACATGAACTTGTGAAACGCACGGTAGCGTGCATTGCAGTACACGACTCGCCGTGACGCAAATGGTATCAGTAAAGCTCCTATAATTTATAGGAGCTCTAGGTATCAGAGCGATGCAGCGTATGCGCATTGGGGAGCAAGCTAGTCAACAAACCACAAGAGCGTGCTCGCCACAAAGGCACAGCTGGAAGTGTTGGAGCGCTCAAAACAAACAAACCTGATGAGCTACAGCCCGCACTAGCATTTGTAGAGCCTATCGAATAAATAGAAACATAGAAAATTAAGAGAGAGTCTATCCTACAACTACGACTATCTACGGTACACACACACACACACACACACACACACACACACACACACACACACACACACAAAGATCAGCTAAGCGATTATACACACAGGAAAGGGACGCTAAACTACGAGATATTTACTTAAGCTACACAAATATATATATATACACTCCTGGAAATGGAAAAAAGAACACATTGACACCGGTGTGTCAGACCCACCATACTTGCTCCGGACACTGCGAGAGGGCTGTACAAGCAATGATCACACGCACGGCGCAGCGGACACACCAGGAACCGCGGTGTTGGCCGTCGAATGGCGCTAGCTGCGCAGCATTTGTGCACCGCCGCCGTCAGTGTCAGCCAGTTTGCCGTGGCATACGGAGCTCCATCGCAGTCTTTAACACTGGTAGCATGCCGCGACAGCGTGGACGTGAACCGTATGTGCAGTTGACGGACTTTGAGCGAGGGCGTATAGTGGGCATGCGGGAGGCCGGGTGGACGTACCGCCGAATTGCTCAACACGTCGGGCGTGAGGTCTCCACAGTACATCGATGTTGTCGTCAGTGGTCGGCGGAAGGTGCACGTGCCCGTCGACCTGGGACCGGACCGCAGCGACGCACGGATGCACGCCAAGACCTTAGGATCCTACGCAGTGCCGTAGGGGACCGCACTGCCACTTCCCAGCAAATTAGGGACACTGTTGCTCCTTGGGTATCGGCGAGGACCATTCGCAACCGTCTCCATGAAGCTGGGCTACGGTCCCGCACACCGTTAGGCCGTCTTCCGCTCACGCCCCAACATCGTGCAGCCCGCCTCCAGTGGTGTCGCGACAGGCGTGAATGGAGAGACGAATGGAGACGTGTCGTCTTCAGCGATGAGAGTCGCTTCTGCCTTGGTGCCAATGATGGTCGTATGCGTGTTTGGCGCCGTGCAGGTGAGCGCCACAATCAGGACTGCATACGACCGAGGCACACAGGGCCAACACCCGGCATCATGGTGTGGGGAGCGATCTCCTACACTGGCCGTACACCACTGGTGATCGTCGAGGGGACACTGAATAGTGCACGGTACATCCAAACCGTCATCGAACCCATCGTTCTACCATTCCTAGACCGGCAAGGGAACTTGCTGTTCCAACAGGACAATGCACGTCCGCATGTATCCCGTGCCACCCAACGTGCTCTAGAAGGTGTAAGTCAACTACCCTGGCCAGCAAGATCTCCGGATCTGTCCCCCATTGAGCATGTTTGGGACTGGATGAGGCGTCGTCTCACGCGGTCTGCACGTCCAGCACGAACGCTGGTCCAACTGAGGCGCCAGGTGGAAATGGCATGGCAAGCCGTTCCACAGGACTACATCCAGCATCTCTACGATCGTCTCCATGGGAGAATAGCAGCCTGCATTACTGCGAAAGGTGGATATACACTGTACTAGTGCCGACATTGTGCATGCTCTGTTGCCTGTGTCTATGTGCCTGTGGTTCTGTCAGTGTGATCATGTGATGTATCTGACCCCAGGAATGTGTCAATAAAGTTTCCCCTTCCTGGGACAATGAATTCACGGTGTTCTTATTTCAATTTCCAGGAGTATATATATATATATATATATATATATATATATATATATACTTAAGTATTGAAAGTACACGCGCTAATGATATTTGATAGACGAGAAAAGTCTTGTTGAAGGTAAAAAAGCATGTACGTGTAAATGGCAAACTGTATAAGAGGTCGCATCAAGCCTCTAATACGCTTTATCTTTCAGATTTATAAGGTAAATAGAGATGCACACATGACATGAAATAAGTTTTGTGATAACACGACTGCACACTGAAATGAATGAATACATGGTTGAATATATGAAGAAAGTATTAGTAGCCGTAGAGCCACTACATACTCATCTATGAAGATTTAGTTTTAAGTTAGTATTAAGTTTTTTCTTCCAGGAAACGATGCATCGACACGTCCTAAAGTAAGGAAAGATAAACGCTATAAATGCTTTTAGAGTATAAACATAAGAAAGGACCGCACCGCAAGTAAATGTAGTTATAAGTTTATGATACGTTTGAATGAGATACTGTGAAAGTACGTGAAGAAGAAAACAGTTGCAGTACGTCACATATCACGATGGTGAACTAAGGTTGAGTACTACCAAATAATGAAGGAGTCGAAACCTAACTACTATAAGCATCGAATACGCATGAAAGCGTCAAGCAACTGAATTACAGTGAAATTTTTATGCACGTTAGCTACTTAAGTATTGATGATACAACTCTGTAAACCTCAACACATCAAATGGTTATCCTTTATACAATGAACATAACAAGTAAATATTGAGCTGCACTTTTAAACACTGAATAAGTATTTGATACGATTGGTATCGTCAGATTTTAGTTGTGCTTAGAAACAACAAACTATTTTGTTCTTGGGATCACAGTTAAGTCTATTAAGGAGACGTAACTGAGCTCATAAATGCCTTTCCGTGGAATTTCCAAAACCTTGTAGTGTGTAGGTCCTTCCTAGAGAATGCTAGAGGGGCGGGGCCATGCGTAGATATCTGAGTGGTACGTAGTATCTGTTGTAGTAACTATTGTTTACTTCTTTGATTCTTTTTGAATTGATAAATATGCTCCGACAACAAGTCACTGTAAATAGATATGTCAATATAAGCCATAAATCAAAACAGAATCTATTACTGAATGAATGTTATATGAACCTTGTATAACCAAACGAGGGTAAAATGTGTACTCATATAATTCGAATCGAATAATGTAACGAACACGAAATCTGACAAAATGTACTAAAACCAAATGACAGGTAATGACCCTGTATATAAAAAGGGGAGAGAATATGTTACAGACTGTTATGTATATGAGCGACGATAATGGCATGTCAGCAAATGAATAGGATAAGTGTATTTTGTAATTGTATTTGTATTTTATTATGTTATGTGTGCAGTATGTGGAAAGGACACTACGGAAATATTGTGTACTGTTACTGTATGAGAGATGCTCAAAAACAAAGCGCAAAAACATACGAAACCTAGCTGCAAGTAGAAAGTACCAGAGCTCCAAGCACTAATAGAAAGCACTGATGCTCAAATGGTTACAGGCACTGAAAGTTGGCTAAAGCCAGAGATAAGCTCAGCCGAAATTTTTGCGAAGAATGTAACGGTGTTCCGAAAGGATAGGCTAAACACGGTTGACGGTGGCGTGTTTGTTGCTGTTAGAAGTAGTTTATTCTTGTCACGAAATTGAAGTAGATAGTTCCTGTGAGTTATTATGGGCAGAGGTCATTCTTGACAACCGGAATAAAATAATAATTGGATCCTTTTACCGACCTCCCAATTAAGACGATACAGTTGCTGAAAGGTTCAAAGAAATCTTGAGTTTCATTCCAAACATGTACCCGACTCTTACGATTATGGTGACTTTAATTTACCCTCGATATGCTGGCGGAAATACATGTTTAATTCCTGAGGTACGCATAAAACACCATCCGAAATTATGCTAAACGCATTCTCCGAAAATTATTTCGAGGAGTTAGTTCATGAGCCCACGAGAATAGTAAACGGTTTTGAATACACACTAGACCTCTTAGCAACAAATAATCCTGAGTTAATAACGAGCATCAAAACGGATACAGAGATTAGTAAACACAGGGTTGTCGTAGCGAGATTGAATATTATAACCCCCAAATCCTCCAAAAATAAACGAAAAATATACCTATTCAAAAAAAGCATATAAAAATTCACTTGAAGCCTTCCTGAGAGACAATCTCCACTCCTTCCAAATTAATAAGTGTAGACCAGATGTGGCTTGAATTCAGAGAAATGGTATCGATAGCAATTGAGAGATTTATATCAAATAAATTAACAAACGACGGAGGTGATCCTCCTTGGTACACAAAACGGGTCAGAACACTAACAAGCCAAATTTAAACAGACGCAAAATCCCCAAGACTGGAGATCTTTTACAGAAGCTCAAAATTTAGGCCGGACTTCAGTGCGAGATGCTTATAACAGTTTCCACAACGAAACTTTGTCTCAAAACCTGGCAGAAAATCCAAAAAGATTCTGGTCGTTTGTGAAGTATGTTAGCGACAAGAAACAATCAATGCCTTCTCTGCCCGATAGCAATGGAGATACTACCGAAGACAGTGCTGCCAAAGCAAAGTTACCAAACACAACCTTCCGAAATGCCTTCACAAAAGAGCACGAAGTAAATATTCCATAATTCGAGTGAAGAACAGCTGCCAACATAAGTAACGGAGAAGTAAATATCCTCGGAATAGTGAAGCAACTTAAATCATTTAATAAAAGCGAGTCTTGTGGTCCAGACTGTATACCAATTAGGTTCCTTTCAGAGTATGCTGATGAATTAGCTCCATACTTAACAATCATATACAACCGTTCGCTCGACGAAAGAACCGTACCCAAAGACTGGAAAGTTGCACAGGTCACACCAATATTTAAAAAAAAACGTAGTAGGAACAATCCACTTAATTACAGGCCCATGTCGTTAACGTCGATATGCAGCAGGATTCTGGAACATATATTGTGTTCGAACATTATGAATTACCTCGAAGAAAACGGTCTATTGACACACAGTCAACATGATCTTGTGAAACACAACTAGCTCTTTATTCGCTTGAAGTGTTGAATGCTACTGACAAGGGATTTCAGAGCGATTCCGTATATACAAATTTCCAGAAGGCTTTTGACACTATACCACACAAGCGGCTTATAGTGAAATTGCGTGTTTATGGAATATCGTCTCAGTTATGTGACTGGATTTGTGACGTCCTGTCAGAGAGGTCACAGTTCGTAGTAACTGACGGAAGCCATCAAGTAAAACAGAAGTGATTTCTGGCGTTCCCCAGGATAGTATTGTAGGCCCTCTGCTGTTCCTTATCTACATAAACGTTTTGGGGGACAATCTGAGCAGCCGTCTTAGGTTGTTTGCAGATGACGCTGTCGTTTATCGACTAATAAAGTCATCAGAAGATCAAAACAAACTGCAAATCGATTTAGAAAAGATAGCTGAATGGTGCGAAAATTGGCAGTTGACCCTAAATAACGAAAAGTGTGAGATCTTCCACATGAGTGCTAAAAGGAATCCTTTAAACTTCGGTTACACGATAAATCAGTTAAATATAAACGCCGTAAATTCAGGAAGAAACACATAGAAAATGGTGTGGGGAAGGCTAACCAAAGACTGCGTTTTATTGGCAAGTTACTTAGGACATGTAACAGATCTACTAAGGAGACTCCCTATACTACGCTTGTCCGTCCTCTTTTAGAATATTGCTTCGCGGTGTGGGATCCTTACCAGATAGGACTGAAGGAGTACATCAAAAAAGTTCAAAGAAGGGCAGCACGTTTTGTATTATCGCGAAATGTGGGAGAGAGTGTCACTGAAATGATACAGGATTTGGGCTCGACATCATTAAAAGAAAGGCGTTTTTCGATTCGACGGAATCTTCCCACGAAATTCCAGTCACCGACTTTCTCATCCGAATACGAAAATATTTTGTTGACACGATCTCCACGACAAAATATGGGAAGTCAGAGCACGTACGGAAAGATATAGATGTTCGCTCCTTCCGCGTGCTATATGAGATTGGAATAATAGATAATTGTGAAGGTGGTTCGATGAACCCTCTGCCAGGCACTTAAATGTGATTTGCAGAGTACCTATGTAGATGTAGATGTAGTTGTAAATTCAAAGTGTTAAGAGTACGAGTGTTAAAATAATACGTGGGTGAGGATGAGGTAAACTAAAAATTTTCTGTACTCGACAACGGCGTGAAAGCAGCAAAGAACTTACCTTGTCAACGGAAGTGTGTCTAAGGCGTTCAGCCTGACCGACGATAGCCTGGTTGAAAGCATATGCGACACTCTTCGGTGAAGAGAACGTGATGCCATTCCTGAGCGGTCCATTCGGCTTGTTGTTGGGCTCATCTGTACCGCGCTGCATGGTGTCGTGGTTGCAAAGATGGACCTCACCATGGACGTTGGGAGTAAAGCTGCGCATCATGCAGCCTATTGCGCACAGTTTGAGTCGTAACACGACGTCCTGGCCGGATGGAGTGGCCGTGAGGTTCTAGGCGCTATAGTCAGGAACCGAGCGACCGCTACGGTCGCAGGTTCGAATCCTGCCTCGGGCATGGATGTGTGTGATGTCCTTAGGTTAGTTAGGTTTAAGTAGTTCTAAGTTCTAGGCGACTGATGACCTCAGAAGTTAAGTCCCATAGTGTTCAGAGCCATTTGAACCACGACGTCCTATGGCTGCACGGAAAGCATTATTCAACATGGTGGCGTTGCTGTCGGAGTTCCTCCGAGCCATAATCCGTAGGTAGCAGTCATCCACTGCAATAGTAGCCCTTGGGCGGCCTGAGCGAGGCACGTCATCGACAGTTCTGTCTCTTTGTATCTCCTCCACGTCCGAACAACATCGCTTTGGTTCACTCGGAGATGCCTGGACACTGCCCTTGTTGAGAGCCCTTCCTGGCACAAAGCAACAATGCGGGCGCGATCAAACCGCGGTACGAATCGTCTAGGCATGTTTGAACTACAGACAACACGGGCTGTTTACCTCCATCCTGGTGGAATGACTGGAACTGATCGTAGGCGCTGCTCATGCATGTTTGTTTACATCTTTGGGCGTGTTTAGTGACATCTCTGAACAGTCAAAGAGACTGTGTCTGTAATACAACATCCACAGTCAATGTCTCTCTTCAGGAGTTCTGTGAACCGAGGTGATGCAAAACTTTTTTTGATGTGTGTATTTTTCTTTCTTTTCTTTTCTTTTCTTATGTATAAGCTATATGTAAAGTGAATGAATTATAAACCAAAGATACCGCCGAAAGTAAATTAACGAGTTGTTTTGAGGCAAGGATAATGTTTTAATACATCGTTAAATATCTTTGTTGTTGTGGTCTTCAGTCCTGAGACTGGTTTGATGCAGCTCTCCATGCTACTTTATCCTGTGCAAGCTTCTTCAACTCCCAGTACTTACTGCAACCTACATCCTTCTGAATCTGCTTAGTGTATTCATCTCTTGGTCTCCCTCTATGATTTTTACCCTCCACGCTGCCCTCTCCAATGCTAAATTTGTGATCCCTTGATGCCTCAGAACATGTCCTACCAACCGGTCCCTTCTTCTTGCCAAGTTGTGCCACAAACTCCTCTTCTCCCCAATTCTATTCAATATCTCCTCATTATATCTACCCATCTAATCTTCAGCATTCTTCTGTAGCACCTCATTTCGAAAGCTTCTATTCTCTTCTTGTGCAAACTATTTATCGTCCATGTTTCACTTCCATACATGGCTACACTCCATACAGATACTTTCTGAAACGACTTCCTGACACCAGTAAAGCTGCATGCCCTCGGGAAAAATTACGGCTGTAGTTTCCCCTTGCTTTCAGCCGTTCGCAGTACCACCACAGCAAGGCCGTTTTGGTTAGTGTTACAAGGCCACATCAGTCAATCATCCAGACTGTTGCCCCTGCAACTACTGAAAAGGCTGCTGCCCCTCTTCAGGAACCACACGTTTGTCTTGCCTCTCAACAGATACCCCTCCGTTGTGGTTGTACCTACGGTACGGCTAAAAAATATCTTTATGAAACAAAATAAGAAATACGCTCTTCAATTTATTAATTACTCACACTTTTTGTTTTCGGCAAGTGGTAGCGTACGGATGTATGCTTGAATCTGTCGTACCAGCATTGTTAAAATGTGTATTTTAACCGTTCATTAAAAGTATTATAAAATTTATTAGAAAAGGAATATTTAGTCGCACGCCTTTAAGTTCAGATCCTTTCTGTCATCATTTCACTCACCGCCGAGATCCTACATCAAGAGGTTCGGTGCAGACAAGAATAATTAACGTCTTACCTGGAGGAGCGTTACTGATTCTACATTTTCACACTCAGACTGAAGACGATGGAATTAATGTGAAGGTAATAACTCAGACATGATAGACACCTACTGAACTTGGTTTACTTATACTAAAAATTATATGCTTCATGTGTTTAAGAACTTATACACAGATCTACAGTTTTAATGGTTGCGGTGATTGTTTGGTACCGCACACTACTGAAAGCAGCAGTACATAATGCAAATTATGTTTATTGACCTTGAGTGTAATGATATACAAGGTCTGTTGATATTGGTATCAGTTAAAATTCACCCAAGACTGTGCACAGATTCATAAATTAGCTTCACAGTTTTCTCAACTATTCTTTCCAATCAATTTATCTAATTATTCAAGCAATTATTGATCTATTTTCACATCCCTCTTCAGACTCCACCATTAAGGATCAGTCCAAATACGGGTAAGTAACGAACTGATTAATATAGACATGGGATTTCGACTGAGCAAGGCATGGGAACCAGCATTGTCGCTACTAAGGCATCATCGGCCGCAGATGAATGAAACCGAGTCAACACCGATGGAGAATCGGAGCCCCCGCCCTCGCCAATACACTGCCCGCGCGCGCGCTGGGCCGCAATTTGCCACCACGCTATTGCCGCGTCGCATGTGGGAAGACTAGCTCGTTTCTCTGGCAGGGGACACAGGTTGTTGCCATGCTCTATGATTCGCCTACGATGACGTTACAGCCCCACGCTTTGGCGTCTAGGCATACTGCAGAATGTGGTGCTACACAACGTGGCACTACACAAAACTAGCGCTAATAGCATAGGCACATAGGGAACACACAACACACAGATCTGTAAGTCCACGGTATTGGTGATAAGTTGAGAAAACTGTCCCGAAACACACGTGCTACAAAACGCCACTGTTTCCTGCGCATTTAACCCGACATCAATATGGGATATGATCACCATGCACACGTACACAGGCTTCACAATGGGTTGGCATACTCTGGACCAGGTGGTCGAGCAGCTGCTGGGGTATAGCCTCCCATTCTTGCACCAGTGCCTGTCGGAGCTCCTGAAGTGTCGTAGGCGTTTGAAGACGTGCAGCGATACGGCGACCGAGAGCATCCCAGATGTGCTCGATGGGGTTTAGGTCTGGAGAACATGCAGGCTACTCCATTCGCCTGATATCTCCTATTTCAAGGTACTCCTCCACGATGGCAGCTCGGTGGGGCCGTGCGTTATCATCCATCAGGAGGAAGGTGGGACCCACTGCACCCCTAAAAAGGCGGACATACTGGTGCAAAATTACGTCCCTATACACCTGACCTGTTACAGTTCCTCTGTCAAAGACATGCAGGGGTATACGTGCACCAATCATAATCACACCCCACACCAACAAAGCACTGCCTCCATACAGGTCCCTTTCAAAGACATTAAGGGTTGGTATCTGGTTCCTGGTTTACGTCAGACGAAAACCCGGCGAGAATCACTGTTCAGACTATACCTGGACTCGTCCGTGAACATAACCTGGGACCACTGTTCCAATGACCATGTACTGTGTTCCTGACACCAGGCTTTACCGGCTCTCCTGTGACAAGGGGTCAGTGGAATGCACCTTGCAGGTCTCTGGGCGAATAAACCATGTCTGTTCAGTCGTCTGTAGACTCTGTGTCTGGAGACAACTGTTCCAGTGGCTGCGGTAAGGTCCCGAGCAAGGCTACCTGCAGTACTCCGTGGCCGTCTGCGGGCACTGGTGGTGAGATATCGGTCTTCTTATGGTGTTGTACACTGTGGACGTCCCGTACTGTAGCGCCCGGACACGTCCCGTACTGTAGCGCCTGGACACGTTTCCTGTCTGCTGGGATCGTTGCTATAATCTTGAGATTACACATTGTGGCTCACAGGGGGCCCGTGCTACGACCTGCTGTGTTTGACCAGCCTCCAGTCGCCCTAGTATTCTACCCCTCATAACGTCATCAATATGTGTTTTTTGAGCCATTTTCAAAATACAGTCACCATTAGCACGTCTGAAAACGTCTGCACACTTACTCGCTGCACCGTACTCTGCCATGCACCAACACACCTGTGCTTATGTGGTCTGCTGCCAGTGCCACCGTGCGACGACCCCAGGTCAAATGCGCCGCATGGTCATACCCCGAGGTGATTTAAACCCGCAAACCGCCCACCAGAGCGTTGTTTCACCGTGTATCACCATATATACACTTATGAGCTCAACCTGGGGGCATAAGGTATCTCATGTGCAGCCTGTGCACGAGTTTTTGATTCTTTACTTCCCCTCTTGCCTTCTAACCTCGTCCAGGCAGTGACACTGGCACTTGTGGTAAAGTATTTAGAGCCCCTTCAAAAGGTCTATGCCCTCCTCGTGGAAAAGGGTTGAATACCTTGGCAATTGCAGCTTAACGTTTATTCGCAGCATTATTTCCACAACTTGATATGGGCCTTGATATCGCATAATAAATTTCTTTGTTTTATCAATCGATGTAGAGGGGTTAGTTAACATTTCCTGTTGGTTTACACTATATTCTGCCAATTTAACAGTACGCCATACCATTTTATCTTGCCATTCCAGTGCGTTGGTATTTACTTTTTGCACTTGCCTCGGTATTTCTTTTGATGTTTTAGCAAAATTTTGTATGGGCTCTCTGTTTTCCCTTATCTTAGGTTTAATAGCCTCAAAAGGGGATGACATCTTTCTTCTCTACACCATCTCAAATGTTCTAGAGCCCCACGCTATCATGCATCTTTAAATTATATGTGTCCATAACTTCAGGTAGGTATATATCCTAGTTGTTACAATGACTATTGACATAATAGCTCAGCATCCCACCTACAGTTTGGTGAATGCATTCAGTCCTCTCATTAGATTATAATTTGCAAGGGACTGGTTCTTAGTTTCTGGATTCATAACAGGCGACACGGCTATCTCATTAGATGCCTTGTTTTGTAATTGTTGGGTCAAGGACACCAAACTTCAACAAACAGTCATTCATCATAGCTTATTCTACTACAAGCACTTGCTGACTTGAAATAGCACTCCTCATAAAATAATGTGGAGTGGTTTATGATAGTCAAAGGTGATACATAGGTACCAGCTCGGTATTCAACTAATGAAATGTGGGAAACTGCCTAAAAGCCAGAAATCCAAATCCAGGCAGGCCAGCACATGAGCATTTATCGTCAATCCACTGGATGGATGTGAACTAGAACTGTCCCATCTCTGCATGCCAGAAATGGGTGCATTACCACGTTAAATGAACACAAGATGTCCATCCCATTCATCTCAAGTGGCTTGTATGCTTCCAGTAATCTTTGAATCTGTACTTGCTGATGAATTAAGTCCACATATTCCACACATGGCACATAATTTCTCACATACTGGTCGATTTCCTGTCTTCGCATTCTCACCCAATTCCGTTCAGCTATCCTACAATCTGCTGTTCTTCATCTTCTGTGTCCAGACACGAAATGGTCGTGAGCTTCTTTCAGCACTTCTTCTCATAGCATGGCAGGTACCATGATATTTGGCCTACAATTTGTTTCCTACATAGCAGAGCATTATGTATGGCAAACTACAGCTGTGTTTTGAATAGTTCACAATCTGTACCTGTTGTTTGTGCCTTCTGCCACTTTGTAAGGCTATGGCCAAACAATCAGTATGACACCAATCTTTTTGGGTAGCCCATCCTCATTTCCATACTTTCTGTTCAGCTTATGAATCGCCTCAAAGTCGAATTTGCTGAATTTCAATACTCACCAAGTCCGTCCACCCTCTTGAGGGATCTTTTAACCACAATAACCATTTTAAAGCTGCATGGTCAGTTAAAACTTCGAGTTCCTTGCTATATAGATAGCAACTGAAGTATGCAATAAAGTGTATCAAATTCAACATTTCCTTTTTCATAGTTGATCACTTTTTTCAGCTTTATTTAACTGTCTTGACTCATAAGCCACAGAGTGCTCTTTCCCATTCATTTCCTAGCTTAGAACACACCATACTACCTGGTTGCTTGCAACACAGCATGGAATAAATTCCTTGCTGTAATATGGAAATATTTACACAGGGTTAATTATACACTCCTGGAAATTGAAATAAGAACACCGTGAATTCATTGTCCCAGGAAGGGGAAACTTTATTGACACATTCCTGGGGTCAGATACATCACATGATCACACTGACAGAACCACAGGCACATAGACACAGGCAACAGAGCATGCACAATGTCGGCACTAGTACAGTGTATATCCACCTTTCGCAGCAATGCAGGCTGCTATTCTCCCATGGAGACGATCGTAGAGATGCTGGATGTAGTCCTGTGGAACGGCTTGCCATGCCATTTCCACCTGGCGCCTCAGCTGGACCAGCGTTCGTGCTGGACGTGCAGACCGCGTGAGACGACGCTTCATCCAGTTCCAAACATGCTCAATGGGGGACAGATCCGGAGATCTTGCTGGCCAGGGTAGTTGACTTACACCTTCTAGAGCACGTTGGGTGGCACGGGATACATGCGGACGTGCATTGTCCTGTTGGAACAGCAAGTTCCCTTGCCGGTCTAGGAATGGTAGAACGATGGGTTCGATGACGGTTTGGATGTACCGTGCACTATTCAGTGTCCCCTCGACGATCACCAGTGGTGTACGGCCAGTGTAGGAGATCGCTCCCCACACCATGATGCCGGGTGTTGGCCCTGTGTGCCTCGGTCGTATGCAGTCCTGATTGTGGCGCTCACCTGCATGGCGCCAAACACGTATACGACCATCGTTGGCACCAAGGCAGAAGCGACTCTCATCGCTGAAGACGACACGTCTCCATTCGTCCCTCCATTCACGCCTGTCGCGACACCACTGGAGGCGGGCTGCACGATGTTGGGGCGTGAGCGGAAGACGGCCTAACGGTGTGCGGGACCGTAGCCCAGCTTCATGGAGACGGTTGCGAATGGTCCTCGCCGATACCCCAGGAGCAACAGTGTCCCTAATTTGCTGGGAAGTGGCGGTGCGGTCCCCTACGGCACTGCGTAGGATCCTACGGTCTTGGCGTGCATCCGTGCGTCGCTGCGGTCCGGTCCCAGGTCGACGGGCACGTGCACCTTCCGCCGACCACTGGCGACAACATCGATGTACTGTGGAGACCTCACGCCCCACGTGTTGAGCAATTCGGCGGTACGTCCACCCGGCCTCCCGCATGCCCACTATACGCCCTCGCTCAAAGTCCGTTAACTGCACATACGGTTCACGTCCACGCTGTCGCGGCATGCTACCAGTGTTAAAGACTGCGATGGAGCTCCGTATGCCACGGCAAACTGGCTGACACTGACGGCGGCGGTGCACAAATGCTGCGCAGCTAGCGCCATTCGACGGCCAATACCGCGGTTCCTGGTGTGTCCGCTGTGCCGTGCGTGTGATCATTGCTTGTACAGCCCTCTCGCAGTGTCCGGAGCAAGTATGGTGGGTCTGACACACCGGTGTCAATGTGTTCTTTTTTCCATTCTCAGGAGTGTATTAGTGCCTCCTTTAACTACTCAAATGCAGCTTGACATTCAGTCATCCACTGGAATTTTACTCTATTACTTAATAACATTGTGAACAGTCTGGCAACATCAGCAAATTCCATGACAAATTTCCTAAATAATTGGCTAATACTAAAAGTGAACGTAGCTGTTCAGTCGTTTGAGATGGCAGGAAATGCGCATTGCACATATAAACCTTGAGTTGGTTTTTACACTGTCTTGGTTAATCACATGCCCTAGGTGATGTGACATGGCACTTCTCAATATTTAGTGTTAAGCATGTAGAATGCAACCTTTTAAAAACTACTTCTAGCCATCGTGTATGTTCCATTTGATAATGTCATCTAAGTAAACCATGCACTGACATGGCTTCAAACTTCGTAATGCTCCTTCTAGCAATTAATTCCCCAGGAGACAATAAACATAGCATTTGGCCAGTCCCATGCCACTCCTTCCAATTGAAGGCAACCACTCGTCAGGTCTATTGCGGGAAAGTATTTATTTGTATTGACCCAAGTTATCAAGTGCCTCTGTAATATTTGGTATCAGATACGCACCCAACACCATTCTAGCATTTTAATAGTGACAATCAAAATAGAAGCTGCACTCTTTGTATCATCTGGTGACTTTTTGGGCATAATAACAGCCACGTTCCCCAGGGACTATTACTCCCTTCAAGCTTCTCCATAGCTATCCTGAGTTCTCTCTTCAAATGCCACAATATTTGCATGTAATACAGCTATGTTGATGGTTGGCTGATTACTGATGTTCATACTTGACCTGTTTAAATCATTCTCATTCAGAACTACGAAATTGACAATTAGTAACATTTCTTCCATGTAATGTCCCTACGTAATGTAATACGATTATGATATTCCGGCTGCGAATACCAGCGATGATGCGCTACCGTTATTTGATACGACAACGCTCTTTGCTGTGACGACAACGCTCTTTGCTGTGTAAAAAAAAATCGATGTTTTCTGGTAATTGTTGGAGAGAAGTTTGCATATAGAAGTAATTGGAAGTGCATGTAATCGCGATTATCAAGAATAAAAGTTGAAGTTGTGGAAAAAAGAAGCGAAATATCGTTTACGAACCTTTATTCGATGTTGTATCCTCGGACCTTCATAAAAACTATTAGTGTGTTTAGCAATATAGTGCATAGTGATTTCTTCGCGAATTAACAATGCTGGGCGAATCTGCTACTATCATGGTCCGAACGACGCGCAATATTTCCCCGTCAGTTTGTATGTTCAAGACGTTCCTAAGTGACCAATTTGTTAGTCAGAAGATATCATACTGCCACTGTTGTTAAACCTTACCATTCTGAAAGTGTTTCCAGAAAAGAAAATCTTAAGGCGACTGTGAATATTGTAGCTGCTAAGGGAGATGGCGTCTTCATCGCGAGTTGTAGCAGTTTCTCTGAGAACCGGAGAAGCAGAAACCTCCGACCGTCAACTCATCCTGTGCGTAACCTGTTCTCTCCTTGCAGCAGCCACGAAGAAAACACATTCATCCATAGTCAAATTTTTTCACAGATTGTTTGTATTAGACAAGCAAAAATTTTGTAATGTATGCATCTCGGCAAAAAATTCAAAAGAGTTTTTTAATGCAGTACTGCAACGTCCCCTTAGAAAAATTATAAATGACTGTGCTTAAACTGACACACAATATTTTTAGCGCAACGCAATCTGACTTTCAATAATCCCTACAAAAGAATGGCCCTGACTATCAATAACCTATACCTTTCATGAATCACTTACCTCACAAAAATCTTCGTTTCTCGAACTACTGTGATACAGCGAGCGCCACTACTGCCAGCTAAATAAAATATTCTAACTACGGAAGGCACTAACTACTGATAGGCGTAGTTAGCAAATGAAAGATTTTGATAGAGAACAAACAATGTATTTATCTTAATAGTGTTAAAAAGTCGTTATATATATATATATATTTCATCCTCTCTGATGGACACACGTCCAGATCATCCGCTCTCAAAACTCCGCCATCTCACTCCCCACATCCACCACTACTGGCAGCTCACCTCCAACTGCCCAACGCTACGCACTGTTAACAGCCAACTGTCCAACACTACAATAGCAAATTTCAACAATGCAAACCAGTCACAGGCTGCACACAGCACAGTCAGTGATTTTCATATGGAGCTCTACATGGCGTTGCCAACATAAAACCCTAAACAGCCTACTTACATAGCCCCCATGCTCCCCACAAAAAAAAAAAAAAAAAAAAAAAAAAATGCAAATTGTTTTGGGCAGTGGCCAATACAGAATTGAAAAAAAAATTCATAATTACAATAACAAAGGTATCAAATGCACACACTTATTGATACACTGTTGGTCAAAAGCCAAAATTTTTTCACAGTCCATAAAGACAGTCCTGATCGTTCATCACAGTAAAATAGCAGTGTTTTTCTAAAAGTCTGATCAGTAAAAGAAAATGCACAAGGAAGTAGTGGATTTTCATGCAGTCTTGAAGAATTTGTGTTGTCCTTCCACCGGAAAGACAGTGCTGACTCTTGACATGCAGACAGGTAATGGGCCACAACAGAGCAAACCCACAGCAGAGTCAGTCGAAGTTTTGAAGAATATTGGTAGGTAGGTCATCACAGAGTAGACCCCCTGTAGTCTTGGTAGAGATTACGGTATTGGTGGGCCGCCAGAGGTGCAGACTCACTGCAGTCCTTGTAGAAATAATGGTATTTGTGGGCCATCAAAGATGCAGACCCACTGTACTCCTTGTAGAAATAATGGTATTGGTGGGCCATCAAAGATGCAGACCCACTGTAGTCCTTGTAGAGACGGCCAGTAGCCATCTGTTGCGACTGTGCAGGTGCACAATCACCATCGAAGATTCTTGTGGACAATATAGCAAGTCCATAAACCACCACTTGTTCACTCACAAAGTTTTTGGAATTGTCCTTAGAAGCAGCAATTCTGTTAACCAGTCCCTTGCTGAATTATTAACACACGTGCAAACACTAACAGTCCCAACTTCTCACATATTATGCATATACTATGACCAACAGAAACGTGTGCAGTGAAATTAAACTTAATTTGAAGAACTGGTGTCTATACAATTATAAATTTACAACATAAAAATACAGTTACAAAGGTACAAAATACATCATTAAAGAACATAACAATACAGATAACATTTGTAGTGGTTCAAATGGCTCTGAGCACTATGGGACTCAACTTCTGAGGTCATTAGTCCCCTGGAACTTAGAACTAGTTAAACCTAACTAACCTAAGGACATCACACACATCCATGCCCGAGGCAGGATTCGAACCTGCGACCATAGCAGTCTCGTAGTTCCAGACTGCAGTGCCTAGAACCGCACAACATTTGTAGTAATACAGGCTTTACAAAAGAATAGAAATAAACATATACATCAGTGTTACAGGAATTATGACATAAGTAAATAAATAAAATAATGAGAATAGTTTTCTAAACATTAATTTCACATATGAGCATTGAAACAGAACAGAATTAATAATGTCTAAACATCTTTACAAAGTAAATAACATAGTATGAGAAAAATTCTACAACATAACTCTTATCAGATAAACACATAAAGACATGAAGAACACAAATACACAAGGGTACACAAAAACATAGCGGAATAACACAAAAGGAAAGGACAGGGTTTGTTTTACTGCAATACTTTCCAAACAAAACATGACAAAGTTCAAGCAGAAAAAATATTACAGTAAAGATAGGAAATGTCTAATAACTATGCCACATCTTAACACTAGAGTGATGCATCACCTTGACTTACTCTATGAAATAAGTTACCAAATCGTTGAAAAATTATGTTTGCAATTCCAGTGAAGGGAAATGTTTATTTGTGTTCCCATTTTTTTTAAGAAAGTAGATCATAAAATTATTGTTTAATGAATCTGTAGACAGAAAATATTTACATTAGTACATCTATTAAATTTTATATTAACCAATGCTGCAGTGCAGCTAGAAACTAGATATTAAACAAAATAGGCAAATATATATACAAGCAAAGCATGAAACATCTTTCACTAGCCATATGGCATTTCATAAGGCAGTAAAAAAGTCTGTCAACTAGAAAGACAGTAGTCATAATCAGATTTATAGACATAAAATATTTCTCATCATTTCATTAGGCATTTCAGTAAATATCACAAAGTATCTCAAAACTGTAATAATATGTTTCAAGTATGAGCGTGTCTTGAAATGTTTTCTACAAAGAAATGTCAATAGCGAGGTTACTGGCCTTTTTTTTTTGTCCACCTAATGGCTTTTTCTCCAGGCGACTGTTGCATAGCTTGGTGCCTACAGCACATTACGTCAAGGTCACTTAGCTTTCTTACCAAAATATTTACGACAGCACTTTGCGCTACAGTGACAGTGTCATAAAAAAAATTCACAGGTCGAAAAATTACTGTAGAAATGTATAGAAACGAAATCTCATAAATAGAAGTGTTGTAACACATTCACGCATGTACACACATTTCATAACTATTACAGTACGGTTTTTGGTTTCCAACATCCTTTTTCACAAATCAGAGTCCCTAACCATTACTCATTATTCTTTACTTTGTTACACATATACATATTTGTCGACACTTCTTCAATATTTCATCATAATAAATACATAGCATAATCAAACTCCTCATATAGCATCAGCTTATTGATCATAAACACACCTCAACAGCATAATACACATCGTCGTCGTAATAATAACATCATAACACCACAGTCAAATCTCAAAAACGTCGTAGCTTTCTGCAATAATTTCAAAACCTAAAAAAATTCTCTGCTCATTTCAGTAGTGTCATCTGCCTCAAACGTACTTTAAAAATCTTGATCTCATACCAAATACATCATTCAAAGCTCTCATAGTACCACAATAGTTCAGAAAAAAAATCAAGAGTTCACAAAGTACAGACAAAATACAATTTCACAAGTGTGAAGTTATCCAACTGCGTAAACATCTGTCACTGACGTACTAAAAAAAATGTTTGTCTCTCTCAGTTAAATGATCAGATAGCTGTGTAATTTATGTGTTAGAGAAATATGGTACCGATGTGTAAAGTTGTATAAGCAAATACCATATTAGCTAGGGTGTAGATAAGTTAGTGAACTGATCCGAAAGTTCAGCTACTTTCTCCGATAATAAACTGATTTCCTCAGTATGTTTTTCTGAACCAAGTTTCAGAGTGTCCATTTGTGTTGAAATGGTATCTACTGTGTCCTTTAAGTTTTCCTGAGTTTTTGCAAGTTGTGTAACCGAATTGGTAGATGCAACTGAGTCAATTTTAGCTTGCAAGGCGTCGTGATTTTCATGAACAATAGTTTGCAGTTATTTTATGGCTGCTTCGTGATTCTGTGATGCATTTTCATGACGCGAAAAAATAGGTTGGAAATGCTCACAAATTTGTGTTTTAAGTCATTACAGACTTTTTGACATTTCGATTCGATTTTAAGTAACTCAGCAGTTAAACCTTCACGTGTTTGTTCAAACGTTTGTTCCATTGAGTCTAACTTTTGAAGCTGTTGCTGTGTTTGTCTCTGATTTTGTTCCATTGTGTCTAACTTTTGAAGCTTTTGTCCCATTTGTTGTATTAATTGTTATAACAGTGCACTGGTGTCTGAAGCATGTTCCTCAGTGCTATTCGACAGTGCATTTGAACCGGCAATATTCGCATTTCGAAAAGCAGAAAATGTGTCTCGACTTATTTGAGAAAACGGTGAAGACATAAAACCTGAATCTACAGTATTTGCAAGATTGTGTCCTGTCATTTCGGAATCCTGAGGCGAGCTGTTGCCGACAGATCGATCGATAATGCTTCCTTGTTCACTAATTGTTTCACTGTCTACACCATTATTTGCTGCCCACTCCATTTCCCTATGCACAATTAAAAAATTACTACTTTGAATGTCTGTCAATTCATTACAAGGTGGTGCTGATATGCTACGCTCGTCGTCACTATCATTTCTCAATTTACTTTGGAGCTTAGTGTTACGTTTTTCACACGCCATAATTATCATGTATTTCACATGATAACAAGAAAGGCACAATTTGAAGAGCAAAAATAAGAAAACACATTAACATAGCACTGAAAATAATATCTAGTTAATTGCAAGCGCAGCTGTGAAATACTTGGTGCAAATCTACATGCATGCCACAACTGTTTTACTGTACAACAATGAAAAACTACAACTACAAAGGAAATTCTCTCTGTAATTACATGCTAGCAATAAACAATGGCTACACTAATTACACAAACTACAAGAAAAAAAATCACAAGATTCCTGTGAGGTATCCTGGCAGGGTCGCCATATGCAAAGTCCGCTTAGAAAAATTATAAATGACTGTGCTTAAACTGACACACAATATTTTTAGCGCAACACAACAAAAATCTTCGTTTCTCGAAGTACTGCAATACAGCGAGCGCCAATACTGCCAGCTAAATAAAATATTCTAACTACTGATAGGCATACATAGCAAATGAAAGATTTTGATAGAGAACAAACAATGTATTTACCTTAATAGTGTTCAAAAGTCGTAATATATATATATCAGTTCATGACATCCAGTCTTACAAATTTATTCTCTCTGATGGACACACGTACAGATCATCCACTCTCAAAACTCTGCCATCTCACTCCCCACATCCACCACTGCTGGCGGCTCACCTCCAACTGCCTAACGCTATGCGCTGTTAACAGCCAACTTCCCAACATTACAATAGCAAATTTCAACAATGCAAACCAGCCACAGACTGCACACAGTGATTTTCATATAGAGCGCTACATGGCGTTACCAACATAAAAACCTAAACAGCCTACTTACAATACTTATCTTATCTTTGTCAAAGACAAAAGTCAAAGAGCAAGTTAATTAATAAGTAATTTTTGTTTTTTTGCGTAGCAGTTTCACTTTACCGAAAACCACTTCATCAGTGCCAAACTCAACACTGATAGGAACTGTATGCTCCCCATTTTCTTCCTGCACATGTACAATGCTGCTACCTATAAAATAATGCTAAGTATCCAGTTCATCGCTATCTACCAACAGCTCTACCATACAAAATATTGATCAGTATGGCTATACCTACACTTACCCAGAGTAATTTTCGTGTGTCTTGCAGCACTTTATCACTTGAACTGAGTCGGAATGGTTGTGTATGCAGTTTACCTGGCCCTTCGCTTTTGACAGGAGAACCTCGTAACAGTGTATCATTGGCAGCAGTCTCCCCCAGTCAGAATAACATTCCACTGGGTTCAACTGTGCACTGTAAATATCAATTTTTGTATGATGTCTGCTTAAGAAATCCAACCTCAAGATTGCACAGTACCTCTCACATGCATGGGGCAAAACTTCTGTAATTTCTCGTAAATTCTTTGCTCCAATTTGAAAACTGAACGTCGTCAAACCAGTGATGCTACGTCATTGTTTCCTATTCCAAATAATCTATATCATCGAGACACCAGTCTCTTCCTACCTAAGAGGTCCAGACTCACCACAGACATGCAAGCTCCCGTGTTTAATAAAAACTTATGTTCTTTATTATCTATCACTCCAGTTAAGTTGGACTCCACCTCTGCATATGTCTTCACATCACTGAGATTTATTGTAAACGCTGTCCAGCAGATATGGTGTTTCTGTAGGTTTTTAACAAGCACCTACACTAATCAGCCAGAACATTTTGGCCACCTACCTAATAGCTGATATGTCCACCTTTGCATAGATAACAGCGGCGACGTCTCATGGCATGGAAGCACTGAGGCCTTGGTATGTCGCTGGAGGGAGTTGGCACCGTATCTACACACACAAGTCACCTTATTCCTTTAAATTCCGGAGAGGGGGGCGATGAGCCCTGATGGCACATCCTAGATGTGTTCAGCTGGATTCAGATCTGGAGAGTTGGAGGAAGGGGGGGGGGGGGGGCAACACATCAGTTGGAACTCGCCACTGCGTCCTCCATCATACTTGTGGCCTTGTGACATGACATATTATCTTGCTGAAAAATGCCACTGCCATTGGGAAACATGATTGTCGTGAAGAGGTGTACATGATCTGTAAGCGTATATGATACTCCTTGGCCGCCATGGTCTGTGCACAAGCTCACATGGATGCCCATGTGAATGTTCCCTAGAGCATAATAGAGCCATTGCCATCTTGTCTCCATACTGCAATACAGATGTCAATCAGATAGATTATGCACCTTCCCCATTCTACACACAGATAGCATGCTCACTGATACTACATGCACTGTGTATGTGTCTGACTAGCAGTCATTCCTCGCCAGGTGACGCTTCTATCACCTGGATGGATTTATATCTATAGCAGGTCGGTGATCGTAATGTCCTTGCTGATTGGAGTAATATGTCTTTGTCCATTTTGTTTCTCATTCCTACGGTCTTGCACTGTGCCAAACCACTTTGCTTCTGCTTCTTCTAGCTGCATAGTTACCCTGATGGTGGCCACCACATTCTTTGGATTTTCCGTATGCACTCTCCTGGACATGTTGGGTGGATGCACCCTCAAAAAAGCATCCAGTGTTCTGTGCTCAGCCTCCTACAGAATAAACTTGTTTGTCTTCTCGTTTTCTGTCAACTGATAGCTTTGAGCATTTATTTTTACAATCCTGTCCACAAAACTTTCCTTCGGTTCATTTTGCTTTTGGGATACTCCACTGAGCTGCCCAAGAAAGAATTTGCTACTATTCTGTTTCTGATATCACTGCAGAAGCCTTTCCTTCAGCTGCTGAAATACACTCCTGGAAATGGAAAAAAGAACACATTGACACCGGTGTGTCAGACCCACCATACTTGCTCCGGACACTGCGAGAGGGCTGTACAAGCAATGATCACACGCACGGCGCAGCGGACACACCAGGAACCGCGGTGTTGGCCGTCGAATGGCGCTAGCTGCGCAGCATTTGTGCACCGCCGCCGTCAGTGTCAGCCAGTTTGCCGTGGCATACGGAGCTCCATCGCAGTCTTTAACACTGGTAGCATGCCGCGACAGCGTGGACATGAACCGTATGTGCAGTTGACGGACTTTGAGCGAGGGCGTATAGTGGGCATGCGGGAGGCCGGGTGGACGTACCGCCGAATTGCTCAACACGTGGGGCGTGAGGTCTCCACAGTACATCGATGTTGCCGCCAGTGGTCGGCGGAAGGTGCACGTGCCCGTCGACCTGGGACCGGACCGCAGCGACGCACGGATGCACGCCAAGACCGTAGGATCCTACGCAGTGCCGTAGGGGACCGCACCGCCACTTCCCAGCAAATTAGGGACACTGTTGCTCCTGGGGTATCGCCGAGGACCATTCGCAACCGTCTCCATGAAGCTGGGCTACGGTCCCGCACAACGTTAGGCCGTCTTCCGCTCACGCCCCAACATCGTGCAGCCCGCCTCCAGTGGTGTCGCGACAGGCGTGAATGGAGGGACGAATGGAGTCGTGTCGTCTTCAGCGATGAGAGTCGCTTCTGCCTTGGTGCCAATGATGGTCGTATGCGTGTTTGGCGCCGTGCAGGTGAGCGCCACAATCAGGACTGCATACGACCGAGGCACACAGGGCCAACACCCGGCATCATGGTGTGGGGAGCGATCTCCTACACTGGCCGTACACCACTGGTGATCGTCGAGGGGACACTGAATAGTGCATGCACGGTACATCCAAACCGTCATCGAACCCATCGCTCTACCATTCCTAGACCGGCAAGGGAACTTGCTGTTCCAACAGGACAATGCACGTCCGCATGTATCCCGTGCCACCCAACGTGCTCTAGAAGGTGTAAGTCAACTACCCTGGCCAGCAAGATCTCCGGATCTGTCCCCCATTGACCATGTTTGGGACTGGATGAAGCGTCGTCTCACGTGGTCTGCACGTCCAGCACGAACGCTGGTCCAACTGAGGCGCCAGGTGGAAATGGCATGGCAAGCCGTTCCACAGGACTACATCCAGCATCTCTACGATCGTCTCCATGGGAGAATAGCAGCCTGCATTGCTGCGAAAGGTGGATATACACTGTACTAGTGCCGACATTGTGCATGCTCTGTTGCCTGTGTCTATGTGCCTGTGGTTCTGTCAGTGTGGTCATGTGATGTATCTGACCCCAGGAATGTGTCAATAAAGTTTCCCCTTCCTGGGACAATGAATTCACGGTGTTCTTATTTCAATTTCCAGGAGTGTATATGCACATTCTTCAAATCGTCACAGTGCATCACATACATTTTCGCCTCACCTGCTAAGCATAGCTTCACGATTTGTAACAGACTTTCATCTGTCCAGTCTTCAAGATCATTTATGAATGCCAACATATCCTTGCTTGTCTTTCCTGAAAAGGGGGAATCAGACTGGCAGCAGTTGAATCTAATAAATGTGTGACTATACTGGATGAATCTTCTCTTTCTTCACTTCGGCTGTCTCCTTGAAAACCCATTCATTGTCTTGTCCCAAAATCTTTACTTGCTGTCTCAAAGTTTGAAAGGCCTCCTGAGGGGAAACACACTGTGTGCACGACTCTGCTATTGCGAAACCTTCACCCACAAAAAAAAAAAAAAAAATCAGAACATAACACATACAACAAGAAAACAAACGGAGCCACTAGCCACTACAGGCATTCCAAAATAGCAATAAAATGTTCCTAATCTTTGCATCGAATCATCATCTACCTGGACCCCAAACACTCCTCAGTATAAAGTTCATAGCACCAACAAGTTATACATGTAACAGGTGCTGACTGTGCACAAGGCACTTTGTGACCTATAGACTGCATTCCATGTGCATCTCACTGGCTGCGTGCCAGTGTAATCTCCCCTTGTATTACCCCTGAACTGAGAAAGGTTGGCATGTCCCTCAAGCTTCACAAACTTCATCTTTAAATTTCTGTGGTAATTTGTTTTCCCAGCCATCTCCTTGTGCGTGAACAGTGGGGGGTGGGGGGGGGGCACAAAACAATAAGTACACTCTCGACTGTCCAATTGAAGCTGCAAACTGAAGCAGGAAATGATGCCCTTGAACCAATTGTCCATAGCAGTTGAACTGTCTTCTCTGCATAGCCACTGACATCATAGTGGCCAATGCTGTCACCACAATATCCTGACACCAAAATGTAGGGATTGAGTGCACTTACCTACAATGAAAAAAAATGTTCCCAAGGGCATGCAGCTTTACTGTATGGTTAAATGATGATGGCGTCCTCTTGGGTAAAATATTCCGGAGGTAAAATAGTCCCCCATTCGGATCTCCGGGCGGGGACTACTCAAGAGGACGTCGTTATCAGGAGAAAGAAAACTGGCATTCTACGGATCGGAGCGTGGAATGTCAGATCCCTTAATCGGGCAGGTAGGCTAGAAAATTTAAAAAGTGAAATGGATAGGTTAAAGTTAGATATAGTGGCAATTAGTGAACTTCGGTGGCAGGAGGAACAAGACTTTTGGTCAGGCTAATACAGGGTTATAAATACAAAGTCAAGTAGGGGTAATGCAGGAGTAGGTTTAATAATGAATAAAAAAATAGGAGTTCGGGTAAGCTACTAGAAACAGCATAGTGAACGCATTATTGTGGCCAAGATAGACACGAAGCCCATGCCTACTGCAGTAGTACAAGTTTATATGCCAACTAGCTCTGCAGATGACGAAGAAATTGATGAAATGTATGATGACATAAAAGAAATTATTCAGATAGTGAAGGGAAACGAAAATTTAATAGTCATGGGTGACTGGAATTCGAGAGTAGGAAAAGGGAGAGAAGGAAACATAGTAGGTGAATATGGATTGGGGTTAAGAAATGAAAGAGGAAGCCGTCTGGTAGAATTTTGCACAGAGCATAACTTAATCATAGCTAACACTTGGTTCAAGAATCATAAAAGAAGGTTGTATACATGGAAGAAGCCTGGAGATACAGGCAGGTTTCAGATAGATTTTATAATGGTAAGACAGAGATTTAGGAACCAGGTTTTAAATTGTAAGACATTTCCAGGGCCAGATGTGGACTCTGACCACAGTCTATTGGTTATGAAATGTAGATTAAAACTGAAGAAAATGCAAAAAGGTGGGAATTTAAGGAAATGGGACCTGGATAAACTGACTAAACCAGAGGTTGTACAAAGTTTCAGGGAGAGCATAAGGGAACAATTGACAGGAATTGGGGAAAGAAATACAGTAGAAGGAGAATGGGTAGCTTTGAGGGATGAAATAGTGAAGGCAGCAGAGGATCAAGTAGGTAAAAAGACGAGGGCTAGTAGAAATCCTTGGGTAACAGAAGATATATTGATTTAATTGATGAAAGGTGAAAATATAAAAATGCACTAAATGAAGCAGGCAAAAAGGAATACAAACGTCTCAAAAATGAGATCGACAGGAAGTGCAAAATGGCTAAGCAGGAATGGCTAGAGGACAAATGTAAGGATGTAGAGGCTTATCTCACTAGGGGTAAGATAGATACTGCCTACAGGAAAATTAAAGAAACCTTTGGAGAAAAGAGAACCACTTGTATGAATATCAAGACCTCAGATGGAAACCCAGTTCGAAGCAAAGAAGGGAAAGCAGAAAGGTGGAAGGAGTATATTGAGAGACTATACAAGGGCGATGTACTTCAGGACAATATTATGGAAATGGAAGAGGATGTAGATGAAGATGAAATGGGAGGTATGATACTGCGTGAAGAGTTTGACAGAGCACTGAAAGACTTGAGTCGAAACAAGGCCTCAGGAGTAGACAACATTTCATTAGAACTACTGACAGCCTTGGGAGAGCCAGTCCTGACAAAGCTCTACCATCTGGTGGGCAAGATGTATGAGACAGGCGAAATACCCTCAGACGTAAAGAAGAATATAATAATTCCAATCCCAAAGAAATCAGGTGTTGACAGATGTGAAAATTACCTAACTATCAGTTTAATAAGTCACAGCTACAAAATACTAACGTGAATTCTTTACAGACAAATGGAAAAACTAGTAGAAGCCGACCTGGGGGAAGATCAGTTTGGATTCCGTAGAAATATTGGAACACGTGAGGCTATACTGACCCTATGACTTATCTTAGAAGCTAGATTACAGAAAGGCAAACCTACGTTTCTAGCATTTGTAGACTTAGAGAAAGCTTTTGACTGGAATACTCTCTTTCAAATTTTGACGGTGGCAGGGGTAAAATACAGGGAGCGAAAGACTATTTACAATTTGTACAGAAAGCAGATGGCAGTTATAAGAGTCGAGGGACATGAAAGGGAAGCAGTGGTTGGGAAGGGAGTGAGACAGGGTTGTAGCCTCTCCCCAATGTTATTCAATCTGTATATTGAACAAGCAGTGAAGGAAACAAACAAACAAAATCGGAGTAGGAATTAAAATCCATGGAGAAGAAATATAAACTTTGAGGTTCGCCGATGACATTGTAATTCTGTCAGAGACAGCAAAGGACTTGGAAGAGCAGTTGAACGGAATGGATAATGTCTTGAAAGGAGGATATAAGATGAACATCGACAAAAGCAAAACCGGGATAATGGAATGTAGTTAATTAAAACGGGTGATGCTGAGGGAATTAGATTAGAAAATGAGACACTTAAAGTAAAAGGAGTTTTGCTATTTGTGGAGAAAAATAACTGATGAAGGTCGAGGTAGAGAGGATATAAAATGTAGACTGGCATTGGCAAGGAAAGCGTTTCTGAAGAAGAGAAATTTGTTAACATCGAGTGTAGACTTAAGTGTGAGGAAGTCGTTTCTGAAAGTATTTGTATGGAATGTAGTCATGTGTGGAAGTGAAACATGGACGATAAATAGTTTAGACAAGAAGAGAATAGAAGCTTTCGAAATGTGGTGCTACAGAAGAATGCTGAAGATTAGATGGGTAGATCACATAACTAATGAGGAGGTTTTGAATAGGATTGGGGAGAAGAGAAGTTCGTGGCACAACTTGGCTAGAAGAAGGCATCGGTTGCTAAGACATATTCTGAGGCATCAAGGGATCACGAATTTAGTATTGGAGGGCAGCGTGGAGGGTAAAAATCGCAGAGGGAGACCAAGAGATGAATACACTAAACAGATTCAGAAGGATGTAGATTGCAGTAGGTACTGGGAGATGAAGAAGTTTGCACAGGATAGAGTAGCATGGAGAGCTGCATCAAACCAGTCTCAGGACTGAAGACCACAACAACAACAACCTTACAATGGTAGGTGAATTGGGCTGCTCGTATGTCAGTTTGTCGTGCAATTAATCCAATGGGATGTGTCTGCAGTAGTAGTGGTGGTGGCAGTGGTGGTGGCAGGTGTTGAGGTAGTCTTGTAGCGCCACAAATTGTTCCGAGTGAACGTCTGTTTTAGGGCAGCTTCCTGTATGTAATTTCGGGGGCTGACATCTAGCGGCCTACCCGGGAGACACACGTGCGCCTGGCACTGCCTGCCGTGGGAAAGTTATTCAAGGTCTCTTACTGAATGCGTACATTCGCCAACTATAAGAATCTAAATAAACGATATTAAACGTTTTTCAATCATTTTCAAAATCGGTACACTACCTTTTGTTATTCAGGAGAAGATTGTATAAAAATTTCAACATTGTGACTATCATAGTTTCGGAGAATTCGGAGATTTAAATTCAGTTAGGAACTATAATAGTTTATCTTTTGGTATCAATTAAACATAAACAGAACTCTCAGTGTGCAGAATTAATTAATTGAGATTTTCATATTAAAACTTTATTTTTCGTTTTCGTCATATAAAAATCAGACAAAATTATTATTTGTGTCTAATATTGTAATGTGAGCATGTGAGTAAATGAGAGTGTGTATGTGGGACATTCGTCAAATTTTAATGTTGCATTATATACCGTCTTAGGTGACCTGCAAGAGTTACACAAGCCTAATATTTCCATAATTATTGTCTTTTCGTTTTCATTTATGAAACATAACTTTTGTATTTGCATGTTGGAATGACGAGAATGCCTCTGTGTGTAAGGATTGGTGCACGCCAGTTTTGGCGAGCATTCTGATTGGCAGTGAGTACGGTTAGCCAATCAGAACTGAGACGGTTCCCGCTCGTTACCTGATAGTTATACTGGGAATAAGGCTGGAATAAAGGAGTCGCACGCTAGCTTTGGATGCAGACGGTCATTTTACTAGTGCCAGTCAAAATAATGTGTAAGATGAAGAATTACTTAGTGTTTGAGTTATTGGTGAGCTAAGTCGATAGCAGTTGTTGTTGAGGACTGCTTGGCAAAATTTCAGAGGTGTTGACTAAATCTGTTGGACAGATATTCGCGTTTGAAAATTTGGCCTTCATAGTATCTGCGTGGCGTGTTTCAGTATTCAACCACTGAGTATTTTTGGCGAGCAGTTTCTGTTTTAGAAAGGACCGAATGTGTTAACTCATATTAGTGGTTAGAATTAATGACTGTGAAAACGTTGTTTAATTCGGGTCGGGTTAGGACAGATTTCTGGCTGCTGTGTGTGTGAAATGTGTGTATGAATCATGAACTGGAAGGTAATAGCCAATAGTTTAAATGTGGACTCAATAGTACCTTTTCTTTGGTTATCAAGGACAAAATAAACATTTTTGCGTCGATATTTCGGACATTATTTTCCAGAAATTTTTAATACTGCACTTCTACAGAAATTTCATAACTAGAGTTGCGCGGCCTCAGTGCTGTTTTTCACCAACACTGCGTCACATCATCTTGTAAGTATCTACACTACTGCCCATTAAAATTGCTACACCACGAGGATGACGTGCTACAGACGTGAAATTTAACCGACAGGAAGAAGATGCTGTGATATGCAAATGATTAGCTTTTCAGAACATTCACACAAGGTTGGTTCCGGTGGCGACACCTACAACGTGATAACATGAGGAAAGTTTCCAACCGATTTCTCATGCACAAACAGCAGTTGACCGGCGTTGCCTGGTGAAACGTTGTTGCGATGCCCCGTGTAAGGAGGAGAAATGCGTACCATCACGTTTCCGTCTTTGATAGAGGTCGGATTGTAGCCTATCGCGATTGCGGTTTATCGTATCGCGACATTGCTGCTCGCATTGGTCGGGATCCAATGGCTGTTAGCAGAATATGGAATCGGTGGGTTCAGGAGGGTAATACGGAACGCCGTGCTGGATCCCAACTGCCTAGTATCACAAACAGTCGAAATGACAGGCATCTTATCCGCATGGCTGTAACGGATCGTGCAGCCACGTCTCGATCCCTGAGTCAACAGATGGGGACGTTTGCAAGACAACAACCATCTGCACGAACAGTTGGACGACGTTTGCAGCAGCATGGACTATCAGCTCGGAGACCATGGCTGCGGTTACCCTTGACGCTGCATCACAGACAGGGGCGCCTGCGATGATGTGCTCAACGACGAACCTGGGTGTACGAATGGCAAAACGTCATTTTTTCGGATGAATCCAGGTTCTGTTTACAGCATCATGATGGTCGCATCCGTGTTTGGCGACATCGCGGTGAAAGCACATTGGAAGCGTGTATTCATCATCGCCATACTGGCGTATCACCTGGCGTGATGGTATGGGGTGCCATTGGTTACACGTCTCAGTCACCTCTTCTTCGCATTGACGGTACTTTGAACAGTGGACGTTACATTTCAGATGTGTTACGACCCGTGGCTCTACCCTTCATTCGATCCCTGCGAAACCGTACGTTTCAGCAGGATAATGCACGAGCGCATGTTGCAGATCCTGTAGGGGCCTTTCTGGATACAGAAAATGTTCGACTGCTGCCCTGGCCAGCACATTCTCCAGATCTCTCACCAACTGAAAACTTATGGTTAATGGTGGCCAAGCTCCTGGCTCGTCTCAATACGCCAGTGACTACTCTTGATGAACTGTGGTATCGAGTAGAATCTGCATGGGCAGCTGTACCTGTGCACGCCATCCAAGCTCTGTTTGACTCAATGTCGAGGCGTATCAAGGCTGTTATTATGGCCAGAGGTGGTTATTCTGGGTACTGATTTCTCAGGATCTATGCACCCAAATTGCGTGAAAATGTAATCACATCTCAGTTCTAGTATAATATATTTGTCCAATGAATACCCGTTTATCATCTGCGTTTCTTCTTGGTGTAGCAATTTTAATGGTCAGTAGTGTATGTTGCCGAGTAAAGGGACATTGAGCAGACGCCGTACGGATGTAAGTGGACTTTAGATTTGAACAGTAAGGACGAACAGTTGCAATCTAAACCCCGACACACTGCAGTCTGTCAGAATCCTGGTTGAGAAAATCTTTTAATCATAATGGTCACAGCGATGGAATCAGACTAGGAGAGGTGGCCATTGGCCTGTGTGATGTAGATGGCCACAGCTGTTGAAGCAGTTTCCATCAGGAAGATGACACGCAGCACGGTGGTAGCTAATGGTATCACACTGCAATCAGAACAGCAGCAGGGTGGGGTGGCTACCAGAGATGGACAGCTTGAATCAGTCTCGATTGCTAGCATGCTTCTGTAACTCAGCTGAAAATGCACTGCAACAGGTAGGATTAAATAGTGGCCATCAGCTGCTGAGGGTGGTGTTCGCTCATTTTGGGCGATGAACAGCAAATAACACATGTCCACATAAGGTAGTGGTGGCTGGGCAGTTGGATGGTTAGTCACACAGTGGGTGACACAGTAGTGCAAAGACACAAACTATTCTGCATACAGACTCAGCTCAGGCAATGGTCTGCAACTATTGGCAGCAAAGTGTGACAGCAGCAGCTGACTACTTTGTCTCAGACTGCAAACAGGCTTCTTCTCATGACTAGCAGCCGGCTGGCCATGCTCCATCAGCTTCATTAATGATGTAAAGTAAATGGTCTCTGTCTACAATATTGTGATGCAATTTCGTAGTAACACATAGCAGAGTGTAATAGAAAAACAGTGTAACAGAACAAGTAAAAAAAATCAAGCAAATTTACGCTAATATTTGTAAAAAGTGAAACACTCAGAAGCAGTTATCTGCAACAAGCCCCGGTAAGAGGGCTGAACCATCATAAGTGATTTAAATGGCAGAGACGTGGCGTGTACTTATGGCCAACAGCATTCTCTTTTGTCTGACTTGACAAGTCAGTGGCATGCAATACACATTCAGTGTGGAGCTTTCACACGAAGTGGAAATGTGGAACCAAGTGCCACTATGACTCGCTGACATCAGGGAGTGGAATATCGGCATGTGAGTGCATTCGAACAGCGCAGAATGACTGGTCTCTGAGAGGCACTGTGGACTATGCAGGGCACGCTGCTTCAACAGTGAGGTGTATGTAGAACCAGTGGAGAGAACAGGGCCATACACAGTGCCTACAGGGTGCTGTGCGAGATAACCACCATCTTGTCTGCTTGGCCATAATGAACAGAACAGCTTCATCCACAGTGATGGTGCATTGGAACACTGCTGCAGTTGTGCACATGTCTGTGTTGATAGTTCGATGCCATCTGCTGCAGGCTAGACTGGTGGCGTGGATGCCACTGTGTCAACTTTCATTGACCAGAACTCACCAACGCTTGAGACTGCAAGGGCACGTGAAGCACCAACCACTTCAACTTTTCCTACAGTGATGGCCACATACACGTTCAATGCTGCCATGGTGAATGCAGTCGTGCAGACTGTATTGTTGTGTGGCATAGTGGAAAAATGCCAAGTGTGTCGGTCTGCACATAACACACTATCTCACATCCTATGTCTTGAGGGCAATCTGAACAGTTGAATCATGGAGTTTGTTCAGCCCTAGGCACTGACCCTCCCAAATTTCACATACGACATTTCAACATGGCAACACCCAGTCTAATGTAGTAAGAAATGTGCAAGGCTTCTTCGAAGAACGATGCGTACCACTGCTTCCCTGGCCTGCCTGTTCACCTGACATTTCGCCCATCGAACATGTCTGGTGTATAGTCAGCAACTTGTTCGTTCCAGTCCTCCTGCAGCCGCAGTTGATGTCTTGTGGGAATAATTATGAACTACGTGTCAGAGTATTTCTCAACAGCATATGCAGGGGCTCTTTTGGTTCTGTGCCATGACATCTAGTGGTTATGATTGTAGGATGTGTGGTGCCACTCCAAACTGAATTTCCACTTTGCATGTACAGGTCTATAATGCTTATTATTTGTGTAGTGTCAAGTACCTAAGTGGTGGATTAAATTTCATTGTGATCACATATCTCAGACCTGGTGTTTCACTTTTTCCAAATCGTAGTGCATAAAATGTAAAATATGGTTTAATAAGTAAAATTAGACACGTTTATTCATTTGACAATCAAAAATACTTGCAATTTCACATCAAAGATTTATTATTTCCCGTTGTTTAAAAATACTGCACAATCATGCATACTGAATCATAATTAGCGTTATTATTTTAAGTTAAAACCTGCTAATGCTTAATTCATCCCGAAAAATTGGGCAGTGCAGCTGGTGTGGCTCTGCAAAGCCCATGGCATTTTATGTACAGGTGGTGTATGGACAAACCTCCTCTGTATGTGACTGTAGGTTTTGCCGGCGTAAACTATTGATGAAGGTTTCTCGGGTCTCCAGCCGGGTGATAGCGTTGATATCTCGCGACGTTTCGGCGAAGTGTCGAGATTCGTGGAGAGCGGGCTATTTATGGAGGTCCAGTGGAGGGGAGCGACCGCGCATCTCGACACTTCGCCAGAAGATGGGTAGTATGACACTTCCCGAAACGTCGCGAGATATCAACGCTATCACCCGGCTGGAGACCCGAGAAACCTTCATCAAAACCTCAAAACCTCCTCTGGTTTCATCTGGCCACTGATATGTTTTGAAGATCATCATTTAGAAAGGAGTTAATCATGATATTGTCATGTTGCAATCACAGTTGAATCCAAATCTGGAAGCAGGATTGTCAATGACGTACAACACTTTGTTGTCAAGGCATGGTTGTTATGAAGACCAGTGTACAGTCAAGGCAGGACGGGAAGTACTGCTATTTATACAAACACCGAATAGTCCAGAATATACAAATATAACAAATACAAAACATTTCGAGCACTTTCTACAGCATGCCAGCGGATGTGGACTGCAAGGAGAACACCTAGAACTGCACCAGACCAAAAACGGAACGCTAGCGCACCGGAAGGCGAACCAGAAAAGATACAACTCCTAAGAACGCGTCCAGCAGGTGCAGACTGCAGAGGGACTGCCAGGAGCCAACCACGGAGGAGTTAGGTCGTACATATAAATACAGGACCCAGTCCACTCAAAGAGCAGTGCAGCACGAGCAGCAAAAGCGAACGCATCGCTGTTGTGTTCTCTGGTACTTGGGCTGACAAAGAGCTGAGTAGGTGTGCTTGTGCTGTGGCGAGGACATAAAGCAAGTTGTCATGCATGTAGTTCTTATGATAAAATGCAAATTGTTTCTCGTGCCACAGAATGGGCGAACAAAGCAGACAGAAGAATGCAAACACTTTGAAGAGGTCTTCAGTCATGCATCTCAGATGACGAATGACAACCATACACCTGTCCCCCTCTGTACATCAAATGCAGAGGTGCAGAATGGACAGAGATGTACGAGAAGATAACCAGCTGCTGAAAGCACGAAGTCGGCATTGAGTCTGTTGACTCTGATGCTGCAATTGAGCTGTAAGAGCGCGCTCGGCCGACCAATGGGCACTCAATGGCTCTGTGGTTGCCCATGTCGTTGAGACGCCCGAGAAGATGACGACACTAAAATAGCGTAACAAGGCTACCTCGGCGCTCCTCCGAGGGCTGCCTTGGATTTGTGGTGAAGCAACAGCAAGGAAAGGGCTGTTGCATGCTGCATTCCGAGACACGGCAGTCAAGTTGTACAGCCGGACGAACTGGAAGAAGCTGCCACTGTTTGTTGCAGCCGAGTAAACAACCGACGACTTCTTCGTGTTGAGGAAGCTCCAAGGCTTCCCAGTTCAAGCAGAAGCTCTCCCTCCAGGCCTGGATCCTAAGCCACAGTTGTTCTGATGCCAGGAAGAGGGCCATATGGCTTATTTTTGCGACAATGCCCTGAGATGAGTCAAGTGCTCAAGAAGCATGACTGCCACGCAAATGACAGAAGAAGAGATGAGGCGTCAACATAGTCCACTGTAGGGGGCCTCTTGTTGTAAACTGGCGCTACTTCCCAGACTTCAATGGACACAGTCAGGCTGCAGTGATCACAGCCAAGGAGAAACGCAGCTGAAGAGGATGGCGGCATAAGACTCCAGCACCCAAGACAGCTCAACCTAGAGGCAAGCAGATGACAGCAGCTTCTGCTGACTGCAAACAACCAGAATATTCCGCCAGCGGTAGTGGCGAGGGGAGGAGGGGGGGGGGGCGGTTGCCAGCCATAGAGAGAAGGGAGCCACCAGTCACTGACATGCACGCCTTGCTGCAGCCGAGGAGGCGACTGTCGCCTTCAAAGCTGCCGCAGAGCCAGAGAGGACTGCTTTCACAGCTGCCCTGGAAGTGGAGTCGGAGGAAACATGCCACCAGCTACTGTAACCATGTGAGGCACCCGCACATGACTTCCACACTACAAGAAAAGAAGAGGAGCCTAACCTCACCATCGTCCCATGCTGAGGGCGAAAAGCTTGACCAGCCACATTGAGCACCCAACCACCCCTCTACCAGCCACAGAGATGTGACAAGCCATTAGGGTTGCTGCAGAGAAGAATACTCATGCCGCTATTGCCTATGACAGTGGTTCCCAACGAAATTTTCTCGAGGACCCTCTCATCGAGCATGATTGGTACCTTGTCATATCACAGTATGAAGTACCTAAAAAAGCCAAATTAAGAGTATTTTTATACGTTTTCTATTTTTGGTACTTAGAAAAAACGTTGACATACTCATTACTGAAAAACTATTGAGCTTAAAACTTTTTCAGTTTAGCCATCATTGTTATTGTTAAATTTTTGATTATTGTTCAAAATCTTTGTCTTCAAATCTGGGTGTTTTAGTATAACAAACTCCTCAAAAAAATAAAAATTGATTATGAACTGAAAATGACAGGAAAAAATTAAAACTGAGTGTATTGGTCTACTACACTTGAGATTGCATTGAGTAGACATGTGTGAAAAATAAGAAAACACTAATTTCGTACAAGGTATTATATACTTGAAAAAATACAGTTACCACAGAGTACTCCGTCAGTATACAGTTAGTTTTAATTTTCAGTTCTTAATGAGATGAGTTCAATATGACCTTTGAGTCCATTATTTCTGAAATATTAGGTTCCAAAATTGAAACTTTCACTCTGAAATCCGACCGCATGTCGAGCCGATTCCTATATTTGTTTTTCATGAGACACTTGGAAGAAAATGCTTGCTCACACCGATATATGGTTGCAAATGGAAGGATCTTCTTCATTGCCTTATCTCCAAGTTTCTTGTAGTCCTTGCGTGCTGATGCCCAGAAGTCTGTAATTTTATCAGCAATGAAAATGTTTACCATCGTACCACAGCTGGACAGATCCACAAGTTGATCTTGCCCCTCTTCAATAAGGCCTTGGATTTTGTCTATTTCTTCACAGCTGAAGGAATTTCGAATCCATCTGTCGTCAGGGTCAAGTTCAGGGAAATACTCTCTAAAAGTGGTGGCTAGGCTGCGTAGATGCTCGGCTACATTGATCTTGATCTGGTCAGGCAAACTCTCCTCTGATGACTCCAAGAATTGTTTTAAAGTGGAAAAGTTAGTTAGTGACTCGTTTTCTATCCTTGACACCCACATCTGACACTTTTTGACCATAGCACTAATCTTATCCTTAACTTTGAACATGTCTACATTTTTTCCTTGTAAACTCAGGTTTAACACATTCAAGTGTTCAAACACATCTGCTAAGTACGCAACTGAACAAAGCCAAGAGAAGTTAGTGAGAAAATCCGCGTACTTTGTGTCAAGAAGGAAGACACGAACCTCGTCTCTAAGTTCAAAAAATCTTGACAAGATCCTACCGCTTACTTCCGTATGAATAAGAAGTTGCTCATGCTCACTGCCGACCTCTTTACACTCTAGGAAGACGCTAGACGCAGAAGTTAGCGTTCGCTAAAGCTCTGCTGATGCAGGAAGCGGCCAAAACAAAAAATCTTCTATCATACGAAATATATTTAATACATTTTTTATTCTAATAGCATCTTACGGACCCCTCTGGCATAGCTCGCGGACCCCTGGGGGTCCGCGGACCACCCTTTGGGAACCACGGGCCTATGCAGTGAAGTATGGGTTATTACTGCAGCAGGCTACTGTCATAGATCTCAAAGAGATGGTGAGGGTAACAGGAGTACTTTCCAGGACCACAGGACAACCCACACTTCGCACCTTCCAACAGTCTGCACGAACACCTGCAGCACCGTAACAGCTGCCTCCTGAGCCTGATCGATAGCTACAGCAAATTCGGTGAAGAAAGAAGTGATGCAACAAATGAAGCTGCAGCAAAACCGGACCTGCTGCTCAACCAGTCACCACTGGCTGAGCGTAGCAGAGGGCAACCCACAGCAGCACCTGACGCTGCAGCACAGATTCTGACTGGCCACTTTATGACGATCATATGGTTATGACACTGGTATCGAGCTGCATGATATCCATTTCTAACGTAACCCCATGATCTGTCACAGACAGCAAGACATCCGCTGCTGCTGTTATTACCCATCCACACTATCGTGGAGGCTTTTTCTTATGGCGCTTGGCATTGCACTCTTTTATCTCTACCATTAAACCTGTTACTCTTCGATTACTTTAATCCACTTTCTATCTCTCAATGGAACCATATTAATGGATGATCATGCCCAGGAATAGGGGAAACATCAAAGTCCTGCATTCTGTGCTACCTGCGTTAAATAACTAATGAACACAGAGGTGTCAGTAGCACTTTTATGATGCTTCCCATGGTGGTGACAGTGTGTAGGGGCTCCACTCTCTGTAACTCGAAGAGCAGTCTCAGGTAACACCTAATGAAGATAATGAGTTACTTCATCGAAATAGCATGCGAATGATGCTGATATCTGGCAGAGCAGGTGAAACCTCGAAGAAGTCAACAGATCACTGGGAAAGTCTGAAGAATTACATCAAGAGACTCTGCAGAGAGGAGATGTACCAAAATATCAAGAGACCATATAAACTTCAACAGAAGAAAGGGAGGATGCTAAGTTCACTCAGTTTTCTGAGAGATGTCAAGATGGTGATGTAGTACCAGATATCTCCAGCATTAAACACCACATGAACTCCACAGTGGCAAGCAAGATAAAACGACAGGCAAGCATGGAATCTGTGAAGAGACGATCCAACACATCCACCACAGCATAGATGTGGTAGCTATGAGCTTTTACGCTTCACCTGCACAGGGCAGCCTCCTTAGAAGGTGAAGATTGGGACTGGGTAGGCAGTGCCTCTTGGTCTCTGTCGGAGTGTGACACAAAGAACGCCTGAAAGAGCAAGACTGAAATTTGGTGCATGAGTGACAAAGCACAGCAGATGTAGAACATTTAAGTAGGAGAACAAAGCGGTTATGGCCGAACGACATTCCATTTGTTGCCAGATGTATCCAAGATGGCGGCGATGACGTCATCCAAGATGGCGTCATGTAGACTTGGCAACAGTGCATGATGTCATTCAAGATGGCGGATTTTGGTGGGAAGATAGGTCAATTGGGCTACCTCCACTAACCTAACCCTAACCTAACCCTCCAGAAAAAATGGCAGGAAGTTCAAATTCCAACAGGACAATGCGTCACTCCTAAGAAAATCACTAGAAGATAAGTCACTTGAGGTTGCGCTGATAATCTAAGGAAATCACAGGAAGAAGGTCAATTGGCCTACCTCCACTAACCTAGCCCCCTCCCCAAGGAAAATGGTGGGAAGTTCAAATTCCAACAGGATAATGCACCAGTTTAGGAGCAGTTTGCAGGTCTGTACTGAAATTATTTGGAAAAATTGAGAGTTGTTTGCGTGTCTGCAGACTGTGTATTGTGGCGCCAAGCACAATAGCCTGAATGTTTTGTATCAGTGTGGTAGATATACTCTATATTTAATAAGTTGTTTGAAAATAAATAGAGTGCACTCCAACCTTACTCTCCCCAGCAGCCCAGAGCAGGCTGAGTCGTTTTCCCACCATCTTCCCTCGCCATCTTGGATTACGTCATGGAAAGGACAACATCATTCTCTGCTGGTGGTAGTGGTTACTAGACGTCGTGGAGAACACACTGTTTGCCGCCATCAGTGATAACTGTACTTGCGTCCTCAGCTGGTGTCATGGAGGTGTCCTCTGGTGACGACGAAATGTACTAAGACAGTTGGAGTCTGGAGCTCGTGGTGATCCCACTAGGGCCAGCCGCAGTGGCTGAGCGGTTCTAGGTGCTTCAGTCCGGAACCGCACGACTGCTACGGTCACAGCTCCGAATCCTGCCTCGGGCATGGATGTATGTGATGTCCTTAGGTTAGTTAGGTTTAAGTAGTTCTAAGTTCTAGGGGACTGATGACCTCAGATGTTAAGTCCCATAGTGCTCAGAGCCATTTGAACCAACAGGAGAGTGCCCTCTGGTGGCATCGATATGAACTAAGCCATTTGGAGTCCAGACCCAGTGGCGAACACATCTGCTTGAAATTGGTTAAATAATAAAGACAAAACCGCTTTTCCCGCCATTATCGTAGGTGTGCCGCATTATCATGTTGGAATTTGAACTTTGCGCGATTTTTATTGGGGAAGGGGTTAGATTAGTGGAGGTAGGCCAAGTGTAAAATCTTACACCACGTGGTGGATACATTGAGTGCAGCCATCTTGAATAACAGTACATGCGTCATGATCTGACGTCATGGTGGCGCTCTCTGGTGGTTGCAATATGAAGTACATCCTAGACCTTGTGGTGGACACACTGTTCGCGTCATGTTGGATAATGGTACTTTCGTCATCATCTGATGTAGCTGTAGCGTCCTCTGGTGGTGGCACTGTGTACTAAGTCAGCTGGAGTCCAGACCTCATGGTGAATACACTGGGTGTCACACATCTTGGATTACGTCAGATGAGAGTGCCCCCTGGCGGTGGCACTGTGTACTAAGTCAGTTGGAGTCTGGACCTCGTGGCGATCACACTTGCAGGAAATTGTTTAAATAAAGACTTATACCCAAGTCCCTTTCCCACAAATCCTTAGGAGGGGGTGGCAGTCGGGTGACTTAGGTTAGTGGGGGTAAGCCAAGTGAGCTATCTTCCCATGATTTTCTTTGCTTAGTAGAGATAAATGGGGTGTGGTGTATTATCCTGTTGGAATTTGAACTTCCCGCCATTTTTCTTCGGGAGTGGGTTAGGTTAGTGGAGGTAGCCCAATTGACCTTCTTCCCGTGATTTTCTTAGATTAGCAGCGAAACCTCAAGTGACTTATCTTCTAGCGATTTTCTTAGGTGTGACACATAGTCCTGTTCGAATTTGAACCTCCCACAATATTTTCTGGAGGGTTAGGTTAGTGGGTAGCCCAATTGACCTATCTTCCCACCAAAATCCGCCATCTTGAATGATGTCATGCACTGTTGCCAAGTCTACATGACGCCATCTTGGATACATCTGGCAACAGTGGAATGTGAGGCCGTAACCACTTTTTCCCCCTACTCATTTACACTATGATTAACCAAAGTGGCAAGTCGTTTGATAACATCACTTTCAAAATTCTTAGCAGGAGTCTCAACTTCGCAATGACTGCCTATTTCACGTTTTGTAAGTGCAGTGGCTCAAGTAGCCAACAAACTTGCGCCAAATGTGACAGAAGAAATTCGCTGGGAGATCTGTAGGGCGCTCACCACGATGAAGTCTCCAAAACTGAACATCTCAAGCAATGAGAGGCTTGCAATCACGAATCTCTGGGAAGAGAGCAGCATTGTGGCGCTGTCAGCAGACAAAGAGAACTCGACAGTCATTTTGCAGCAGGCTGATTATGATGAGGAAGTTCGTCAACTTCTGGAGGACGCTGCATACAGACTTTTGGAGTGTGACCCTATGGACAAGAAGACCAGGGTTCTCTTGAAGGAAACCGGTACGCCTGACAAGACCCTCAAACAACTATGACTGACAATTCCAGTTCCATCTAGACTATATGGGCTGCCAAAAATACACAAGGAGGGCATGTCAGCATTAACATATACAACAACAAAGTATTTTAAGAAACTGCTGTTCTCATATGTGGGGAAATGTGCTCGTTACATCCACAACTTGGAAGACTTCTTTCAATGTCTCGAGCCACTAAATCTGTTATTATGGTCAGTTTTGATGTGGTATCCCTGTTCACCAGGGTTCCACTGAAAGACTCAGTGGAACTGATTTCTGAGAAATTTGACGATGCTCTGTTGGATCCGTTTAGGCATATACTGACCTCTACCTATTTTCTGTGTGGGAGCCAATATTACGAGCAAATAGAAGGTGTAGCCATGGGAAGCTGTCTGTCTCCAGTGGTTGACAATATGTTGATGGAGAGACTTGAGGAGGAAGCATTAGAGGCAGCTAGATAAACGTCCACATACTTCTTCAGGTATGTGGATGATGTATTTGTGTTCTGGCCACATGGTAGGGAGGGGATTAACGAGTTTCTTGAACATCTCAAGTCATGCCACCCAAGTATTAATTTCACCACGGAACTGGAAAATGATGGCCAGCTGCGGCTTCTGGATATACTCAACAAAATGAGAGTTTGGCAATAGTGTGTACCACAAACCCACATATACTGGTATATACCTGCAAGCCAGCAGCCATCACCACTCAGCACAGGAGACGGAGTTTCGAAGACATTGGTCCATGAGACTCAGGCCTTGTCAGAACTGGATAGTTTAGCAGCAGAAATAGAACATCTACAGTCAGAGTTCTGCAAGAATGGATACACAGCTAAAGAGTTTCAGGAGGTACTTCATGCAGCCACATGATACAAAAGAAGACCAAGATGAAGCAAAGACTGTGGTATATCTGCTCTATTTGGGATCTGTTTCTACCAAAACCACCAGGATTCTGAGGAAACACATCATCAAATATGTGTTCTGAGCATCTAGCAAGATCAGGGGACTGTTGGGAAATATGAATGATGGCGTATGACTACGAAAATCAGAAATTTGAAATACACCTTGCCAATATGACATGTCATACACTCGCCAAACAACCAAGATAGTGGGAATCATATGCAAATAATACGAGAGCCACACACGACCATGGCAGGCAAATAAATCAGTCATTGCTGAGGGCTGTCTGGTACTCAATCATTCCTTGAACTATGATCAAACCAGGGTTCTGGCACAGATCCCTAGATACTGGCACAGTGTTAGAAGAGAATCGACAGAGATACAGCTGACTGAAAGCCTCATGAAGCGTAACATTGGGTACCAACTCAGTAGAGCCTAGGATCCAGCATTGGAACCGCTGAAAACGCATCAGTGGCAGAACAACTCCACAAAAACAAGAACTGAGAATGTGGACAGAGCAAATGAACATGGGACAGAGAACCACGTGCACTGGACCTAAGATGGAACCCCTAAGTTCACGTCCAGTGGATGCAAACTGCAGGGGGAACACCCAGAACTGCACCAGACCAAAAACGGAACTCCAGTGCAACAGATTTGCGATGAAAGCATCTAATGGGTACAGACGACAGAGGGAACGCATGGAATCAACCATGAAGGTGGGCGGCTGCAGATATAAACACTAGACATGGTACATTCGAAGAGCAGTCTCTGGTAGCACCTGGTGAAGATATTGATCTATGTTACCGGAATATCGTGCAAGAACGCTGCTGATATCTGACAGAATACCCAACACCTCAAAGATTTCAACAGATCGCCGGGTAAACCTGACGAATAAGTGCCTCATTACTTTTCTGACAGTCCCACTTCCAGCAGTCATAGAAATCCCTATTAAGTCTTGTGGGCCATATCTCATTAGCCAGTACTTGTAGTTGTAGTGCTTACAGTCTTTCTCCTGTGAGTGTGGGATCTGTATGTGAGATAGCTATCTTGCTTCTTTGGTTCTGGTGGCACGGTGTTTCACATAGTCATCTTGCATACTGTCCAGTTGAAATACGAGGTGCATTCAAGTTCTAAGGCCTCCGATTTTTTTTCTAATTAACTACTCACCCGAAATCGATGAAACTGGCGTTACTTCTCGTCGTAATCGCCCTGCAGACGTACACATTTTTCACAATGCTGACGCCATGATTCCATGGCAGCGGCGAGGGCTTCTTTAGGAGTCTGTTTTGACCACTGGAAAATCGCTGAGGCAATATCAGCACGGCTGGTGAATATGCGGCCACGGAGAGTGTCTTTCATTGTTGGAAAAAGCCAAAAGTCACTAGGAGCCAGGTCAGGTGAGTAGGGAGCATGAGGAAATACTTCAAAGTTGTTATCACGAAGAAACTGTTGCGTAACATTAGCTCGATGTGCGGGTGCGTTGCCTTGGTGAAACAGCACACGCGCAGCCCTTCCTGGACGTTTTTGTTGCAGTGCAGGAAGGAATTTGTTCTTCAAAACATTTTCGTAGGATGCACCTGTTACCGTAGTGCCCTTTGGAATGCAATGGGTAAGGATTACGCCCTCGCTGTCCCAGAACATGGACACCATCATTTTTTCAGCACTGGCGGTTACCCGAAATTTTTTTGGTGGCGGTGAATCTGTGCGCTTCCATTGAGCTGACTGGCGCTTTGTTTCTGGATTGAAAAATGGCATCCATGTCTCATCCATTGTCACAACCGACGAAAAGAAAGTCCCATTCGTGCTGTCGTTGCGCGTCAACATTGCTTGGCAACATGCCACACGGGCAGCCATGTGGTCGTCTGTCAGCATTTGTGGCACCCACCTGGATGACACTTTTCGCATTTTCAGGTCGTCATGCAGGATTGTGTGCACAGAACCCACAGTAATGCCAACTCTGGAGGCGATCTGTTCAACAGTCATTCGGCGATCCCCCAAAACAATTCTCTCCACTTTCTCGATCATGTCGTCAGACCCCGAGGTTGTTTCGGTTTGTTGTCACACGATGTTCTGCCTTCATTAAACTGTTGCACCCACGAACGCACTTTCGACACATCCATAACTCCATCACCACATGTCTCCTTCAACTGTCGATGAATTTCAATTGGTTTCACACCACGCAAATTCAGAAAACGAATGATTGCACGCTGTTCAAGTAAGGAAAACGTCGCCATTTTAAGTATTTAAAACAGTTCTCATTCTCACCGCTGGCAGTAAAATTCCATCTGCCGTACGGTGCTGCCATCTCTGGGACATATTAACAATGAACGTGGCCTCATTTTAAAACAACGCTCATGTTTCTATCTCTTTCCAGTCGGGAGAAAAAAAATCGGAGGCCTTAGAACTTGAATGCACCTCGTATGAATGGTGTTTCCACTGTCATTTTGGCCTCATAACCATGGAGCAGAAAGAGTGATGTGAAGCCTGTAGCGACTTCCTTTCCTAGGTTGTATGCAACTGTCATGATGGGCAGTTTGTATCATATCACTCTGTTTGATATCAATGTACATGGAGAGCATATCTGCCAAAGTCCTATTGAAACATTTTGTGAGGATATTCATCTATGGATGATAGATAGTTGTCATTCTGTGAGTGATGTCACAATGTGAAATTACCTCTTATACTAGTGTAGAATGGAAAGGTTTTCCATGATGAGGGGTCATCACATGGGGTGCTCTGTGCTTCAATATGATGTCTACTACAAGATCCCTTGCAGTTTCCTGAGCTTGGCAGTCGGCATAGCTTCGGTGACAGTGGACTGGTTCAGATAGTTAGTGCAGACTATTATCTATCAATTCCTCCTTGTTGACTTAGGGGTAATTTCATTTCAATGGAATAACACTGCTGAAGGCAGAATTGATAACAGATACCTGGAGGTGATTGCAGAAGTCAATTCCACCACTGCCATTCTGTACAGAGGCTCACATAATGTCTAACAGATCAATACAAAGCTGGCCAGTGATATATGCATTTGATTCGTTCTAGAGCGTTCATGAATCCCAGGTGACTAAATCTTGAAGCAACATGGAAAAATTTCAAGGCCATAGATGGGCTGGAATGACAAGCAACATTTACACCTCATCGGATCATAGTTCCACTGTTCCATTTATTAATTGAAATTCTCCTTTGGTTGGTTACTCATTCTCCATGGCTTATATTGTTTTCAGCAATGCTGCATCTTCGCTCTTTTTTTCAGCAACAATGTAATAAAAATGGATTGGCGACTGAAATTTCATCCATGCTGCTGTTCCATTAAAGGATGTTTTGAAAGGCAGTCAGCATGCTTATGTTTGTGTATGTTTTTGTACACCATTGTGATGACGTACTCCTGAAGCATGAGCACCCACATCACTAGTCAACCCAGTGGGTCCCTTAGGCTAGTCAGCCACCACAGGGAATAGCTGTCCATCACAATAGTGAATGGATTACTATGTACACAAAGTTGAAACTTTTTGATGGCCTAAACAACTGCAAGACACCCATTCTCAGTTGTAGAGTAGTGCCTGTCAGACTTGGAGAGAACTTTCCAGCATCTTCTTGGATTTATATTACAACTGCACCTATCTTATAACCACTACCACGGGTGTGAAGTTCTGTCTCTGCATTCTCATAGTGCAATGCTAGGACATGAGAGGATGTTTGTGCCTCCTTCAGGACACGAAAAGACTTTTCTTGCACATTGTTTTCGGACAATTTGGCATATCCCTGCAGTTGTTCTTGGCAAGGGACATGGCTTGACACAGAAGTCCTTCATTTATCACTTCATTTATCACCAATTATATAAGCACATTCTGAGAAAACTTCTCACTTCACAAATATACACTGAGCTGTTGGAAAATCTGAGACTGTTCTAATTTTTTCTGTATTGGGACAGACTCTATCGCCATTCACAGGTACCCTTAGATTTTTAATTCTTGGGCAGCAAAATCTTTCAGGCCTGCAGCCTGAACAGACTTCCGCATGGTTGCCAGACAGCTTAGATGTTCTTAAATGTCTTCGAATAAAAGGCAGTGTCATACAGAAAGCAGAGAGACTTTGTCTAATAACAGTGTCAAAACAGGTTGTCCCTCATAAGTTTGAAGGTGGCTTGAGCACAGCATACTCTAAATGACATAACTTTGAACTCATAGAGACCATCAGGAGTTATAAAGGCAGTCTTTTCCTGGTCAGCCACAATTTGCCAAACCCCAGTTTGCCAGCTGCCAGTCTGTATGTCCATCGTTGAGAAATACTTTGCTCCTTTCAAGCAGTCTTGGTTGTCATCAATGGATAGTAATTTTGTTCAATCATTGGAAGTCAATGCAGAAAAGCCATTTGCCACACTTCTTCTATGTAAGGAGAGATACAAGAACTTTCCGAGTCTTGCAGCATCTTTTACACTTCTCTGAGATCATCCACCTTTCACCCAGTGACACTCTACAAAAGTGCTGGCTAATTCCCAGTTTTGACGTAGTGTTTTACCATGGGATATTTTGACTGTGAAACATTTATTTTAT